>NC_048225.1:74888054-75033145 GCF_002007445.2 Ailuropoda melanoleuca
AATATCTCTGATGAACATAGATACGAAAATCCTCAACAAAATACTAGCAAACAGAATCCAACAATATGTTAAAAAAAATCATTCACTAGGATACAAATGTGGTTCAATATTTGCAAATTAACCAAGGTGCTACATCACATCAATTAAAGAAGAGATAAAAACTACATGATCATCTTAACATCTGCAGAAAAAAACATTTGACAAAATACAACATCATTCATGATAAAAGCCTTCAACAAAGTAGGTTTAGAGGGGGCATAGCTCAAAATAAGGCCTCATATGAAAAAACAACAGTGAACATCATATTCAGTGGGGAAAAACTGAAGAGATTTCCCCTGAGGTCAGAAATAAGACAAGGATGTCCACTTTTGTTCAACATAGTACCAGAAGTGCTAGCCCAGCAATCAGACAACAAAAAGAAATAAAGTGCATCCAAATTGGTAAGGAAGAAGCAAAACTTTCTCTGTTTGCAAAAGACATGATGCTATATACAGAAAACCCTAAGGACTCCACCAAAAAACTCCTAGAATTGATAAATGAATTCAGTAAATTCACAAGATACAAAATCAATATGCAGAAATCTGTTGCATTTCTATACACTAATAATGAAGCACCAGAAATTAAGAAAACAATACCATTTGCAATTGCACCAAAAATAGCCAGATACCTGGGAATAAACCTAGCCAAAGAAGTGAAAGACTTGCACTCTGAAAATAATAAAACATTGATGAAAGAAAATGAAAATGACAAAAAGAAATGGAAAGATATTCCATACTCCAGGATTAGAACAAATATTATTTAAATGTCTATACTACCCAAAGCAATCTACACATTTACTGCAATCCCTATCAATATACCAACAGCATTTTTCACAGAACTAGAACAAAAAATCCTAAAATCTATGTGGAACCACAAAAGACCCCAAGAAAGCAAAGCAACTTAGAAAAAGAAAAGCAAAGCTGGAGGCACCACAATTCCAGACTTCAAGTTATATTACAAGGGTATAGTCATCAAAACAGTATGGTACTGGCATAATAGACACATAGGTCAATGGAAGAGAATAGAAAACCCAGAAATAAACCCACAGTTATATGGTCAACTAATCTTCAACAAAGGAGGAAAGAATATGCATTGGGAAAAAGACGGTCTCTTCAACAAATGGTGTTGGGAAAACTGGACAGCTACATGCAAAAGAAGGATAAAGGACCACTTCCTCACAGCATACACAAAAATAAATTCAAAATAGATTAAAGACCTAAATATGAGACCTGAAACTACAAAAATCCTAGAAGAGAACAGACAGTAATTTCTGACATTGGCCATAGCAACTTTTTTCTAGAAAGGTCTCCTGAGGCAAGGGAAATAAAAACAAAAATAAACTATTGGGACTACATCAAAATAAAAAGCTTCTGCACAGCAAAGGAAAAAGTCAACAAAACTAAAAGGTAACCTACAGAATGTGAAAAGATATTTGAAAATGACATATCCAATAAAGGATTAGTGTCCAGGGGCACCTGGGTGGCTCAGTTGTTAAGCGTCTGCCTTTGGCTCAGTGCGTGATCCCAACGTTCTGGGATTGAGCCCCACATCAGGCTCCCTGCTCAGTGGGAAGCCTGCTTCTCCCTCTCCCACTAGCCCTGCTTGTGTTCCCTCTCTCACTGCCTCTCTCTCTCTGTCAAATAAATAAATAAATGAATAACATCTTTTTTTTAAAAAAAGATTAATGTCCAAAATATATAAAGAACTTTTACTTCTCAACACCCAAAAAAAAATCTAATTTAAAAATAGGCAGAAGACATGAACAGACATTTCTCCAAAGAAGATACCCAAATGGCCAACAGACACATGAAGATGCTCAATATCACTCATCATCAGGAAAATGTGAAACAAAACTACAATGAGATATCATTTCACATGAGTCAGAATGGGCTCAAGAAACAGGTGTTGGCGAGCATGTGAAGAAACATGTGAAGAAAAAGGAACCCACTTGCACTGTTGGTGGGAATGTGAAATGGTGCAGCCACTGTGGAAAACAATATGGAAGTTCTTTAAAAAGTTAGAAATGAACTGCCCTACAGTCTAGTAATTGCACCACTGGGTATTCACTCAAAAAGTACAAAAACACTAATTTGAAGGTATACATGCATCTCTATGTTTATAGCATCTCTATGTTATATAGTTTCAGGTCTCATATTTAGGTCTTTAATCTATTTTGAATTTATTTTTGTGTATGCTGTGAGAAAGTGGTCCTTTATCCTTCTTTACAATAGCCAAAGTATGGAAGCAGTCCAAGTGTCCATTGATAAATGAATGGATAGAGAAGATGTGTGTGTGTGTGTGTGTGTGTGTGTGTGTGTGTGTGTGTGTGTGTATTTGCGAGGACATGGATGGAGCTAGAGTATTATGCTAAGTGAAATAAGTCAGTCAGAGCAAGACAAATACCATATAAATTCACTTATATGTGGAATTTAAGTAACAAAATAAATGAACAAAGGGGAAAAAAAAGAGAAGCAAACCAAGAAACAGACACTAAACTGAAGAGAACAAACTGATGATTACCAGAGGGAAGTGGGTGGGGGAATGAGTAAAATAGGTGATAGGGATCAAGGAGTGCACTTATGATGAGCACTGAGTGATATATGGAATTATTGACTCACTATATTGTGAGTGAGTCACTCACTATATTGTCACCTGAAATTAATATTACACTGTATGTTAACTATACTGGAATTAAAATTTAAAAATAACAACAACAAAAACAGCAAAAAAAAAATCCTACATTGTGAACATCACTCTAATGACTTCATTATTTTAATAGCTGCATAATATTTAAATTTATAATGTATTTAGTCATTATCTGATTATTTGATTCTTTCTAAATTTTTGCATTATAAAAAATATTATTATGGATATTCTTGTGTATAGATTGTTGTGTTCCTGCTTGATTATGTTTCAGGGATTTATTTCTAAAAGCTGAATTATTATGTTAAAGCATACAATTTTTTTAATACAATTTGCCAGAATACCCTTTAGAAAATTGGACTTTTCTTGTACCTTTGTTTTGGCTTAACTCTAAAACAATTTTGGCAAATCAAAAAAAAAGTAATTTTTGTTGGGACATAAAATTTACTGGCTAATTTAGGACTAATCGACATTTTTACCATATTGAGGTGGTTTCATCTGGGGATGTGTTATGTTTCACTTCAAAGCAAGTGTCCTTTGATGTCCTTCACGAGCAGTTTATAGTTTGCCTTTTGTAAGCCCTATACATTTCTTTTTCATTTTATCCCTAGGTATTTGACATTTTATTACTATTATGATTAGGGTATTTTATTTAACATTGTATATTATATCTGACTATATTTGTTGGTTTTAATATTCATTTATTTATTTTAGAAAGAGAGAGAGCACAAGCGGGAGGGGCAGAGGGAGAGGGAAAGAAAAATCTCAAGCAGACTTCCCACTGAGCATGAATCCATACATGGGGCTCCATCTCACGACCCTTGAGATCATGACCTGAGCTAAAATCGAGTTGGATGGTTAAATGACTGTGTCATGCAGGCACCCCTGACTATATCTGAAATGTAGGAAAACTATGGAACTTTTAATACTTAATTTCTAACTGGCTACATCATTGAACTCATTGATTCTAAGGGTTTTTTTTTTCTGTTGATTTTCTCAGGCTATTCAAGTGAACAATCATATTTTGTAACATTTGATAAATTTGCTCCCTCTTTCCAATATTGTTAAACCATTACATAGTTTTCTTATTTAATTGTGTTAGCCGGCATTTCCTGGACAGTCTTACACAATCTTTGTGATCATAGGCTCTTTTCATTATTCCTGACTTTGGTGGGAATTTCTGTAGGGTTACAACATGAAGCATGATATTGTTCAGTTATTTTAAGTGGTGCATCTTATCATGTTACAAAGTTACTGTATATTCCTATTTTTTAAAGCTTTATTGAGAATAGATGCTAAATTTTATTAAATGCCTCTTCAGTATCTCTTCGGATGCTTTTCTTTTGAAGAAGAATGGTAATACATATCCTAATATCAAACCATTCCATTCTTAGAACAAATCCTGCTTAGTCATTATAGTNTTTTTCTTTTGAAGAATGGTAATACATATCCTAATATCAAACCATTCCATTCTTAGAACAAATCCTGCTTAGTCATTATAGTTTAGTCTTTTAAAAAATATTTTAGGTGGTTTCGTTAATATTTTATTTAGGAAATTGATGTGTCCTTTGGTTTTTGTGCTCTCTGTAAAATTTTGGTATCAATATAAAAAAAGAAATTGGCAGCATTCCCTCTATGTTCTTGAATAATTTAAATAGCCCAGAATTATTTGTTCCCTGCATGTTTGGATGTGTGTACCCACAAAATTACTTGGCTCCAGTGTCTTTTGAAGAGACAATTATTTAATAAATTTCTTTATTTATTCCATGAATTTTGACCTAGTAAATATTTCTACCTATTCTAGGGTTGATATATTTTGTTTTTATTTTCCTAAAACATTGCTTATTTACTTTCTAGTTATTTACATAGAATTATAGGATGAATTCTCTTATAATTTTTTTACATTTTAATCAATTATTATAAATTCCTTCTGTTCTCTTTTTTCTTAAATAAATCATATAATTGGTATTATATACATCTGGCCCATAGGATGTGTTCTTTAGTAATAATATACTTATTACTACTTTATTAAATAGTATATTTATTATTTTTTTACTTTTTCTTATTTTTTGGCAAAAAATAAAACTTGAAGTTGAAGTTGTCTCTATTTCTTGTTCCATGATACTTTCCCCCTTCCTTTCATAGAGGCAACCATCATCATGAACTTGATGTGACTCTGCACTTTTAAATCTTACAAATCTACAAACTCATGAACAATATACAGTATTATTTTATGTTTTTAAAGCACTTATTGAATTAGTTATAATACTACCATACTGATAGATACTTCTGCATATTTTATATTCAATTTTCAAAAAGCTTGCTAATGGACCTATAGATAGATTGATATATTTGTACAACTTGATATGGAGAGATCATTTGTTTTTAGCTGCTGTATATTTTGTCATGTGACTAAACCAGATTTTATTTAATCCCTTCCCTTATTAATATTTCCATCCTCTTATTTTTTAAGTCATCAGTTATAATTTGCTCTTTGTTAAACTGAGATATAATTGACACAAAACACTGTATTAGTTTTAGAAATAAAACATAATAATTTGATATAGGTATATTCTGTGAAATGATTAAATTTAATTAACANGTTTGCTCTTTGTTAAACTGAGATATAATTGACACAAAACACTATTAGTTTTAGAAATAAAACATAATAATTTGATATAGGTATATTCTGTGAAATGATTAAATTTAATTAACATCCATTACTACACTTAGTTACAATTTTTTCTCTTGATGAGAACTTTTAAAATTATTCTTCAGCAACTTTCAAATATAAAATATAATACTGTTAGCTATAGTCACCATGCTACATTACATCCTCAGGACTTACTTATCTTGTTGGTATAATTTACTTTAAGTGTATCTTTTGTTGGTATCATATTTCTGGAGTTTTCCTTTAAATATTGCCTGACCAATTCTGACTTTTAATAATTAATTGAAATCTGTTTGTAATATTTTGAGTACTACATACTTGGTTTTCTATTTTCTATTTGCCATGCTTCTCTATACTTTCTTGTTAGATTTTGGTTGTTTTTTTGTTTGTTTGTTTTGGTTTTTTGGGTTTTTTTTTTTTTTGCTTTCTATTGATTTTATTGAATTTTCTTAATTCTTTATTTTCCTCTTGTGGTTTTAGAATTATACATCTATTTATATTCTTTTAGTGGTTAACCTTAGCTTTGTAACATATAAACTCAATTTAGCTAAATTTAGCAGTTTAAAATTAATCATTGTCTATATCTTCCTACCAAATAGTGCAAAAGCCTTGGAATGATTTAACTCCACACTCTGATTTTCCAGGTAATTTTTGTCTAGATTTTTGGCCAAGCTTGATTTTTAATTACAACAATTTAGTGATTATTTTTGTATTTACTCATAATAACATCACAAACATTAAAAATGAGCAAACCAACTATGCAGTAGGCACTGGGTACATAAATGGGAAAAAATGTTTTACCATAAAGATAATAAAGCAATCTAAGGGAGAGTAAATAAACATGTTCAGAGTATTTAAAAAAATAAAAGAGGTGATAGCAATCATTAGGCAAGAACAGGAGAGAGTGAGAAAGAATCAATTAACATAGGTAGTCATTGAAATAAAGTAACTCAGCAGATACGTTGAATGACAGACCAGATCCTGCTGAAGAAAGAACTCATAAAGTGGAAAATAGATCTGAGGAAGTCAAGTCACTCAAAACACAATACAGAGAGATAGATACAATATAGGATAGAGAAGTTAGGAACATGAAGGATGTAATCACCAATTTCAATAAATGTTTTTTAAAAATTCCAGACTGAGAGCACATAGAGAATGAGAGAAATACTATGGTAGAGATAATAACTAAAAATTTTCCAGAACTGAAAAAAGACATGAAAAGGAACATATCAAATCCTTAGCAGGTGCATAAAACAACCCCACATTTATTCAAACAGTAGTGAAATTAAGAAAATTTACAGCAAAGAGAGGATCAAAGCTCCAGAGGAAAACTCAGTGCAACTTATTTTTCATGGGACCTCCTTTTAGGCTCAGGCATTCCTTTTCCTTGGTTTGGGGTTTACCTGCTTAGCCTGTCACATTTACCAGAAGTAAATATAACTTTGTAAACATTTTATAATTTTAGTTTTAATTATGCTTAGGTTCATGTATTTTTATAAATTTTAAATGTTAATTTTCCATTAGTTGTAGTTTATTTTCATACTTTTTAAAAAGGTAATTTTTTTTTAAAGATTTTTATTTATTTATTCGACAGAGATAGAGACAGCCAGCGAGAGAGGGAACACAAGCAGGGGGAGTGGGAGAGGAAGAAGCAGGCTCATAGCAGAGGAGCCTGACGTGGGGCTCGATCCCACAACGCTGGGATCACGCCCTGAGCCGAAGGCAGACACTTAACCGCTGTGCCACCCAGGCGCCCCTAAAAAGGTAATTTTTAATCTTGTTGTCTTATTGTCAGAAAAGATCTGGGTGTTTTTTTGTTTTTGTTTTTCTTTCTGCTTTTCTGTGGCTCTCTGTTTGGCATAAACTATAGTAATAAGTGAGGCCTGATTGTGATAACCACAACTAGTCTACCTCTTGTTTGTTCAACCAATGACAGAAGTCAATGGAATATTCTTTGGCCATCTAAGACTTGTCTGTCTTCTGTTAATAGAATCCTCCAGGCTTATTAACTAGTTTATTCTTGCCTGAAATACAGAGGCAACTAAACTAAAAAAAAAATACAACATCACGCAACATTGTGTCTGCCTACAGAGTGTCTGTATGTTTCATAAATGTTGTCTATCTTTTGGATACTCAAGGTTTTATCACTAGCATCAAAGAGAATTGGGACTTGTAACCTGACTCTACTCGTGCAACAATGTTTAACCATCTAACTTTATAGTCAAACTTCTAGAGGGCAGTGTGGTTGAATTGCTCCTCATACCTGAAAAGGGAGAACAGTGCCAGCTGGGCATAGGATGAGATGTATAGGGTATCAATGACCGAATGGATCACCAGGCCCTACCTGGAATACCAGTCTGTAATCCTTCTTCCCCAGGCCTTTTACCAGTGTGTGTGCATGCACACACAGACATGCTTCCAAATATATCCCAAAATAGCCAATGTTAATAATACTATGTGATTTTTGCTAACCTTTCAGATGAGAATGCAACTTTGCCCCATAGCCACTAAAGGCTCTTCAGTAATTAAATTAAATTGCATTTACATCCCCATCAGGTTTTCCTTCAGTTTGAATGGCTTATTAGAATAGACTCTACACTTTAGACATTGTCCATGGAAACCCTGTGTTCTATCAATGAAAATACTGAGAGATAATAATAGCAAGAAACTTAATTGTATCTCTTGTTCTAGTTTCCTAAAAGAAAACCAATTCTGTCAATTTAATTAATTCTTTCTGTTTCTTTTACCTTAATCATATATATAGTTTGTGTTCCTTCTTGGTATTTCCATTGTAGCTTATGCATTTAAAATGGAGATAATATATTTTAAAATGTTATATAATAGCATATAATAGATTATAAAACTACAAATATGTAATCTATTTCAAATGCCAGAATATATAATAAATATACATAATGTGTAATAAATATATACTAAATATTAAAATGTAAATCTTTCTTTTATATTCCCATGAATGTAACTTTCTAGTTATTTAGAAATATCCATCTGCCAGAGATGGCGAATAGGAACAGAAAAGAAAGTAGATGATATTCAACCATTGGCTACCAAAAATGAGATTTTATGACAATATTCTTAGAAGCCAAGCATTGTGGAGAGAGCAAAATAAATCTCTAATTTTTCTACTCTTTTAAAAATATCAAGAGCCAGGACAGGCTGGCCTGAGCATCAAATTGCCATGGATAGAGAGAATTCAGAAGACATATGTCCTTTCCATTTAGGAAAGCGAAAAATCCCACCTTCTGGAGTAAGAGATTGTGGGAAGAAAAGGAAAAAAAGAGATTAGAAGAGTTAAATGGTCAGAATTGGTTTCCCAGGCATTCTCCCATAGAGCGCCCCCCAGCACCATATCCCCCAACTCCAAGTGCTTTTCCCTCTATTTCTGATTTAGAACTCCAGAAAGAGATGACCTCATAGAGTTTTAACCTATATCAAGAAAAAACAGGGATGCCTGGGTGGCTCAGTTGGTTGGGTGTTTGACTCTTGATTTAGGTTCAGGTCATGATCTCAGGGTCGTGGGATCCAGCCCCGAGATGGGCTCCATGCTCAGTGGGGAGTCTACTTGAGATTCTCTCTCTCCCTCACTCTCTCCCTCTCAAATAAATAAATAAATAAATAAATCTTAAAAAAAAAAAGATGGAAAAGCTTGGTTTGCTTATGAGGCCTGAGTTAGCCCTCTGAAGACTCCGTCCTCTCCCTCAGTGTATAGAAGAGATTCAGAAATTCATATCCCCCACGGTATGAGAGGTAGTAGGTAAGGAAAGTAATTGAGTTGAACCATTGGACCTGTATGGTATTGCTGTGGCAAGGGGTGAGGAGACTTATAAAAAGGATCCCAGTGCTGGGGAGCTGAACCCAGGCGGCTGAAACCAAGAGGGGTATGCTGCATAGTCAAAGTGGGGCTTAGGGAACCAGGGTGAACATTAACCCAACCATCTAAGAGAAAGAAAACATACCTTCGTTAATAATACCTGCAAAAGGGAGGGCAGAAATTGGTCCCAACCAGAAGCCTTATCACAGAGGACCCAGAAATCAAAACAGGACTAATTTATGGATTATGGATCCTATTTGTGGATCTTAGACTCTCTCTCCCTAGTCTCTCTGAGACTTGAAACCCCTCCCTGATGTGCTTAGATGCTATCCTAGAGGAAAGCCAGGGGGATGAAAAGCAAGTGGAAAGAGGAGTCCCAGAATCCCCAAAGAGACTGCGTTATCTTGGAGAGACTATTTGGTCCCCAGGAGTCTGAGATACCATTAAATATTGAATCTGAGTTTTTCTTGGACCTGCTAGATGAAAGGCTGGGGAATAGATCAATTTTAGAAATTAAAGAAATTACTTTTTTTATTTGAAAAATATAATGTTCAATCATCAACTCTGCCAAATCATTTTCTAAATTTCCATTTATCTTCCCTGTTAGACAGTGAGCACACTGTGAGCAGACCTGGTTTTTTGTTTGTTTGTTTGCTTGCTTGCTTGCTTGCTTGCTTGCTCACTTGTTTTAATTCTCAGGGTCAGTAGGCACTCAACACATGTTGAGTGAGTAAGTGAATGAATGAGTATCCAATGCAGAAAGGCCTGAGAGATAAAAAGTACCTATTTTGCTGGTTAAGACTGCAATAGACAGGCATGAAAAATACAATGAAGAGAGATATCTTGTTGAGAAGTGAAGTTCTGGGTGAAGAGGTGAATAGTTGGAATCTACAAATACAGAAAATCAAGCCTTACAAGGTCACTGTGTTGAATTCTATTGAACCTTTAATCTCAAATACCATTAAAAGCAATATGAGCAAAAAAGAATGCTGGAATCTTCACTTAATGTGCTGCCTGACTCACTATTTATACTTTTTATTTGATCTTCAATAAAGCTCTCTTTGTTCTTATACATAAGTAATGGGTTCAAGGTTTTTATTAGTCTTCTCGCTACAGCAGGGTGCAGTAGCTGAAATTCTTCTTCAACCTGTGGAAGTATAGATTCATTTTGCAATGAGACTGTTATCTTCAGAAAGAACATATTTCACCAACACAGTCCAAGGTCATGATAATAAGTCTTTCCTATGGTCTAAGAACAAAAGTCTGACTCCTGGTGACTGAGGAACTTGCTTATGATAATATGCCAATGTGATACGGCAAAGGAATCTTTCATTACAAACAAAAAAGTTGGAACCTTTCAAACAAGAGCTGACTAAAAAGATAGAAAGAAAAAAAATAATCTAAGTACAAGTCTGCTTTGATTTATAGGATATTTAACCCTACCTTTTCTAGTTCTTTTCCATTGTTCCACCAAGAAAAATAGTAAGTCTGGATGCTCCTGTACAACTTTTCTCTTTACTCTATTCCTAGGGGAAGAAAGCAAAGACAGGGTCCAAAATACTCAATGGTAACCCTATTTTAGGATATGGACCCTTTAGTGAGATAAGCAAAGGGATTGGTGTTCTCTTCTTCCTCATGATATTTCTAGTTTTTTAATTGCTGCTACACTATACTCAACAGGGTCAAATGAGAGTAAAGTAGAGGCCAAGGGAAGGTAAACAGGAACTCTTGGGGCTAAATTTGTACTAAAACTTACATTTACAGTTTCAGACTGTTGCCTTGGCATTTCTGTAAATCACTGATGCACACCAGCATGATACACCATTTGTCAGGGTCGTTGACAGCACATCGCCTAATCGTGTCAGAGAGAACCAGATTCTAATCATGACTGAGTGCCCTCTCCTACCCTGGGAAAATTACTTAACCTTGGTTTCCTTATTGGCAAAAGGGGATAGTAAAACCTACTTTCTGGGATTATTGTAAAGATTAAATGAGGTAACGGATATTAAACACTTAACACAGTATTTGGCACATAGTAAATACTCATCAAATGATAGCAATTATTGCTATTATGGCAATTCCTAAGTTATGACATTGAGGTTAATATGGACAGCTGTATAGCTAGGAGAAAATTTCATGGCCTGTGTATTTTAGACATCTGTTTTCAATGCTATATATTTAGTATATCACTTAATCGAACACACAAAAGTATAGTTAAGATCCTGCTACATATCAGAAGGCAATTTGTAAGAGTATTTGGTACTTGTTAGACCAAGTAATATTCTGTTTTAAGTTTTTTTTGTTTTTGTTTTTGTTTTTTTACATGCTCCTACTCATCCTTACAGAAATTCTCTGTGGAAGACAAGTGGTAGATAAATGGCAAGAACTGGGCCTCCAATTTCTTGCTTGAATTATAGTTTCTGTAAAAAATATAATCTGGGATATCTTCAGCTTGGGAAGTGGAATATGAAGGGAACTGACTTTTTTAAAAATAAAAGAAACAAACAAAATGTGTTCTTTGTGCCTGACATTTTTCTATCAACATTATCTCTGTGAGTCTCAATCATATTATTGCCCGTTGGCAGCAGGTAATATTCAATTATATCAACATAATGTTATTTATTCATAATATTGTTGAATATTTGGGTTATTTGCAGTTTAAGTCTGTTACAAATAGAATTGCTTATTGAAAAGTCTGTTGTTTAATTTGTGAATTTTCGAGTTTTACTTCTGTTGTTGATTGGTAATTTCATCCTGTTGTGGTTGGAGAAAATGATTTGTCTGATATCTGTCTTTTCAATCTACTGAGACTTAATGCGTGGCTAACATACAGTCCAACCTGAAAAATGCCTGGTGTGCACTTGAGAAGAATGTGAGCTGTTGTCATCAGGGAGAGTGTTCTGTGATGTCTGTTAGATCTAGGTACTCTATGATGTTAAGACCTCTGTTTCCTTATCTTCTATCTACTCTTGAGAGTTAAGTAGTGAAGTCTCCTGCTGTTGAAGAGCTGTTTACGTCTCCCCTTAATTCTGTCAGTTGTTACTTCCTGTAGTTTGCTGTAGGTATATAAATATTTATAATTGTTATATGTTCTTGCTGTGTTAAAACTTTTATTAATATACAGTGTTCTTCTTCATCTCTTTTAACCTATGTTGATCTAAAGCCTATTTTGTCCAGGATTCCTATAGCCACTATAGCTCTTTTTTGGTTACTGTTTGATGAAATATCTTTTTCCATCTTTTCACTTTCAGTCTGTGTCTTTGGATTTAAAGTGAGTCTCTTGCAGGCAGCATATGATTTGATCATGCTTCATATCCCTTCCACCAATCTCTGTCTATTGTTTGGAGAGTTTAATCCATTTACTGATAAGGAGGGACTTACCTGTGTCATTTTGCAGTTTTTTTCTATAGGCCTACAGCTTTTTCATCCCTCATTTCTTGCATTACTATCTTCTTTTGTGTTTAATTTTTTTTTTGTAGTGAAACATTTAAGTTTACTTCTCATTTCCTTTTGTATATATTCTGTAGCTATTTTCTTTGTGGTGACCATGGGAATCACAATTGACATTCTAGTTATAACACTCTAATTTGAATTTATAGCAGCTTAACTTCAGTAAAATAAACAAACTCTGCACCTTTATAGTTCTGTCACTACCTCTCCTGGTGGTGGATGTCACAAAATTACATCCTTTACATTGTGTGTCCCAAAAGCTAAACTAATAATTCTTTTGAATGCATTAGTCTTATAAATTATATATAAAACAACATGTAGAATTACAAACCAAAGTTAGAGTGATACCAGCTTTTAGATAATAACTTAAAAAAATACATTAGTCTTTTAAATAATGTGGAACAGGAATAGTAAAATTACGAACCACCATTACAATAATACTAGCTTTTATAACTGCCTTTGTATTTCACTTTATATTTATTTCTGCAAATGGCTTCAATTTATTGTCTAGTTTCCTCTCATTTCACCTTACAGGATTCCTGTGAACATTTTTTATAAGGCAGTTCTAGTTGTAATGAACTCCCTCAGCTTTAACTTACTTGGAAATGTCTTAATTTCTCCCTCACTTTCAAAGGACAGTTTTGCTGGATATAAGATCTGTGGTTGATGGTGTTTTCTTTACCCCTTTGAGCACTTCGAATATACTGAACGCCTGCCTTCTGACCTCCAAAATTTCTGATGAAAAAATCTGCTGATCCTTATATTGAGGATCCCTTGTACGTGATTAACTGCTTCTCTCATGCTGCTTCAAGATTATCGTTTTATCTTTGGCTTTTGAAAGTTTGATTATAATGTGTCCCAGTGTGAGTCTCTTTGAGTTCATCTTGTTTGGAGATTGTTGAGCTTCTTAGATATTTATCTTCATTGTCTTTCCTCAAATTTGGGAAGTTTTCAGCCATTATTTCTTCAGATATTCTCTCTGCCCCTTTCTCTTTCTCTTCTAGAACTCTCACAACGTGTAAATGGCCTGCTTGATAGTGACCCATAGGTCACTTAGGCTGTTTTTCTTTGATCTTTTTTCTTTCTGTTCTTCAGATTTGATAATTTCCACCATCCTACCTTCAAGTTTGTGGATTCTTTCCTCTGCCTGTTCAAATATGCCTCTGAATTCCTCTAGTGAATTAATCACTTTAGTTACTATACTTTTCAGCTCCAGAATTTCTTTTTGGCTCCTTTTTATGTTTTCTATCTCTTTGTTCATAATGTCCATTGTGTTCATACATCATTTTTTAACTTTCTGCACATCTTCATGTAGTTCTTTGAACATCTTTATGACAATGATGATTTTAATGCCTTTTCTAGTAGATCTTCTATCAGATCTTTTCCAGGAACATTTTATGTTTATATATTTTTTACTTTGAATAGGCCTTACTTTCTTGTTTCTTTGTATGGCTTGTGATTTTTTGTTGAAAGCCAAACATTGGAATCTAATAATGTGGTAACCTGGAAATCAGATTTTTCCCCTTTCCCAAGGTTTCAGTTATTGGGGCTGGGGGAGAAGGAGAGACAGAATCTTAAGCAGGCCCCACACCCAGCATGGAGCCTGATGTGGGGCTCAATCCCAGGATCGTGAGATCATGACCTAAGCTGAAACCAAGAGTCAGACACTTAATTGACTGAGCTACCCAGGTTCCCCTGAATGTCATAATATTTAATGTCTATCTCCCAAATGGGGAAAAGAGAAAAATGAAGGGGGAGGACGGGCACTGGCCACCTAAAACCCCTAAAAATCACTTTAGCTTGAGGGGAGGGTCTTGCAACAATGGGGGAGTATAACAATAATTGTCACCCTCCTGTTTGCACCTCTTTGATCAGAAGCAGCAACCAGTAATTAGAGCACAGATCCCTGATGTTGGAGGATAGGGTCCTTTTTGCCCACTCCATGTCCAGCAAGTTCCTAGCTACTCTAAGAGCATGTGCTCAGCTGCCTGCCATGGAGCTGAGTAACTGACTGAAATTAACCTCAATTTGCCATCCAAGCCTTCCTGCTGGAAGTTGCAAGTCTCCAATGGACTACAGAGTTTTAATAATTATATTAGACAGATTCTGCCAGTGTAATTGTTGCCCCGTGGGGAGATAATTTCTGGTGCTTCCTACTCCTGCAGCTTCCCAGAATCCTTTCTACTTCCCAGTATTTATTTACCTCCATGCTTCAGTCTGGATATTTTCTTCTGGTCTCTTTTTCAGCTCAATAATTCTCTTTTGAACTGTGTCAAATATCCATTTAAACTTATCTACTGGGCTCTCAAGTTCAATTGTATTTTTCAGTTCTAGAAATTCCATTTGATTTTTTTAAAATTCCCAGTGATGAAATTCTCATCTTATGATACATTACTTTGGTTATATTAATTATTAATTTTTTAAGCCCATGTCTGCTTTCTCTGATCTGGGCTACCTACTTCTGTTGTATATTGTTTCTCTTGGTCTTATTTCTTAGTACATTTTTTTTTTTTAAGAATCAAATGCTAGACATTTTGTATGAAAATTATAGTGACTCTGGATGTTATGTTCCTTCATAGAGGATTCAGCCTATCTTTGAAGGCAACAGAGACACAAATTAGCTCAATTCAATCTGACACCGAACTCAATTTTTATAAGACTCGGTCTACATCTAATTTGTTTTCATTCTTAGAGTACCGTTTTCCAGATCTCCTAACAGAGAGCCTGAAGTGTTTCTTGTGGATTCTCTTCCTCCATATGCCATGAACTTTACTTTTGATCTTCTTGCCCTTTGTCATGTTGTCAAAATCTCCGATCTGCTTTTTATTCACATTATGGTATGCCTCTTAGCCTTTTGCCTTGTTCAGCTTATTTGGCAAATACCCAGAGGGGAAAAACTTGTGAATATTGGTTTCATTTATCTCAGCCTCCCTCCTTTATGAAATCTCAGCAATCCCAAACTCAAACGTATCTTCCTTTAATGCCCTACAATTGATAAAGCTCTGCTGGATTCTCTGCTTCTTAGCAGGTACTTTGTTCTTGTTGTTTAATGCCAAAATGTGGCAGATCACCCAAGGACAAAGGGGAGATGGACAAAGTTTGGTTTGCCTCAAAAAGCATTCTTCTCTGGAACATGATTATTTGAGTCCCGGTTGCCTTAGAAGACCTCTGATGTTTGGGGTGAGGAGGATATAAATATTTCAGATTTTTCCAGTTGCTCTCAGTGGGAACATTGTTGGTCTGCTACAAGCTACTGCATCGTAGCCCAAAGTGGAAATTCTGAACTATCATTGAGTATTTACTCTTTGCCAGGCACTCTGATGGATCCTTACCTATGTTATCTTACATTTTTTCAGCAGTTCTTTGAAATGCTGAAATTCAGAGGGACTAAGTAACTCACTTAAAATTTTTAAGAGGTAGAACCAGGGGATCTACCTCCACAGCTCTAAAGCTCTACTCTCTCTGCCATGCTAGGCCTAAAGGGGGACATAATAGCCTGTCTGGTAATGGTTAAAGATTAATGGTCATTTGGTCCAAAATAACATAAAATTGGATATCTGAGATCCTGTATAATAATTTTTAATGGAGAAACTGAGACACTTGACAAATTAGAGAGATCAATAAATCACACCCTTCAAATTTTGAAGGAAATAATTCAGACTTCTGGCTTAAAGGGGCAGAAGATACTCAAAAGAAAAATTCCAGAAAGAGGAAAGGATTAAAATAGGTGAGTGTCAAAGGGAATTTTTTAAAAAATCCATGTTGGGAGGGATGGTTCAAGTGTTTTAAATGTGAAGCTGGACACCAAGTTCATGAAAAGCAAAGGTATATATTGTATAAAATAGGTGAATGGTGACTTAAAGTGTTGAAGTTAATAGTTCATGAGCTGCAAAGTGTGAAAATAATACATTATTTCAGACTTCAAAAATTCAAAAATGCATAAATCCTGTTATATCAATTCTTGCTTCTTCTTCTGTAGTGATAAAAAAGTGAGAAAAGAACTGGTCTTATTTGGAGTCATGACTTTTATACTAAGTTCCTCCTATACATGGTATCTCACAGCTTCCTTCTGAGGTGAGCAAGAAAATAATGGCCCTGAAATTTCTTACCACTGTTTGCTGCAGAGCAAAACTTAAAATAAGACAAATCTGGGTGGATTTAAGATGATAAAAATAGAAAAAAAGGAGAATAATATACATGTATACCTAACAAGTATAACTGGCCCATAGAAGATGCAGCCAGCCTGTTTGTTTACCTATGAGCTGGTCTTAGAGGGAAAGGGGGAGAACTGGGAGAAGAGAAGAGCAAGCCCTGTTTGGAATTAGAGATTTGCGCAAGGACTCCGGAGAAGAAAGCAGGTGGAAACTGGGCTGCGCTTGGCTCCAGATTTATGAAAGCAGCAAGCCAAAGAAGGCTATCCAAAGCGGCACACCCATTGGGTAAGCTATAAATAAGCACTAAAGTCAGCTGAAGGACCTTAGGGGTTTCAAATCAGCCAGAATTACCCAGGCCCAAAGCATTTTGTACCTATCCCATAAGATTCCACCCACTTTCGCTTGGCTTAGGAACAGAGCTCCAGGGCCCAAAAGTTGGGGAGCCTGCAGAGGCAGAAAGCCAGCCTGGGACCTCAGCTCAGATGTCTTGTGCAGGGCCAAGAATCTAGTGAGCCTGCAGGTTCTCTAATTCTCAGAGTGTGTTACAAAAAACCACCAGGCTTTGGCCGTTCTGGCGCAGGAGTGAAGGGTCAGCAATGGTTTCCCTGGCAGCTCTGTGTGCCGCTGCTGCTTACCTAGAACCAGTCCCAGTTTTAAGCTTCTTCGTCACACTCATATGCCTACCTTTAAAGGGCTTTTCTAAAATAGGAAGATGGCAAGAATTTAGCCTCCTGTTTCTCTGTAGTGCCCGGAGGAACCTGAGCCTGGGCCACCTGATCCTAAGGGAAAGAACAGAGGAAGGAAATTAACATTTGTTGAGTAAGGACTATGGTAAGACACCTTTCTTTTGTCTTCTTAATCCTCCCAACAGCCATTTGTGGTACATCTGAATTTTCCTGGTGGAGAAAGGCTTGAGCTCCTCAGGAGAAAGAAGGTGTCGTACCTGCACATTCATATGTCCTCTGAGGGCATCTGGCAAGGCATCTTGACTAACTGTTATGTTTTCTATAATGTGAACACACCACAGTATCATAGCTATGCAGTCATATGTCATATCACCTGTTCACTTGCTCCAGTATTACTTAATCTTCAGTACCAATTCAACCATCACTTAATGTCTATTTAGGGACAGCTTTGGTTCCAGCTAGGTAATGTAGGCAGACCTTAGCCATAACCTGGATAAGCTGGAGTTGGTGTCAGAGAGGGAGGCATTTGGGGTAACTCCTAGGTTTCCTACTGGGGAAAGAGGAGGAGCATGAAGAGATTAGGTGAGTTTAGTTTTGGACATATTGAGTTTAAGGTTCCTTGATGAATGAATGAATGTCAGCAAGAAGACAGCTATTTTTTTTTCTTTCAGGGCTTACTATATGCTAAGCCCTGTGTTAAAGGGTTTTCATACATTCTCATTTAATTCTCACAAATATATGTTGGTAGGGGCCATGATTTGCCCTGTTGGGAAGATAAGTAAACTGAGACTTAGAGAGGTAACTACTCTGCTCACTTTGCCCAATGTGTCAGTAGGTGACAAAGCTTAAGCTTTAGACGCTAGACTCATTGTTAAACAAGTGGTAGTTAACTCATGAAAATCTATGAGATCTTATAGTAACAACCTGTTAAATGGAAAGGATGGGGAGGATGAAAGAACCCTGGAGAAATAGCAATATATAAGAAGTGGGCCGGAGAAAAGGAATATTCTATGAAGACCAAGAGGAAGTGCTCAGAGCAATAGAGGACCAGGAGAAGAAATTTCAAAAAGAGAATATTCAGTACTGTCAATAACATCTGAGGCATTTAGCGAAATAAGGTCTAAGAGTATTCATTGCATTTGCCAATGTGCAGATTACAGATGTCTTTGTCTGAAGCTGGTCTGGTAGTGTATGCAAAGTTAGTGTCTAGTGGTTTGAGGAGCAAATAGCCCCTATGAAACTGCAGTGGGTCCCAAATGAATATGTTGGGCCTCCTAGTCTATAATGGGATGGACACATTACCAGCATACGACTTGGAAATGTTTTTTTTAGTTCTACTTTATTTCATTCTTGAAAAACTTCAATATAATTCAATAGGGCTATTGGATGGAGGTGGGGGTCAGTGGGGAGCAGTCACCAATGCATGGGAGAAATGTTCCTAAAACCCCGCTTATGATTACAAGAACCAGAACTGAAAGGGCAAAAGAGAGTTTCTTTCAAGTCTGGCATACAGTCTCCTTCTCAGAAATACTACAATATGGCAACCCTGAAGAGTCTATCTTGCATTTCTCTCTTTTCCCCTGTTTCATCATTAATGAATATATGCTAGATTGTCAGCCATGAGCAGGAAAGCATTTCTACCCCCAAAGCATATTATTTGCATGAGGGTGGTATTGTCTTGTTTATGTGTCATGGAACCTGTGACCTGTCACATGTGATTATCATGTCAGCTTATTAACATGTCAGGGAGTACAACTCCTGGTTTCCACCTCAGAGGGGAAGCTGCTTAGGGTGGGGGACATTCTGCTAGCCAGATGAGGCAGAGTTCTGCCAGCTTCCAGTGCCAGGGAAACCCTGGACAGTAATCAATACCAAACCTAACTATGAATAGGACCACCCAAGGGCACATGGCTGGAAACCAAACCTCCTTCCTACCTTGGTCTGATCTCTTGGCAAGTTTCCTTGCTAGTCCCAGCATTGCTCCCACTTACTTGTGGAGGAATCCAAAAACAGGAGTTATTTTTTAAAAGGGTAGGGCAGAAAGAAGGATTGGAAAGGCACTCTCAGATGCTGGAAGGATCATGAGGAAGAGGGTTCTGGTTAGTTACATCACCCAGAGCGTCAGATTTTTAATAAATATTGATTGATGGATGGAAGTCAAAGTGAAAGCCAAGGAAAGATCTACACATGTTCAGAGATTTTGAGTTAGAAATGCTCTCCTTCCAGCTCTTCCCAAAAGGAAATCACATGGGGAAAGCAAAGTAGTGATTAAGGAACTAAACAGGCCACAGTGTTCTCTGGGGCCTTCTAAGTTCCCAGGCCAGACCTGCTGCCTGCTTGCTGAGATGAGCACATGCTCCCAGCCACAGCTTCCCTTCTCCTGACATCTTTCTGCCAGATGGTCGTTCTTGAATTCTAGAGGTGCTTGGCCCTTCTGGTTCCTGCAACCTGAGCCGAGAGAACTTTGATCCACCAATTTCCCCCTCCCTCCACCCCTCTAGGGAGCAAGGCCTGGCGCCTGGACAGCAAGGAGAAGCTAGGTGATGACCTTGGGCACTCTAAGAAGGCCTCTCCTGCCGGCCTCTGTGTGCCTGANCGGCCTCTGTGTGCCTGAAGTAGATAGAGCAGGGGTGCTAGTTCTGAGGGTCCCAGAGAGCCTTCTCTCGCCTGGCCAGCTAGCAGGCACAAACCTATGTTTTTCACCATTTACTGGGTGAACAGAGCTCCCCAGTGGATCCTGAATCTCCCTGTAGGGTTATCCCCAGTAGCTTTTAATTATAATCCAGCAAATCCAGAATCTCAGCAAATTACAAACATTGTGTAAACATAATCAGGGTGTGGATCCAATCCGCTCGTAACTGTTAATAGAAAGAAAAAAGGAAAAGAAAAAAACCTAAAAAGGTCTAAAAAAGAAAAAAAAAATCAATTCTGCAGGGCCTATGCCTCCGGGATTTGCTTTCTTGGGGACCCTCCCAGCGCGTTCCTNTTGTTAATAGAAAGAAAAAAGGAAAAGAAAAAAACCTAAAAAGGTCTAAAAAAGAAAAAAAAATCAATTCTGCAGGGCCTATGCCTCCGGGATTTGCTTTCTTGGGGACCCTCCCAGCGCGTTCCTCCAGCCCACCCTGCCGCCCCGCTCCCGGCGGTGATTTTGTCTGAGGCCTGGGGACTCTGGGACTTGGCCGCTGCAGCTGAGGCCTACGGGGTGCCTGCCTGCCGGAGTGCCGATGGGCCCTGCGAGCCTTCCTTCCGCTCTCCCGCGGCCTCCGCAGGATTCCAGAAAAAGCGCTCCGGGTTGGCGAAAGGGGGCCCTGCCGCCTGCCTCCAAACTCTGTCCCAACACTGGCGTCTCCCTTTCCCTGGACGCCTGGTTAGTCTGACCCTGAGTTCCAGTTTGGGGCTTGGAAGACATTCTGCCCGCCCCTCTCCCCAAGGTCCTCAAAGGACACCCCAATTCCTGGAGCAGGACTCCCAGCCTCGGGCCTCTGAAGCGGCGGCGGGAGCTGCGCTGCCAGGGCTGAACCAGCCCCGCACAGTCGAGGTATTTGAACTCAGTCCCGGCGGCGTTTTGGGGAAGTGTGCATAGAAAATTTTATATAATATAATCTATACACACATATACATATTTGGTCGACAAATGTTAAGCAAATGTGTCTGATGTTTTTGTTGAAACCGTTAGCATCCTAGTTAGTATTGGTAGGACTGGTTGACATCATTACACGAGTGACAAGTGGATAATGTTAAGGGAGTGCCTGATCCCACCCGAGAACACCGCGGAATGTAAGCGAGACGTCCGATTGTGTTTCCGAGGAGAGCCCATCTCTGATCTCTCTTCCCTGTCGCTACCTACTGGTCACTAACCAGACGGACTGACGGCACCCCAGGGACAAGATAACTTTCTCCCAAGGGCGATCTTCCTCGACTGACTGGAATCGCTGGCTCACCAGGGGAAGCAGCATGTCCTGGGGGTGTCAGAAGCCCCTGGCCTCTTACCCAGACCTTTGTCGCGAAGGGCAGTTCGATCAGTGTCCAGACGAAAAGAAACGTTAGATTCAACTGTAAATGAGGGTAGAGAATGAGGGAGAGGCTAGGGCCTGGTCCAGGTCTGAGCAGGCTCGGGGGGATTGGAGGAGGCTGACCCGGCTGCGGGGACAAACCCAGCGGTGCCTCGCTCGGCGTGCAGGGAAGGGAGGGCCCCTTGGCCCTTTCACCCCAGATCATCCAGCAGGACGTCTGGGGAAGACCTCTCTGTGCGGTGAAGTCGCGTCCATTCGAGCGAGCGGGTGGCACTGCCACGTGTGGCGCTCAGCTGGGGCTCGCTGAGGCTGCGGTGTTGGAAATCCCCGCGGAAGGCATCTGTCTCAGAGCTCGCACTCGGTGCGGGCTCACCCGGGTGCGCCTCCGCCTCCCACCAGCATCCCGCTAGCCCTGCCGCGCGGCTCGCACCGGCCCAGACGCGGACAGATGTTTACTGCTTAGAGCCCCGACCGCTGGGGAGACGGAGCGACCCGCGCGGCACACCGCGCGGCGCTGGCGGGGCTTTGGGCTCCCGGTCGGGGGTGCTAGCGGGCGGGGGGGGGAGGGCGGGGATGGAAATAGGAGGGGGGCGAGTGGGTGGACTAATGATGAAAAAGTCTCCTCCATCCCGGCTCCTTAATTAAATGCATGGAAAGAACCGAGGCGAGCACATCTGGTTTCAATCTGCAGCCCTTTGATGGCATCAAATGTTCTTTTCCCAGATCAGGGCTGGGAGTTCTGGGCTAACTATGGCCGTTTGGAGCCCAGAAACCATTTACACACACTCGGACCCTTCTTTCTCTCCAGTCGAGCCTCTCGGCTATAGAAGGGGAAAAAAGTCTAATAATCAAGCCAGTGGGAAAGTATGTATATGTGTGTGTATATATGTTTGAAGAACATAAAATGCCACAAATAAGCACTTAATATTTTACTTGCTCGTCATATAGTAACTCATTTCTAATGAGACTATTAAAGCTGTTACCAAATTCCAACAGGTCATGAAAAAATCCCTCAGCACCTCTCTGTTCCTTGTCAAGTTAGGGCTCAGCAGACGGACGGCAGAGCATTGTCCATAGACTGGGGGGTTCCTCTATCCTTCCCTGTCCTTCCTCCTACGCCCCCTCCCCCGCCCGCCCAGGTACCCGGGTGGGACCCTGAACTGCGCAGGACCCTAGCCCGGCCACTCGCTCCAGGAATGCCCCTGCCTCCTGCGCATCTGGGCAACGCGACCCTCCCGGCTTAGCGTTGTCGCCTGGGGAAGCGACCTTGGCCGCACCGAAGAGGTTACGAAATTGGCCAGGGTGGGGGGAGGAGGGAGCAATTATGCTACACTCTTCGAGTCCTTTCCTCCAGCTAAATAAATATGTAAATTTCCTACTGCCCTGGCCCCGGGATTCCTAGCGGCTCGAGAGACTCGAATCGATTCGGCGCCTTCTAGATCTCCCCTACCCTGCCTTTGGTTCGCAGAAGAAGCGTGGGAGAGCCTCCCATTATTATCGCTTCTGTTATTTTATTACATTATTTAATAGGCTGTCTCTACGGAGCAAAACGTAGCCTTAATTTGCTTGCTCTCTCCTTCGTTCTCTCTCAGACACTCCCCCACCCCCACCCCCCAAAACTGTTAGAACTGAAGGAAACGCTTTAAAAAAAAAAAAAAAGGCAGAGAGAGAAGAAAATTTGATTGAGATAGTTGTGGATTTTTTCCAACAAGTTTCCCCGCAGCTGTTATCAAAACATGCAAATGAGATTTTCCAACAGGATCTTAAACAAATCTGGAGGAGTTAATGCCCAAGCAAAATAATCAGCCCGTTTGAAGTGACTGTGGGTTTCAGTTTGTCTTTTCTCCCCGTGATACTATTGCAGGGGAATGATAATTAGACCTTTACTTTAAAAATCCAAAGGGGCTCTCTTTCGCTCTCTCTTCCCTCCCTTTTTGCTCCCTCCTCCCTCTCTCGCTCCCTCCCTCTCTCTTTCTCTCTGGCTCAGATGTTGGCAAAGGGGGTTTTCTTAATCAGACTGTTTTTTGGTCCGAGGGAAAGGAGGAAGAAGGAGATTGTGATGGAGAAAGGGGGTCTGTAAAACGTCAGGCACCGCACAAAGGCTTTGCCACGTAATTACAGGCTCCTATTAAGTCGAGATCTGCCCTCCCAGGGGTCTCCAATTTTCTTGTATTCCCTACAAAGCCTCCTCTGCATGCCAGTTTGTGCCTTTTGAAGTGCCAGAGAGCTTCTTGATCCAACTGAGAAGGAAAAAGGAGCTCAGCAAGAAGAGGGGGAGAGAGAGAAGGGAAAGGGGGGAAACCCACCACCACCCTCCTTCGGACTCTTGAAGCCCTTTTTTTTTCTTCTTACGAAAAGTAAAGTGAGAATCCTGCTCTCCAATACATCTGCAAGACATCACCCTCTCCTCCTGAAACTTTAGTCACTCCTGAGAATCCACAGGAGTGCGGAGAGGGGGAACACGTTTTCTTGAAGATGTTTTAAAGCTGGAACAAGCCTTCTTCTGTTGGTGCTTGAACTCTTGCCTGGGAATAACTTTTTTAACCTTGAAAAAAAAAGAAACCACTTTGATTCTTCTCTCCCACCCCTTCTTCTCTCTTCTTCTGTTTGCCTAACTCCCCCGCCCTGCTGGTCTCCCCTTTCCTTTCTCCCCCTTATTATTATTTTTAGTGTGTGCGTGTGGACGCTTTTGGAGAGCTAGAAGGAATTTTTTTTCTCCTGACTTGAACATAGGGTGACTTTTTAATTTTATTTTTTGGTGTGGATTATCTCCTTGGACCGCGCCGGACTTGGCCTCAGGAAAGCAACCGAGGCTGTCGAAGGCTGTTGGTGCAGAACGCTCTGCTCTGCAAAAGGGGGTCCCCCGCCCTCTTTCCAATTTTTTTTTGTCCTTCCCCTCCTTCTCTCTCTCTCCCTCTCTCTCTCTCCCTCTCTCTCTTTCCACTCCCCCCTCTCTCTTCCCCACTCGGCTCCTCTCCCCCCTCGCGCCCACAGCGTTTGGTGTTGATTCGAGCGGGAAGAGGGGGGTGGGTGGGATCGGAGGGGGAGACCATGACCTCCAGCTACGGGCACGTTCTGGAGCGGCAACCGGCGCTGGGCGGCCGCTTGGACAGCCCGGGCAACCTCGACACCCTGCAGGCGAAAAAGAACTTCTCCGTCAGTCACCTGCTAGACCTGGAGGAAGCGGGGGACATGGTGGCGGCACAGGCGGACGAGAGCGTGGGCGAGGCCGGCCGAAGCCTACTGGAGTCGCCAGGACTCACCAGCGGCAGCGACACCCCACAGCAGGACAGTGAGTGAGGGACGCAAGCCCGCGGGAGTGTGTATCCGGCACCGGGGGCCGGGGGCCCGGCTGGGCGCCTGGAGCCCGCCCGTACCAGGGGTAGAAAGTCGGGGGCGAGGAGAGGTGGTGGCAGTGGCCGGAGGAAGGGCCAGTCACAGACAGGGAGGGAAGATGATGAAAGGAGGGATCTGCCGACGGCGCAGCCCAGGCGGGAGCCGCAGGGAGGCCCCGAGGCCCTGAGGTCGGGGATGGGGACTCTGCCCGCCGCGGGCTCTCGCGGAAGCCGACTGGGCTGCCCCTCAGTCCCGGGAGAGCACGGCTGCCAGGTCTTCCTGCATGCGGGGCAGTCGGGCTGGCTGGGAAAGGGTCCCGGGGCGTGTAAAGTCGGGGAGCCTGCCTTGTTTGGGAAGGCAGCGGATTAACGATGCCGAGTTGGGTCGGGAGGGCTTCTCCCGGGTAGCCAGTGTGGGTTCGGGGGCAGGCGGGGCGGAGAGGCGGAGGGCACTGCGCACAGCAGCTAGACCGCGCGGCTCCCGCCGCACACCGTGCGCGGCCTCGGAAGGCCGGGGCGTGCGGCAGGCGCCGCGCTGGAGCTCCCAGCCCCAGCAGCCGAGCTGCTCTGTCCTCTGCTGTTGCCGCCCTCCACCTGCGGATGGGTTTGAGACCCCCGGCAGAATCAAAGTCCTGTGCCTCGGGAAGACTCGCGCGAAGCAAAGGGAGTGTCCTTTGGGGTGAAACCCGAGCTCCCGCCCCGCTCCGTCCCGCACGAGAGAGATGCGCAGGGAAGCGCGGGCTCCAATGCTGAGCCTGGTGTCACGTTGGACGAGCTCTCCCTATTGGCCCTAGGACCTACAGAAAAGTCCACGCAGTCTCCCTTTCCCATCCTCTCCGACTGATATCGCGCCCCTATGGAAATCTCACCCGGCGTCGTTAACCCTGCCTAAAAGGAGACTCCAAGAGTATCCACACGTTTTGGAGTCTGTAACAGACCTGTCACCTGAATCGTCCCAGGTGACACGGGGCTTAATACTTCCTCCTTGAGATTTCAAGAGTCCTCACTTGGCTGGAAGTTTTTTAAATGAGCCAAATTCTTTTCCATTTCATTATTTGTAGACTTGTTATTTTGTCTTCAAATGTGGAACCTGGGGAAAGAGGAGACCCTGCCGGCATGCCATCAGTAAAAAAAAAAAAAAAAAAAAAAAAAAAAAAAAAAAAAATGCCGATATCAGACTCTCAGGAAGTAGATAGACAAAGCAAACAGGACCCAGAAACAGCTGGAAGCACTGCCCTGGCAAAGCTGTGGGAACCCAGCATGCCTCAATGAAGCAGGCGGCAAAGACAGCCCCTCTCTGGAGCAGGCCGCCTGCCCCTTGCCCAGCTTCCGTGGTCCAGGCCTAGAATCCCCTCAGGGATTTTTTAGCCAAAATGAAACTGGTGTCAATCCACTGTAGGTATTCCCAGAGGCAGAGGGCCATGGGAAATTTAAACTCAGGGTAGTCTGGCCTGGCCTGTCACTAGAGAAAGGCAGCCAGCTTTGAGGAATGAAGACCTGGTGTCCCCAAGTCCCGGGTAATGTCTGGGTACCTACGCAGAGGCCTCCTCCTTGAAGATATTGGTGCTTGGAGGGGGTGGGGGAGAGGGGGAATGTTCGTGCTGCACCCGCCGCCGTCCCCAGCATGAGTTGATTGTGTAGACACTTTGAACTCCAGGAAAATGCACGGCAAAATAATGTGATTGTTTTAAACGTTCCACTAGGGAAAATTTAAATATGCAAAGCATAGGGAGAATAGCGTTCCGCATCTCTAAGTGCCTATCACCCAGCCTCGCTGATGGCTGCGCCTTCTGCCCGTCATTTCGCCGTGGTTAATTATTAATCGCAACATTTATCACTGTTCGGAGAACTGGAGGCTGGACCCACAACAGAAAACAGGGTCGTAAAGAAACTGCTTCGTAAAAGACCAGGGTGGGGCAGAAGAGACCAGCCAGTGTTGCTTTAAGCCTAGAACAAGCAGAGGGATGTGAAAAGCAGGCCCAAGGCCAGTGGCCACAGCAAGCCCGGCCTGCGCCGGCCTGCATGAGCACGGGATACTACAAGGCTGGAGGGATGCCGACCGTTCCTGCCCTTTGGCTCCGAGGAGACGCCAGGAGAAGGGAGCTCCGGTTCGTGGTGGACTTCTAGTGTGAATGGAAGGAGACTGGGCTGTGGAGGCCGACTAGGCTTCACCCTCGAAGCTGAGGCGGAGGTGGCCCGCAGTGGCGGGGAGGCAGTCCGGGGTTGTCTACTGTGAGACCCAGGCCTGGCCTGGCTAAGGTTCCACCGTACACATGGAATCCACTGTGGTGCTCAAGGACACAAAAAGAGCAGGGGTCGAAATTGGGGACCGTGTGTCCCGAGGGAAGGGATGACGAAACCTCCGGGTACCTGCCCGATGCATTCTTGAGCACACATATCTCCAAGTTTCAAGGAGTAAGGAGGTCTAGTGGGGAGTGGGCCCTGAAAGGAAATTGAGGTTAGGATACCTGCCAGGAAGAGGATGCTTAAGGAAGGATGGCCCACAGACAGTTCAGAAGGAGGTAGCAGAAATGCAGACCGAGGTTATGGGGACAAAGTGACTGACACTTGGGTTTCTGAAAGTAGCAGAGAAACACAATAGGCCTTGCTTTCTTGAGATGGCTGGGGCCTATTCTTCTAACAAATAGTTGTTGCTTTTAGAAACAATGTTTCCTCAACCTCCTCACTCATCTCTGAGATGAGAAGAGGGAGGTCTGGTAAGTGGGGCAATAGTGTCCAGGAAGACCCTTGTCCTTAGTCCTTGGGTCCCCCAATAGGGGTTGCCGAGGAAGCTGTTGTGAGCTACTTGAGTGAGGACCAGTGGGCCCTACTAGGCTTCCAGTCTGCAGGGGACAGTGAGGCTCAGACTGAATCAGAGACAGGAGGAGTTTTCAGTCTTCAGAGCTAACCAGGGGCTCCAAGACTGAAAGGGGCAGAGAACCACACCAAGAATCAGGTGCCCCTTGCAGCCTGCTGGGAGTCTACCCCAGAAGGAGAAACTGTAACCTCGTTTGGAAGAGATGGAAAACACGTAAAAACCACGGTTTACTCTTCCAGCTATATAGAAACACATTCTCCCTAAATTTTCTTTCCAGTTGAAATTAGTAAAACAGGTTCCATCTACACTAATGCTGCGAATTTTCCAGTTACCACCTGGGTGGACCTTAGCATGGTCCGAAGCAAGAGCTTCTCACTGATCTCCCTCACTCCTCACCACAATTCTGTCCCCCCCTTGGTTAATGTTCATTCCACTTTCCTCTCTGTAGAATGATCCCTTTTCCCTTTTACTGATTTTCCCAGCCCAGTAAGTGTCTCAAAATTCTGGATTCAGATGCCTTAAGTGTTTAAAAGAAACGGATCTCTAAGTTAGGAATCTGGTGGCTAATGGGTAAGTTAGGAATCTGGTGGCTAATGGGGGAGTGTGGAGTGTGAAGGGGGTAGAACAGGGGAAGCCAGGGAGAGAAAAGAGGAACAGGTCATGAAAATAGGCAGACCTGCTCCTAGGACGATGGTGCATCCCACTGTCATTTCTTAATCTGAACTTCTGCAGACTCTTAAAAAAAAAAAGTACCTCCTTCCACGTTCCCAACCTCTAAATTAGTGAAACCAGATTGTCCTAATAAGACCTTTTGTTGGAAACACATGTAGTCATAAAAAGGTAGACGGAAAGTCAATTAGACACGCGTGCACACACGCACACACTCCCAAGCCAGGGCTAAGTGTGCACCAGGGCGCAGCTGGGCCCCGGGCCTCGGCGGGATGCAAATGCAGAACAGCGGCGCGGGAAATCGATTTGTCACAAAAGGAGAGGTGTAAACGCGGCGCGATGGACTTGCCTGCCCCATGCTCCCGCCACCCTCTGCTGGCTGAGCTCTGCTAACTGGCCCCCGCCAGAGGTAAGCCCAGGGGAGCAGGAGCATTCTCTAGGTGCTCCCAAGTTGGAATATACATCAGAATATCCACTTCCCTGGAGTTTTGGCATGTGTAACACCTATTGCGCTAGGAATTTCTGCAGCACCAGCCTGGGGCCTTAGAGCCAGTGCTGGCACTCTGAATTTGGGCCTCAATTATCTGGATTCAAAGGGGAGCCAACGAAATATATCATTTTAAGGGTAGCCTAGAAGTTTTTTCTCTTTATAGGAGGCAGTGAAATCCAGGATCAAGGTAGGTTACTGAGTCCCCACGGTCGCATGTCAGGTTCAGAGAAGAGGTGGTAAATCCTGTTTATCTTACAGGCAGGAGCAGAGCTCTGGATGGCCTCCTCTTAATATTTTGGACAAATGGACAGTTTGGCTCTCCCACCCGCCTGGGTAGAAGGGCAGCTTGGAGAGTAAAGGTCAGGGATCTGGGCCTGTATAGTCTGAGGTCCCAGGCCGCCAGTACTACTGGGGCTCCAGATCGCCCCACTCTAGAAGACAGTAGCCCCTGCCTCCCCCGTTCATTTCTCTGGTGGAGCCCTTTTCAAGACTCCGGAGTGCCTCTTCCGCACCTTAGGTGTCAGGGGCTTTAAGGGTCCCCCACATGCTTAGGTCAGAACACAGCAGCTTCAGGCAGGCAGCCGTGGATCACACCGGACCCTGCAGTTCCTTCCTCTTCCCAGGGGCATCATTTTAGATTTTACAGCAGGAGAGAATAAATCATCTCCAAGCCAACAAGATGTCACACAGACCCCTCCCCTGCAAAAAAAAAACCCAGCAACTTCAGAACCAACGGTATCTTCCAACCCCACTGGCTCCGATCTGCTCTGATCCAAGTTTTGAACGGTGCTCCCGGCCAGCAGCCACCTCCGAGACGAGACCCCTTTTCACTTTTAATGGTATCTGTAGGTTTTCAACTAGAGGTCCATTTGATTTTTATTTTAAAAGATGTGTTTCTTTTACAATTCCTCTCCTATAATACCCTGTTTACCTGCTCCCTCCTTCAGCAGGGCCCAAGACTGAAGCAGGCCACCAGCTCCTTCACCAGAGGCGCCCAGGGACTCGGGGACAGGGATGTTGCAAATCTGTGTGCGCCCCTGTGGGCACGGCAATTCCCGCGTGCCTCCTGTTCCTGGTGGTGCCAGCTTTCAACGGTTCTGAGAAAATCTATTTATTTTTTATTCTTTGAGAGATGGAGTTAGAAGCCATAGGAAGTACTTTTTTTTTTTTAATCGGGAGAGTAGTGTTTCTAGAGAAGGAGATAAGGCTCGCGTTTTGCTTATTCCATTTTTATTTCTATTTTATTTTTTGCAGGGGGTGGAAGAATTTCTTGGGGAAGAACTCCACCCCAAAGAAAAAGTAAAACTTGGGTGTTCAGCATCCTCTATTCAAGCCAATTCGTAAGGTCAGTCAAGAGGATTCTTGGAGTATTCCTCTGAGCTAGAGATTAGACATTTACAGGAAATACTTGGATAAGGGGCTAACTTCCTGTGCCCACTTGGTGTCCAAACATTTACAGAACGACCTGTGAGTCCACACCATTGTAATTAGGTGTTCTGCTTCGAATTCTATTTGAATTTGATACAGGGCCCCGTACCATCCCACAGGTTTGGTGTCCTTTAACTCCCTTTTCAACAATTCAAAGGGATGTTTATGTCAACAGCATTAATATTTATCCTAAAGAATTTAGATTCTTGTAAATTCAAGTAGCTTGATAAGCAGGCTAATGACACTCAATTAAAAATGATCTCAAATAGCAAAACAGTATCGACAAACAGCCACAACCTTCTTCTCTCTAAATGCTGTCTCTTATTAAATCAATAAATGCGGAGATACATTGCCAAGGTATCTGAGGAAAGACAGTTGTTGGTGTTTGAGGGTTAGCGGGTTTGTTTTCCACCTGCAGAAGTTTTTGAGTAAGATGTCTCCACCGTGGTCCGAATATTAGTAGATTCTTGGCATGGTCGTTTGTCTAATTTCTTGAGGTAGCCTTACAGAAATAGTTGTACAGAAAATTATGAACTATCGATTTTAGGTTTAGGCTAAAAAAAAAATTCGTACATTTCAATTGTCCTGGAACCACTTTTCTCAAAAAAATATCTGGGAAGCGGAGTACAGGGGCGGTAATCACTTTAAGGGCAAGGTGGGGAACAAAGGCACAAACAGTGGTTGGTGGAGGAAATTTTATGAAAGAAAATAAAGAAAACTTGTCAGAACAATTAATCGCACTCACAAGTGACTTCTCAGAAGAGTCCAAGGACAATCAGAATCTTAAGGATTCTGGTGCTCTTGCAAGTTCTCAGATATAGGAATAAAGTCATGACCAGAATTCAGTCCTCCGGTGATAGATGTCCCAGCCCCTTTGCTGCAGCACAGAATAAGAGAGCTCTAATTCCCAAGAACTTTGAGGCTTATTTTTGCCGCTGTTGATTTCTCCAGATTGAGCTTCAGTTGAGGAATGAATGTGAAAAATGTGTACTAATTTGAATCCCGAAGATTCCAGTTATTAGAAAGCACAAGGACAGGTCCTCTGGTTCCTATTTTGTCTGCTTGGAGCTATTTGCAAGCGATTGGAAATGTTCTTCACGGGCGGGCGAGGAGAGACTATACCGAAACTTCTTTGCAGAAGTGGAGACCGCACTCGGCCTGAATAGCAGGCTCTCGCGCAATCGCACCATTTTTGGGGGGTGGAGGAGTGAGAGCGGAGATGGAGCAAGGAAGAGTTAATACAGAAATTCAGTGAAGAGTAAAATTTTAACTTTCAAGACAGAACTCGATAGTATCTTAGATTTTAATGTCCTCCGTCCCGGCTGGAACAAAGATGCAAACACCCCCACGCCACCTCGGCCCTCGTCCTCCGAGTTCCAAAGGCGTTGAGGAGCAACTCGGCAGGGTGCAGGGTACCCGCGAGCCTTGCCCGACGGGCCTCGGCTTCCCTTCTCCTGCCGAAAGGGGGCGCATTCCTCCTCGGCCGGGGCGGGACCTACCCAAACTTCAGAAAACCTTGGACCCTGGCAGGAGAGCGACACGCTGGAGGACCCTTCGACACGAGTAGCAAAAGATAGGAAATATCAATGTCGTGAAGACACTCCGGGGACTGCATAAATATACGCTAGACACGCATTTTAACAGAAGCGGGGAGCTAGCGGGTAGGCGTTCTGCCTTTCTCGCTTTTGAAACGAGGGTGCTCAGGATTCCAGGGTGAGCGGGAACCGCGAGGGGCGCTCTCCCAGTACTCCCCAACGGGACTAGATGACCCTAAGTCAGTGGGTGCTAGGGATGGAGCCTGGGAAGGAGCCGGTTTGTCTCTGTGGAGGTGGGTGAGAGGTCTCTGTAGGGAAGCTCCAGGTGCTTTGGAGAGCTAGAACGCCTTCGAATCAGGAGCTGCTGCAGACCTGGCACAGACACCCACTCTCATGGGACCCCAGTCTCCATACAGGGCAGAACTGGCCATCCTACAGTTAGGCCCCTGGCTTAGGGGAACCCTCTTTCTCCCAAAGGAAGGACGATAGCTACCCCAAGTCTTGGTGTGTGTCCCCACATCTAACTCCCGGCTTCCACTCATCCTCCCTTTTTGGACAAGAGTTTTGAGTAATTTACAGGACGTATGAGGAAAATTCTTAACCTCCTTCTGTAAATCTTGGGATTTTCTACTTCTCTCCTTACCACACCCTGAATCTGGAGGTCAGCAAGGCAAGGCCACAGTGGGAGCAACACACTGGCAGAATGAACACTTTGTCTTCTTAGAGAGATGGTGGTTAATACATACCTTCCAAGATAATCTGAGCTTGGGTGTTCACTAGAAACAGAAGTGCCAGGCCAGAGCTGCAAGGGAAATTGCATTCCCACAAACGTTTGTCTGAGAGTAAGAACATTCACCCCATTCACTTAATTTCTCATCATCAGTCATGTCATTATATTTTAAAGGAACTTACGGTGCTGGAAGGTGGTGTAGTTATAAATAAGCATAAAAACAGATGGGCTTTCTCCCAGTACTCTAAATATGTATGGGGAGGCCAAATCTTTTCAAAGAGGATTCATATATACAATTTAAAGGCCATGGGGCCCAACTCAATCAAAATTTGAGCCAGGATATGCTAAGTTTAATCAGCTTGACTATGGGGCAAAGTGAAAGGCCTAGCCAGTGCTTCAGATATATATAGACAACCCCATTTGCTCAAGTTTCCATTGTATTTATCCACACAAATTCATGCTAGTGTGCAAAGGGCTTGGAGGATTTGGCCTGGGCCTGGTGGGTGGTGGGGGGAATCAATGTCCAGACTCCTGCCTTTGTCAACCATCCTTGTCTTCTTTGCATGCCCTGCGCCCCTACTGGCTGTCCAGAGATGTGTGCTGCCTAGAAAAATGGTGCCTAGAGGCCATGGAAACCTTCTAAATTCTGTTTTCTAGAATCCTCAGAAAAGAAGAGAGTTGTTGAGCTCAATGATAGATAACATAACCAAGCATTTTCATGTATTTTTCCTGTCTGATAATTCATTTTATAATAGCCCACTTAGAGACTTCTTGGGAGTAGAGTTTTGGGGAGCTGGTTACTGTTCTGTTTCTTTTTTAGGTAACTCATGAATACATATAACTTGAAAGTTCCAATGGAAATAGGTATTGAATCTAAACCTTTAGACCTGGGCATTGACATATTGTCATTAATTCAGGTTGGGAGATGACACTCAGGAATTATGTACATTGTGACTTTCTTTCCATTTTCCACCAGGCCTACTTCCCTAAATACCCGTCTGGATCGCAGTAGTCCTATACCACTGGGATAGCCGCTAAACTGTTGCCTTGGCTCAGTGAATGCTTAAGTGATAGAATGACCTCCCCATCTTTAGTGGATCCCCTTTGGAATCCAGCTGAAGCACTGGGCCCCCTCCACTCCCCTTCCCACTTTATACCATTTGCCTAGGAGATCTCCTCCAGGCTCACCATTTCAGCAACCATCCGCATACTGAAGACTCCCCAGGTTACAGCTTCATGGCCCCCCTTGGAACTGCAGGTCCCCAAATGCAGCTACCTAGTCAGCATTTCCACCTGAACATCACAGAAGTGCTTCAAACTCAAAAACAACAAAACATGGCACCAATGAGCTCCCTTTCCCCAATCTGATCCTCTTACAGCTTTTCCTGTTTTTCTGTATCACAACATAGGGATGCAAAACTCAGAAATTTCAGACTCATCCTGACTCCTTCCTTTCTGCCTCCTTGCAGTCCATGTCCAAATCTTCACAAGTTTACCTTCTAAAATCACCTGAATCCATCTCCTCTTAAAAATCTATGATCTCTTACCTGCACTGCTGTACCAGCCTCCTAACTGGGTCTCCTTGAATCCATGCTTGTCCTCCTATTTGTAGGTGGTGTACAGGGTGGATAGAATAGATCCTCAAGGAAAATTTGCTGAATGAATAAAAGGCATGCTAGTGCATTCTTTTATAAACACGTTTTTAAAAAATCATGGTTCTCTCCTTTAGAATTCACAATTGCTTTCTAGTCTTTAAAAATTTTTTTATTAAAATTTAATTTAATTAACATATACTATATTATTAGTTTTGGAGGTAGAATTTAATGATTTATCAGTTGCATACAACACCCAATGCTCATTTCATCAAGTGCCCTCCTTAATGCCCATCAGGCAGGTACCGCCCCCCCCCAGCAGCCCTCAGTTTGTTCCCTATAGTTGAGAGTCTGTTGTGACTTGCCTCCCTCTCTGTTTTCGTCTCATTTTATTATACATCAGAACCAAATTATTTGTCCTGTTTGCCTTTTTTTTTTAATCACCTTTTATAGTCTACATTTCCATTCATGTCCCAGCAACCTGCCCATTCACACAGAGACCAGAACCGTTCTCCTACTTTTCCCTAGTATGCAACTTAGGCTAGGACATTTCCCCATGTCCTCTAGTCCCTTTTCTGCTTCTGACTTCTCACAGGAAATGTTCTTGCTCTGTACCTCTTTTTTGCAAACCCACCCATGCTACCTTTCAGGGGTCTGCCCTTTGTGACACCTTTCTTGACAGCTTCATTTTAGACCAAGCAAACCCCTTCCTTTGATGCTTTACTATAGAAATAATCAGAGCTTTTACAAGCATTGCTTAATTATTTTCTAAATATATTGTGGTTGTTAATATACCTTGAGGATTTTCTTAAGATTAGAGATTTAGGGGGGGCTGGTAGGGAAGAGGCATATTCCACAGTGCATATAGTAAAGCTGCAGTAAGCAAATAAATTTTCTTTTTTTTCTTTTTCCTTTCCTTTCTTTTTCCTTTCCTTTCTTTTCTCTTTCTTTCTTTCTTTCTTTCTTTCTTTTTTGTATAGTGTGGTTCTGCTGTTTTTGCAATTTCTAGCTTGTAATTTTTTTTTAAAAATACAAGCATAATGCCAAAGTGTAATGCATGCTAATTTTAGAAAATGTATTATTTTACATTAAAAAGTTTAATTGGGAAAGTAAAGTCACCCATATTTTACCACTCCAAAATAGAGGCAGTTCATAGTTTGGTGTTAAAATATTTCCTTTTTAATTTTTACACAATTTTTATATCAACATTCTCCATTACTGGTTTTTCTTAAATCAATTGAGGAATTTTTCACCCCATTTTCAAAGATTGAGTTGTCACCCCAAATTAAGAAAATACACAAACATGTAACCCACTTGCTCTCATCAGAAAAATTAAACACACAAACAACAAACAACAGCTCCCCAAGGATTGTGGGAGATGTGATGTCACTGCCGTTTCCCAGAGTTCTCAGGTTCCGGTGGGTCCCTTACCAGCAGTAAAGACCTTCAGAGTAAACAGTTTCTTTTTCTTTGCTGCTTGTTCTAGCTGGGAACCTTCCCTAGACATGAGCACATGTCTCCTTTTGAAATTGGAAAAGCCTGCATAATACTTAAAGGACATTCCGGGACCACGGTTGGAGAGCTACTACTCAAAAAATTAGTTTTTACATGGTTTAGTAAGGAAGAGCTCCATAAAACTGTTGAGGAGAAAATGTCCTAAGGGACTGTACATTTTTTGTTATTGTAGATCTCTGGATCTTGACCTGTCGTTTTGTAAGTGTTTTTTTTTCTTCTTTTTTAAATGTTTTAAAACTCATACAATGCTTTTGTAAAAAAAAAAAAGGAGGAGGAAAACGACATTTATTTCTCTATACCTTGTAGAATGATGATCACATAGGCTAGTGAGAGCACACGGTAGTGTATTTTGATAGGAGAAGCACTTATAAAAATAAAAAAAAATGCATTTATCCATATATGAAAATCTACAGTGCCACAGCCCTTATTTAAAGTGATAATTGCAAAGAAAATATAAATTGTTATAATGAAGTGTATTTAAAAATCGTTCCCAGGCAAGTTGATGTTAAAATATTTGCCCGATGAATGCCAATATTTTCTTTAGGGAAAATATTATCAAGTGATGTAAAATCGCATAGAACAAAACTTTTAAATTATGAATTAGATATATCTTAGAAATTAATCTCCCTCTCATGGGAAAGGGGGAACAGAGAGAGTAATCATGATTTTCGAGGATTAAAAAACCACACTTGCCCAATAAAAGTTTCTGCAGTTCCCCACATTGCCTATTTCTGAGGGAAGAAAGAAGGAGAACCACCCAGAGAGCTCTTTGCCTATAACCAGATGTGCTGTTCAGCAGCTCTACTCAAGTTTGAGGGAAGACCACAGGATGAATCCTCAACACATTTAAGAAATAAAACGTAATTTAGTTCATTAATCATGAAACTGAAATCTGCAGTTTTGCTACACATATTTCAAAGGCTGAATCCCTTCTGACAAGAGAAACAGAACATAATATCTCTGCACACTTGACTGTTATGAGTCTGTTCTTAGTTTCCCTCAGGGAAGAAGAGATTTTTCTGGGTGTGATCATTTTTACTCAGAATATATGGAGCACTATTTAAATTTATGCCTTTTAAAAAAAAAAAAAGATTTTATTCATTTAATTGACAGACAGCCAGGGAGAGAGGGAACACAAGCAGGGGGAGTGGGAGAGGAAGAAGCAGGCTCCTAGCAGAGGAGCCTGATGTGGGGCTCGATCCCAGAACGCCGGGATCATGCCCTGAGCAGAGGGCAGACGCTTAAGGACTGCACCACCCAGGCGTCCCTAAATTTATGCCTTTCTTATCCCCCTTTACCTCAACATTCTCCTTCCTCAGGGTGGTAAGAATATCTTTTTTTTTTTTTTTGCTCTGTTTTGGAGAATCAGGGCTACCTTGAACAGCCAGGAAATTCCAGCCGTATCTGGGTAGGCCTTAAAGTCAATCATTTTAACTGACTTACTGTATGTACTCAGAGTGCTGGAGGATTTAATTCTTTTCCCTGATTGCTTGTATAAATTACTGTCTTACTTTGTCTTAAAGAATTAATAACATTAATAATATGAATAATAAAGTGCCATAAAATATGAAACTGCTTCACAAACTCCAAGAACATATACCAATGTTATTATGTTTTATAAAACCAGTTCTAAGAAGTAGGTGGGGGTAGCATAATTGTTTTCATTTTACAGAGAAGAAAATTGGCTTGGAGAGTTTTAGGGAGCTACTTGTTAAGTGACTTGAGTATTTCCTTCCTGATCCCATTGTACTTATTTATTTTTTTCATTCTATCCCATCATCTTTGATGTCAACCAAATTCTTGTGGATGCGTTATAGTCTAGTGAAACAATTTTGAGTTAGAACTAGAGAGACCAGCTCGCCACTTCACAACACATTACCGTGCTCCACAAATCTCTTTTGTCTCCTCTGGTTCATAATCATTGTTATAAAGTGGACATGTAACTGCTGTTACCTGTCTTCCTCATGGGAATGCAGCAGGCCTAAAAGGTACAGCATTTGCAAAAATACTTGAGGAATAAAGGGCCAAATTTATTATTAAACCATAGAAATCAAGCAGAGACTTTTCTAAATTATGTTATCGAGCAAAAATTTAAACCTAAGAATGTGTTTCAATAAATTTATCCCCAGCCTTCAAAAAGCAAGAATCTTTAATTTAGATTTAAGGGCATCAGGGGTTTCAAAGCATTTTACTTTGTATTTAGAGAATTCTGTGCTAAGTTATGATTCTACTGTTTCCTTACTGGTTGACTTTAGATAAATCTCTGGGTCTCAATTTCCTCACCTAAAAACCTGGCACGTTAATAGCTATTACATGGGTTTAATGAGATAATGTGAACAAAGACTGCAACCCCCTACTTCCCGTTCCACTGAAGGCATGCAAGAAAATGTTTGCTCTTTTCCTGCTCCCACTTCCGTAACATCTCTGACAAATGTCAGTTACTCCAGGCTCGGATATATATTCAATGTGGTTTCCCAGTCGATGTTGGAAGCCATTTTAATGTCACTAAAACTAGGAATATTCCCATACTCCAAAAGTCACACTCTTACAGCATGTCACTTACCAAGTGACTAAGTAGACAGATGTTTTTGATCTCCAGTCAGGAACTGATGCCTTATGACTTCTAGTGACACGCAAAGTCACACCATGAGTGCCTGGCAGAGCTGGGAGTCTGGCTCAGAAGTTTTCAACTGTGGTCCCCTCCTTCAGGCCACCCTTCTCCTCATTAGCATGAACCAGTAATCTGAATCTTCTTTGACTCTGAAATGGCACCGACCTTTCATATTTCCACTTGTTCATCCATCACTGTGGACTGTGCTGTGACTAAAGAAGACAAATGCCCTTCTCCAATTTGGACACTGAATTTAATGGAGAATATATGACATGGGCTTAGGACATCAGGTGTCAAGACTTCTTATCCCAGACCTCACACAGCCACTAAGTTTCCTGGAGACCAACCATGTTGAATTTTCTCTGTAGTGTAATGTCTCTGACATAGCACCGTCTTACCGTTCCTCTGAGACTTCTTTGGGGTTTATTTAATTTTTTAGACATGAATAATACTCGCCATGCTAACTGCGATCATACCTAAAGTTGCTGTTCTTGTGTCAACTTGGGTTTCCTAACCTGTTGAAGATAAACGTTCTGTCCCCCAGTCTGATATGTGACCTGCTTTCATATGTATTGCTTTGAAATCTGATAAACCTAGAAGACACACAGACTGCATTTCTATATCATAAAGCATCCGGGACTCTTTATTTTGTTGCCAAGCAATTGATGATTAGATTTCCTTGGCATTCTTTGGTAACAGATGAGCATCGCCTGTGGTACACGTGGAGAAAATGGGTCACTGTGGGTGAGGCGATTGGACGAGTTTGCTGCATGACTTCTGTGCTGGTCTAGAGAAGCAGTTTACCATATGCTTTATGCAAAAGAGAGGCAAAACATCTCCTAAGTATGCCTAGTGGGTATTACTGAGATTGGGAGCACAGATCTGTCCGCCGTACCAGTTCTGACATATGGAAAAGTATGTGTGTAAGTTTGCTGAAACGACTGTGTGTGCTTTACGGGATCATGTAGTCTCGAACTGGGGTGCGGAGAGCTGGATTACTGTTCTCCTTTAGAGAGCATGGAATCCTTCCTCATGTGGGAAAACTTTCCTTTGGTCCTTGATTACTTCGTTTCCTCCTTCTATGTGTCTCCTATGTGCAATTCATTTCTGATGATTCAGAGGCAAGAGATAAAGAGAAATAACAGATCATCTGATTCTTTCTCTCCTATTCTTACAGTCAAATCCTGTATATTTTACAGTGTGTTGCCTGGTTTGTCTTCATCAGGATGAACTGAAATGTCTTGAAATGCAGATCCCAGGACCCCATTCATACCCAGTGAATCAGAATCTCCCAAACACGTGCATTTTTATCCCAGATGATTTGCATATACCGTCAAGTTTGCAAACGTGTATGTAGACCATGTTCTTTCATAGTGATTGGCATCAAAGGATGTATTTTTGCGTGCCATCCACTGTGTCCTGCGTGGTCCATTATTATTAAACTCTCCCCTTATAAGCGTTAGTTTTAGCTCTTCAACCAGGTATATAAAGTTTTGAAGACAAGGGCAGACAGGCAGATACTTTATATTCGGAGCACTCATGGTGCTTTTCATATTGTAAATGACCTAATAAGCAGTTATTGAGTAAAGAACCCATGAAGCATTCGCTAGGCGCCTGGCACTGTTTTAAGTGCTTCATGTGGAAAAAAAAAAAAAAGGAAAAAACATTTAAGGTGATTACTGAAGGTTGTAAAAATCCTCACTATGACTAATTTTAGGTGATTGTTATCTTGGCTCTGATTCTGGAAGAAAAAACACGTGCCAAAGAGAGAGCAATCTATCACACAGATACTATGATTTGCAATTTAACTTCAGTTTTAAGTACGTTTTCAGATGAAAAATATGCCACGTTTAGGAAGTTAGAGTTCAGTATTTTGTGTGCGTCTCTCTCTTTTTCTTACAAAGTCCTTCCTTCCTATCTGATGGTTGATAAAGCAGTTTTTCTATTTTTGCAATTTTGCTAACTTATTTTATACACAGTTTGAAAAGGCCAATTTTTTTTTTTGCCAGAGTATAGAATTTTATTAAAAAACCATTCAATGAGTGGGATGGATCTCAATGTTTTTTAAACAAAACCCTGAAGCATGAGTTTATAAGGTTCTGCATAACTTCATGGACTCGTACTACAGAGGAAAAACATTGTTGGATGTCACATGGTAACTGAATAGACTATTCATCATCACGAGGGAGGCACCCCCTGAGGCCCTGCAGAAACTCTTGGGGTGGAATTTTCAGACGGATAAGGTCCTGAATTACCAAGGGGAAGCCAAGTCCAGACTCCACCTTGGGTTGCGTTAGTTCTAGACAAGCAGTTCTCAAACATTAGCACACATCAGGATCACCTGGAGGGATGTAAAAACACAGATTGCTGGACTCCACTCCCAGAATTTTAATTCAGGAGCTTTTGGGTGGGGCCACCAAGTTTTCGTTTACTGTGTTTTTCAGATCCTGGCTGTGAAAAGGTTTCATTTGAAATCTCAGCGTAACTTTTCCAACTTTGCCATGTTTAAACACAATTTTATCCCATTAGTGGGGTACTAGGCTTGGCACATACTCAAGTTACATCTGAAATTGCTCCTTTTAAGGTAGGCTCCAAAGCTTTTCTCCTGAATGGATTTTCTATTAAATATTAAGCTTTTTTTTTTCCCCTAATGAAGTGTATTCAATTCATAGATTGTTGTCTAAAGAGTGTTGGGGGGAAGGATGGAAATAGCTTCTTTTTTTTTTTTTTAAAAGATTTTATTTATTTATTCGACAGAGATAGAGACAGCCAGCGAGAGAGGGAACACAAGCAGGGGGAATGGGAGAAGAAGAAGCAGGCTCATAGCAGAGGAGCCTGATGTGGGGCTCGATTCCAGAATGCCGGGATCACGCCCTGAGCCGAAGGCAGAGGCTTAACTGCTGTGCCACCCAGGTGCCCCGGAAATAGCTTCTTAAATGACGGACCATTTAACTCATTAAACATCATTTGGAAAAGCAGGGTTAGTGGACTTTAGAAAGCTCAGAGGAAAAAACTAGAACGGAGGGCCCTTGCAGAGATGAGAAGGGCCAAAAACCAAGGGGAAAGGCTTTTCTGGAGCCCTATCTGCAGCAGAGACCACTGCTGAGTAACAGGCCTCGAAGCCCATCTGGGATCCTTTGGTGACATGAACTTTGCTCTAGTGGTTTATGACATCACTGGAACCCCCTTGGTGGAACTACAACTTCATAATTCACAGTTAGCTGTTGTTTATTTTATATTTAATCATTTGTGGAGCACACTGGCAGCATACCCAGGGGAACGATGTGGTTATGCTCCTGCAAATCTTGTTGTTGCATAATTAAGTACGTCAGAAGTAATTCACCAAGTGTCATAACTTCCCATATTTCAGACTTGCAGAGGCTGGCCTTGGTTGTGATTGTCCTGAAAGTTATCCCATCTGACTCACCTTCTCAATGAATTTTCCTTTTGGAGGAACAGTTACCAAAGACAGCCGGGCTTCCGGGTTTAAATTCAGTTCTCTGAGTAGCAAGCACAATGCTTCCATAGAAAGACAATCCCGAATGTGATACTGACTTCTGTAATGTAACTGTAAAAATGCGGTTTAATTTCTATTATCCCATAAGGATATAAAATGAATCAATCAAACAACAAAGAAGGTTTCTGGGTTAGCCTAGGAAATGGGGATTAGTCCCTGTATTTCTTTGTGTTTGGCCCTTGGCTGCTCAGAAATGAGCCCACTTATCTAGTGCCTTTGGGTCTTTCAGGGGGAGAAGAGAGAAAGGGAAGGAAATTAAAATTTCCTTAATCTTCCCTAAAGGAAAGAAATTAAGATTGAGCAGCCAACATGACCAGGTCATGTGCTGGGTGATTTATACTACTTATGTTGTTCAAATTCTCACAGTGACGTTGAGTGGTAGATATTATCACCCTCCAATTTACAAATAAGGCTTTGAGACTCCGAGGAGGCTTAACAACTTGCCTGAAGCCTCAAAATTGGTCTTGATGAAACCAGCACTTGTCTCAATGTGTCTGCAACTCTGTATTCCATTATCCTCTCATTTACCTTCCAGTGGCTAGAAAATTGGAAGGAGATGGTTGAGCCGAATGGTTTTTCTGCCACATTTATTCAGTGGAACACAGAACTCCAGTAACTGTAGTCCTGGACTATGTATTGGGATTGCAAATGAAAAAATGCAAATAATCCTTTGTAAAGAAAACGCCCTGATGGCCCTGGATACTTAAGTGATAGTCAAGCAGCAAAATGGAGGTTAATTATGGGGCTCAGTGAAATCGAATGAAAGAGTGAGTTGGAAGATAGTGTTAGAGAAGAAACTAGGTAAGCCAGAGAGCTTTACTGAAGGTGAAGATTGATTTTGGTCATGGTTCTGACCTCGAACATGCCAACAAGGCCCTCTACTCTATAATCTTATGAGACTGGAAGAACAGCAATGTATTTTTGACAAGTCTGTTGAAGATTAAATCAGGTATGTGTGGATCTTCCTTACCTTTCCTCACAGGTGTACAAAGCTTCTCAACTGCGTCAGTTCTAATACCAGATGAGAATACTGAGGGAAAAAAAAGATCCAGAATTTTTGCTGAAATTCCCTCCCTCTATGGGAATGAGTTGTATTTGCTTATTTGTTTGTTTTTTAAGTGAAGAATAGGATTTTATTTGAAAGATTCAGACAGTCTGATTTGGTTGTTTGGGGCTGGAAATTCATTTTCCAGATGCAGTGTCATAAGGGGTGATTGGGTTTTCTGGAAACGTCCAAAAGGCTGGTAAATGTATGAGACAGATGAACTATAGTGATGGTGGAGGCAGCTAGAGTGTTGCTTCTGGACGGAAGTGGCTTAGTCTCTCAATGGTAAGGAGGAAGGGGATGTCTTGGCCCCTTTATTAGTGTAGGACCAGTGCTGGGCCAATTCGAGAACTAGATGAATTTGATCTCTGGGCAGCCTTCTGCACCACCCACTCCTGGCCACCAGTGTCTGAATTTGGTGTTCCTCCTGTGTGCTCTCATGTCACACTGCACGGCTTCTTTAAGAATGCCACTGAGGTCTGGGTGCCTCTGTCTTCCTACCCACCCCTCTTCTCTAGAGTTCCCAGTGAGGAGGAAAAACACATAGAGAAATAAGGTGCTGAATTGTCACCATCTGGGCCTACAGGCAATAAGCCCTGGGCGCTCCAAGGCCCCATCTTCTGGGATTTGCTGGTCAAACAAAGTGGGAGAGTTAGGTTTAAATCTGTAACCATTGCAGAACGAACTCCCACTCTACTCTTTCTCTCACTCACTTTCTCGTACATTCAGCGAATCTGTATTGAGTACTTGCTGTGCACCAGTCACTATTCTAGGTGCTGGGGATGCGGCAGTGAAAACCACCACTTGCTTCTCCTCACCAACCTTACTTTCTCCTGGGAAGGAAAGGCAATAAACAAGTAAATAAACAAACAACTAGATAAATAATGAAAAGTCCTATAAAGGAAATGAACCAGCCTCATTTGGGCAGAGGTAGGAATGAAACAAAGGTGTTAACTAGGTGGAGATCAGAGTAAAGACTATCAGAGCATTTCACCTACCAGGTAAAATGAGGCAGCAGAAGAGAACATGTGCGACGGCCAGTAGCCATGAAGAAACTTGGGAAGTCCGAGGAACAGAATGAAGGACAGTGTGGGGAGAGGATAGCAAGTGATGGGAGCTGGTAGGTGAGGGGTCAGGTGATAGGGACCTTGCAGATCATAGTGAGGAGTTGGGCTTTCAGCCTAAGAATGATGGCAGTGGGAAGCCATGGGAGAGATTTAAACCGGGGAGTTTTGTGATCTGACTTTCGTAATGAAAAGAACAGTCTGCTCTATTGAGAATGTATGTAGATTGGAAGAGAAAGAAGATGTGGTTAAGAGGTTCTTGCAATGGGCCAAGTGAGGGATTATGATGTTTTGAACGGCCTTATGGTTGAGGCGCTGAGCAGCGGTGGTGGGCACCCAGCTGGGCTCGCTAAAGGGCCCAGGTGGCCATGAGCCAGCTCGCTCTGTACGTGCAACGGGCCTTGCCTTGCGGACTCACCCAGGGCACGCACTTCTCTTCGCCTCGTCTATTCTGCATTTCTGTACCCAAGTTTTCTCTCAAACTTGCAAGCCTTTCCACGGCAGGCTCCCTGGAAGCAGCTGACAAAGGACAGGGAGTGGTGGGGTGCAGCGGGGTGTGAAATGGGAGCAAGTTTTCCTTGAGTGTGTTATTTGAAAAGCTAGAGCCTGTAATTCACATACGGCCTATAATTTTCCCAGAAAGGAAGGGTTCTGTTTTAAGTTCTGCAAAAGCAGCCCCTTTGTCATTTAGCAAAACATCAGAAGGCAGCAGCATTGCTAACAACTACAATCCAGAGATGTGAAGGCTTGTGTAGCTGAAATGCCTCAAGAAGTGATTTGTATTTCCTGGGTCAGAGTTCCTCCCCTTCAGTGCGTCTGCATTAATGCTGCCAAAGGTCAGAAATCAGTCAGGTCTTTTCTCCAAACAATGGACTAGTAATCGCAGTTCCAATGAGCGGCCATCAGAGCGCGTTACCTACCACCAGCCATTCAGCTAACAAATATTTATTGTGTTCAGCACTGTGCCAAGCACTCCGGAGGACACTGAGGAAGCCTGGGGCGTGGGCTTTTGCCAAAAGAGCCAATCATCTAATTGGTGAGGTGAGTCTAACACTGACTCGCACATGGCTCACCTCAGAGTAATTTCAACATGTCCAATCCTGAAATCCTCAATCCTGCAAACCGTTCCTCCTCTTTTTCCTATTATTCAACAGTACCTCAAGCCTTGGGGGGCAGAACCAGCTCAAAGTCTCAACAGCAACGCCACCCCCTTCCTGTCTCTCATTCTATGTGCCTGTTTCTCAGGGCAGACATTTTGTGCCACGGGAGGTTGGATGAGATCTTTCCTCATCACTCCTTACAAATGGAACTTTCTCTGACCCGGAGGAGGAATTTCAAACCTGTAAGAAACCACTCGTTGGAAAACTGTCAGGAGAAATTTTGAACAGATCCATCTTACTTTTAAAGAAGATTTTGAACCCCCAGTAGTTTAAGCGCTCTGCAGCTTGTCGCACCCTGAGAGTTGAGAAATGCCTTCTGGCTCATCTTCCGGAGTGTTCTGTCTGCCAACACTTCTCATGCGATTTCAAGTAATTTGGCAAGTGACAAGTTATAGTCAGCATAAACTTATAATTATGCAATTGATTAAGCAGACCAGGAAGAAAAGTTCAGTATTTGAATGGAAAAACTGGTCTTCATATAAACCGAACCTTGGAACAAGACGACAGGCCCCCGACTTCCACACTAGAACACAGAGGCAACCAGTTTAATTTCTTCGCACAGGGAATTGAATCAGTATTTTTCCCGAGGCTGAAATATTGGCTTTAACAGGGTTTATCTGAGGTTTTATTTGGCTTATCTCTTCTGAGCTTCCTCTAATGTCTCCATTAATGTCCTGAGAAAGAAAAAAAAAGAGCAGAGAAACTTGACTCAGGATGGACTAGTGTATACCGGATATGGCTGAAACCACCAGCCTTGCTCACCTCCTGACACCAGGGGACACACAGGACAGTGCGAGGTGGGGAAGGCCGGTCGGAGTCGGCTCAGGCATGGGAAGTGCTGTCAAAGGGTGATTCAAGTCTGGACGAGCAGCTGACTGAGAAACAACTCAGCAGCCCTCAAAAGCCTGACTCCCAGCCAGGGGGTTTATGAAGGCAATCTGCAAGACACATTTAGAGGGAAGATGATTTGGGAATTACAGTACTTTCACTCAGACTAGGAAATTTAAAAGATATTTGTTCCAATAGATGAAGAATAGAGAGTTTGGAATCAGAAAATCTAGATTTCAGGTCTGCCTTTATTTCTGCCTACGTGAGCCTCTCTTGGCCTCCATGACGTGTCTATAAAATGGAACAATAATGCCTGCTTATTTGTGATTATCGTGAAGCCTTGGGGGTACAGCATGGAAGAGAGGATGCATGGTTCCAGATCTGATCAATACTACTGTAAAGCTCTAGTGTAACAAGTGAGTAATACATTGCCAGGGATTCAGAGGGTGGATTTTTCACATCTGGCAGGGACATGTGCGGAAAGATTTCATGGAGGAGGAGGCATTTGAACAGGACTTCAGTGTACTAGAAATTTTTTTTTCAAAGATTTTATTTATTTATTTGACAGAGAGACAGCCAGCGAGAGAGGGAGCACAAGCAGGGGGAGTTGGAGAGGAAGAAGCAGGCTCCTAGCGGAGGAGCCCGATGTGGGGCTCGATCCCAGAACGCCAGGATCACGCCCTGAGCAAAAGGCAGACGCTTAACGACTGAGCCACCCAGGCGCCCCAGAAATTTTTTTTACAAGTCAGAGCATCGTGAGTTAAGAACAATATAAACACTAAGCAAGCACGTTTGAAGCGGACATGTACCTGTTTAATCCCACAAGAACCGCTCCAAGCAGAAGGGTGAGGCCTCTGAGTTTCCTTGCCAGTAGCTGACATTGCTTCACTCCATTAGAGTTAAAAATACCAACTCTCCGCCTCCAGGCTGTCAATCTGGCACCTTTCACTAGCATTAAACTCATTTAAAAAAGATTTGAAACAACATTACAATTAAAAAAAAAAAAGCCTGGTAGATTTTTAGTCAAAGGTACAAAAAACAAGTTACTGTTTGTGTCCCAGAGATTTTTTAAAAACATCATCTTCCAAGTAGAGAATGGCAGCTTGGAAAACATGCTGGCTTAGAGGACCAAAAGCCTAGGAGGGTGGAAGGGGGCAGCTGGCGTTTCATATCCCAGCTTTTCTTTAAAAGAACCTATGGTGGCCTTGGAGAGGAGGGAAGCAGAAGGAAGAGAAGTGGAGAAGAGAATTTCTCATTCAAATAATCCCATGGTTTTCAGCAAGGTCAAAAGTCTGAGAGTAGGGTGGTGCCTTGGGGAGTAGGACTAAGGAAAATGTGATTTGCCAAGGTCAGCACTTTCTGACACTCATTCAAATTCTAGCCTTAGGGGGGTAGCCGTTGGGTGAGAGCAGAGGAAGAGGTGGCATGAATAGATGACATTTAACATTGGTAGGAGACAGGCGGTTGCGGCAGCTTGCTCACTTGATTCCACGGGAGGCATTTCTAGAACAAACAGAGTCACCTCTTAATTGCCTGCATATGGATTTCCCACTTGGTGGATTCTTTTTAGAACCTGCCGTTGACGTTTCTAAGTCCATGCTCTGGAGTTACTTCATTCTCAGAGAGACGACACTTTGAGAATCCAAGGTCATCTGGAAACTCAACCTGGGTGAAACTTGTTGGAAGTGTATACCACCTAGGTCAATGAAAGCAAGGAGACCATATAATTTTCCAAGCATAAATATAAGCTTTCCCACCACCTTTTGTTTTGGGGACCGGAACTAGCATCCATCAATACGTTGTAGATGGTTCTGCCTTGTTTCTTTCCGCTAGTTAGAATAATCAAGACTTGATTGGCCACTTCCCCATCTCCACCCCAAATCCAAGTCCTTTAAGTTCTCCCGCTAATGACAGCCTGTTTTAAGAGTAGCACGAAATTAAACAAAAAGCATGATTGCTATGATATTAAGGGCTTTTTTTAAAAAAAGTTCACCTTGACCACTGGGGATTGTGTTTCTGTTTTTGTTTTTACAACTCAGAATATCGAGCGAAGAACAATATCAACACTGAACAGGCGACTTTCAAACCCCGTACGTGAGAGCTGGTTCTTAAATAATGAGAAACTTTTGGCTTCGTACATTTACAGCCCATTGAAGTCAGATTCGGTGACCAATTCCGTTGGAGGTACCGGCACCACACAAATTCCCTCTGCGGCATTTTACAGGAAATTTCTTGGGATGCTTACCAATACCCCATGACTTTCATGAATTCTTTCTGTCCTTTTCTGGTCTAAACTAAACGGGTTTTGCTCTGAGGGAGTGGTGTCACCCCCGGGGCCAAGAACGTGGGCTGGTGGAGCAGCTCAGTTCCCTCACTTGCTTGTTCTGCAGCCTCGCCTTTCTTTTCTCCGAAGCCAGGATCACACTGCGGGGTTGTCCTGAGCATAATGTATTGAACGTGGTTAGCCCTGTGCCTGGCATGTAGCAAATACTCACTGAATGGAAGTTATTTTATAATAAGTATTTGGTTCTTATTTTATAATCGAGCAGACACTGCGGAGTCCTTTATCACTCAGCCATAAAAACTGTGTGGATATTTCCTTGAAATATTCGTAAACATCTGGAAACAATTTAGTCTGAGGACACTTTAGGTAACTAAAGGGACTCATTCTTAAAATGAATATATAGTCCCAGGAGACTCTGGGGTCAAAGAGCAAGTGACCAAATAGTTTTACTCAACCCAGAAAGCTTTGTGGTGAGAGAAAGGGGGAAAGAAAGGGAGAAAGAGAAGAGGTGGGAGAGAAATACATTTTGCTTAAAGCTAAGCATCAAAATATTCGGAGTGAGAAGCAATGTGGTGTTTACTATGTCATATCACAGTCAAAGCATCTAGGCTATATTTCCATGTACTTGCTGAGTGACTTCTAAGTCTGTTGTCACACCTCTCTAAAAATTAGTATTGTTATTATTTTTTACCTATTAACCAAGAGATCTTGGGAGGTAAGACCTAGAATCCCCTACTAACTTTGAACCCAGAAAGCAGTATCAAATAATTGAGAGAGTACTAGCACTCAAGGTACAATGTGGGTCAGGAAAATGTAATGTTATATAGTGTTAATAGACATCTCTAGAAATGGCCTATACTTTGTGGCAAAATTAAGGTGTCTTATTTTTTTTCTATTTTTCTGAAAAAAATGCTTTTATTTAACCAATCCATTTGAAAAAGCAATTTGATTTTTTAAATTTGATCTCAACAATATGTTGAGGAATGTTACTGGTATGTTTCAGGGTTCCAACTTCTAGGCCTTCAAAATGAATTTGAGATTTATGCTCAGGGTTATCTAGTCTTCAAAAATTTATTCACCCAGTAAAGTTTTATTTTAAAAAACCAGGGTACCCAAATTTATTTAGTCACGTAAGGATATTAAATAAACTTCCCACCATTTTCTGGGTATATTGTTTAAGAAAAGAAAGGACATTATAGCACCAACATAACAAAATGACTGTAATCTCCAAATAAAATAAATGGGTGCATTTAACCTAAGAAGAAACTCACCATGTTGTTCTTATCCCTCCTGTGCATTTTATTTTGGAGTCTTGAAAACTTTGTCTTTGTTCTGAGAATTGTTGTTGGGGAATCTCTGATGGAGGCATTTTTTGCTTCCTATAGTTCACTATGTAATTGCTGATTTCACTAATGAAACTCATTTGATGATTTTGTGGTGACCCAAGTTCAAATAAAATTTATATTATTCTTCAGCTATCCATCTTTTGGTTCCTAGCTCCACGACAATCAAATTATCTTCATGTACATTAACAACCAACTGCATGGTTAAAACCAGATAAAAGATAATCCGAGCTAAAAGTAGACATTTGAGACATGAATTATTGATTTAAAGTTGTATTGAATCCATCAGGATATATTTTTTCCTAATCCACTGGTACCCAATCTCATATTCCCCAATTTCTTAAGGGCAGTGAAAGAAACCTTTACTAATTTTCAATATTTCAAGGCACCTAATAATAAAATATGTTTGTACTCTCTGAAAACAATGACAGTAACAAAAAAGCTTTAAGATTTTTTGATTGCATCAATTTGAATTTAGAATGATTCTGTGGATCCCTGTAAAGTTCTTAGAACATAGGAGGGAGTCATCAAAGAGCTAAATGAATGCAGGAAAGAATGATGATATTCTTGGCTGCCACAGGCTAAATTGTACCTCGGGCAGACAATTTTAAATTTACTTGATGCAATTGATAAAATATAGTTTACTTGGTAGAAGAAGTTGTAAAACATGGAATCTATGGGGAGAAGACAGTCCATGGAGCTGAAAAGATTGAGAGCATTTATATTTTTTTGTGAAGATATGAGGGGAAATAAGACTGTACTTTGAGGGAGGTTTGTGCACTTAATCTTTACGTTTATGACCAGAAGTCTATGCCGAGACGGACGTGGGTTTTGTTGTTGTTGTTGTTTTGTTTTGTTAGCTCTCAGTATATAGTTCCAGGGTCCTGATATTTATCAGCTTAAAGAAACCATTTTCCTTTCTTAGGTATTTTTCTTGCTTTAGGACACCAGGTGGCGATATGGGGTGAAGTGTGGGGAGCTTGGGGCACTGAGATTGGATCATGTCCTATGAAAGGGGAAGCCAGTGGATGGAGATCTGGACAGCAGATTGATCTGCATGTGTTTGAGAGGTTACCTTTTGGCTGAAAAAGATGAAGTTGACATTCATCATCTGAATGAAACACTTTTCTCATGAGATTCCAGATAATATTCCACGTGGAAAATTCAGGAGCTACCAGAAAGTCTCTAGCTCCTGCTAGCCATGTTTTTGTTTTGTTTTGCTTTGTTTTTTAGTTTTTTGTTATATGTAAGATGTTTCCTCCTCTCTTCCCTCCCATTTGTTCAGTTGCAGAGCACCTACAATGTTCCATGCACAACACTAGAAATATTGGGTCATATAAGGTCTGGTCCCTGACCCTTATGAGCTCATAGTTTAAAAGAAGCAGACATGTGAATCCTAAATCAGCAGTATGTTTTGGGTTCTAGAATGGATTCAGGATCAGGACAGGATAGAGAAGGGTTGCAAAGGACAGAGTTGTCATCCAGTGGCCAGGGAAGAACTTCATGAAAGATATGAGCTTTGAACTGGATAGTGAAAGATGAATAGATGTCCACCATTTGGAATAGATCAGGAGAGGGAGATTATTATAATAGTCAGTTTTGCCACCATAAACAGTTCAAATGTCCATGGCGTGTATGAGAAAAGTTGGTTGGGTCTTAGCATTTATTTATAATCGTACTCAAGGGGTTGCCTCGGTGGCTCAGTCGGTTAAGTGTCTGCCTTTGGCTCAGGTCATGATCCCAGAACCTTGGGATGGAGACCCATATCGGGCTCCCTGCTTAGCCAGGAGGCTGCTTCTCCCCCTCCCTCTGCCCCTCTCTCTGCCCCTCCCCCTGCTCGTGCTCGTGCTCTTTCTCTTTAGCATGCTATCTTTCTCTCTCTCTCTCAAATAAATAAATAAAATCTTTTAAAAAAATAATCATACTCAAAAGCACAATCAGTAGTTACTACTAGTAGACCAGTTTTTTAACTTGAAAATGGGAGAGAATACATGTTTGGCAATACTTGTCTTCCCCACAACCCCTCATACTTGAGAATTTGTGTGATGAGAGTAATTATAATATAAACTGAGCTTCAAATATTCAAGTGTTTTTATGGATCAGGATGGATATACATGGGCTACCTAGGTGAGGTGCCAGAGAGGTCTTAGAAGTATGATTCCAAGAAGAGTACAGATAAAATAAAATTTAGAAAACAGATGGAAATTTCAGAAAATGTAAGCGCCTAGGGAGAGAATAGCAAATTGGTTTGATGCATCAGAACAAAGGATGGCATGAACTGATCAGAGGCAGTGCGTTAGAAAAGGCTTGACTGCAGGGAGAAGGTTTTGTCTAGGCAGAGGAAATGAGTCTAGAGATGATAATGTGATAGAAAGGTGTTTGCTTGACCCAATTTGGGGATGGATAATAGCACAAATCCGGGTTTTGCGTGTCTGTGGAGAAAGTAGGGTAGGCTTTCAAGTGAGAGGCGAGTTTTAGTCACCACTCTTTCTTCAGTGCCTATCCACAACTGGAAAACTGTTGTTCAAAAAGTGTTTGTTGAATGGGTAGTGAAATAAAGCACATGGGTTGGGTGCCAGCCAGCAAGCAAGGATTGGGTCAAAATGTTTATCAGCCAACTTTGGCGTGAAATATAAAGTACTGTCTTTTAGTAACTGCTGATGGATTTAATCAGGTCAGACATGTAAATAGTGAGAAACAACTTGTTTTTATCGAGGTGCTCCTCAAATGGATTCTGACATCACTGAGAAGAAATCTTCCTTCCTTCCTTCCTTCCTCTCATCTTCCCTCTCTCCTTTCTTTTTTTCTTTTTCATGTTTTTGTTTTTATTTCAGGTACATTGAATTATATTTTCCTCAGCCTCCTTCTTTCCTCCTTCTCTCCCTTTCTTTTTCCCTCTCCTTTCTTCTATTCGTCCCCTCACCCCTCCTTTTCTCCTTTCCCCTTCCTCCTCCCCCCTCCCCTCCCTCTCCCTCCCTCCCCCTCTTGTCCCTCCCCTGTTCTTGTGTGAGTGACAAGTATAGTATTGAAAATAAATAAAGTAAAGGAGCATAGTCCCAAGGGTTTAACGTAAAGTGGGAAAACTTTAACCCTTGTGCCCTGGGTGGTTCACAGAATTCCAGCAGCAGGTTTCAGGGGACTATGGGACCTTCTGTTGGGGTGGGGGGCACAGTGCCTTATTATAACACTTAAGCCTGCCTTATTGCAACATTTATTCAAGGAATATTTAATGTACAATTATGTGTACATGGTACTATATTAAGCACTCTGAGCGGTATAAAGTTCTTTGTTCTTCAGGAAACTTAAGAGTTGGTTGATGGGCCTAGAATCTGGATTCTAGATTAGATATATAAACAAATATATACAATATCAAGTGGAAAGGGATACTATGAGAGAGGAACAGATTATAAGATACAGTAGTTATCTTTATCTTGGCAGTTCAGAACTGGAGTGGGATCTCTTCAGGAAACACATCTCCAGGAAATACATTTCTATACATTTCCAGGAAAGAATATGTATTTATATTAACAATTGTCCATGATCAGTCCAAAAACTGACATTAATCCTTATGGGGTAAAAACTAATTTCTTATTTTTCCATAATTTAACACTTTTAATTAAATTATTATTTTGAAGGCTTTAACTCAAGAGAAGCTTTAACAACCTCAGTAAGTGAGGGTTAGTAAATGCGTTGGAATATCCTTCCTTGATTCACTCTTGAGCTGTATATTGGAATGTGGCTAACTCTTTAGAATGTAGTTAAAGGATAACCTTGAATTATTATTGACTATAACTTTGTATTATAATAAGCATTATAACCTTGCATTATTATTAAGTTGTTGTGTTACATGTATTTGATGAAAAATGAAATTTTTTTTATTTCAGACCACTAGTATTCTCTTATTATTTAATAGTCAGATTTGTCCTAGATGCAGAATCATTTTTTTTTAAGAAAAGAAAGGATAGTCCACAATGAGTAATGAGAATTGAAATGGGTCCGGTACAGAATCTTTGTGGAAATAAGTGAAAGAAACCCTTAACTCCCATTCCCTCCTTCTCTCTCTCTCTCTCTCTTTCTCACACACATGCACACACACACACACACACACACACACACCTCTGCCTCTTACATTTTTCTGCATCTGGGGCTTTTGAAATTTTTATATCATCAAGAAGGCTTACCGTCTGCAGAAAGCCCTTGACCTGAGGTACCTTGGGAAATTTTAGGAGCTGGCCTAATCCTATATATATTCCAGGCAAATTTTGACAGCCTTATTGCTTTTCATCATTAAGTGATCCTGGAACTTTTCCTAAATAGTCGGGCATATTAACACCGGCATCTTGATTCAGTTCCAACCCAACCTTCAATTTATTCCACTTTGGCTCGTCACAGCATTCTTCCCCGCTCCTCCTGTGACTGGAGCCATTCCGGGAGACCGATGTGTGTGTTGTTAATATATGTGGAGTTCTCAGGAGACAGAAGCTACAGAAAAGCCAAATACCATGGTTTTGTTATTATTACTAATCACAGGGCTCTGCCTCAGAGGAATGAAGGTGAGAAGAGATGAATTAGCATTGATAAATGACTTGCAAAACAGAATATGCTGTAGAAAGGTTCTAAATATTACTATAAAGAGTGGAGACAGCATGCAAATGTGATTAAGGAGGTGGGGTCAGAGGGCAAATGCTGGAATATGGGTGCACTTAGGGTCAGTGTGACCAAATTCTGCAGTGATGTAATTTCCTGCACATACCAATCTCAGAGGCAGGCTTTCAGGAAACAGGATATTTGATATGGCAGTACTGCCTTACTTATGAAGGGACTGGGAAAGAATAACAGTTGACTTTCTTGCTGGGCTGCGATCTCCTACATCCCCCACCCCCCACACCCACTAAACTCAACAATTACGATCGTAAATAATTTGAAAATTTGTGTTGCTGAGTAAAACTTGCTCAGCCAGACTCTTAAAAGGAAAACTTTTAGGAATAAGAAGTTCCCTAGGATGGGTAGTGTCATGGAGGATGGGTAATAGGACTGATGGGTCAATTTATTACTTGCAATTTCTTAGAAACTGAATTAAGAAGTTGAGAAACTCAGATCTTGAATTGGACTGTTTCTTTTTTTTTTTTTTTTTGAAGATTTTATTTATTTATGCGACAGAGACAGATAGAGACAGCCAGCGAGAGAGGGAACACAAGCAGGGGGAGTGGGAGAGGAAGAAGCCGGCTCATAGCAGAGGAGCCTGATGTGGGGCTCGATCCCATAACGCCGGGATCACGCCCTGAGCCGAAGGCAGACGCTTAACCTCTGTGCCACCCAGGCGCCCCACGGACTAAGTTTCAAGCTGAGACAAGGGATCAAGGAAAATGTGTTCTCTCGGAAATCTGATCTTACTGAAGGAGAAATGGTGGTGGCAAAGCAATGCTTCTACATAGTAGTAAGCTCAGGTGCGTTTTTGCCCACAAAGCAAAATGGTTGGGAACAATAATTCCATTTATTTACAAATATTTGATTCCTAATTTTCACATCTTCTGCTTGTGAGAAGTGGGAATAGTATCGTTTACCACACAGAGATTCCATGAGGCAAATACAGGGTTTTTTTTAAAGATGTTATTTATTTATTTATTCATCAGAGGAAGACAGAGAGCACAGGCAGGGGAAATAGCAGAGGCAGAGGGAGAAGCAGGCTCTCCTCTGAGCAGGGAGCCCGAGGCACTGATCCCAGGACACCAGGATCATGACCTGAGCTGAGGGCAGACCCTTAACTGTGAGCCGCCCAGGGGCCCCACAAATACAGTTTTAGTTTTCTAAAGCACTTTGCAGTTTTCTTGGAGGAGGGGGACTACCACAAAGGACTTTATTCCACGAACTTTGGTTTCTGTATGCAGGTGGGTCCAAAATCCAAATTTCAGGACCACAAAGTTTCGATTTCTTGCTTGAGTTTGTTATCGTACAGGTCAATGCAGGAAATGCAGAGGAAAGGCTGGATCAGTTTTTTAAAATGAATTTAGGAAAAAGTAGTGACTTAAGAGAATCTTTGAATTCAAAACTGAAAGAGTTTATAAGTTGTCGAATCAAATCTACTCTGGGATCTGGAATTCCTTCTCTGGCATTCCTGGCAGACAGAATCCAGGCTTGCTTGAAGATCTTCACAGATTGGGAGTACATCATCTCGCAGAACAGCTGTTCTCTTTGTAGGGTGCAAATTATTTTTATAAAGTTTATACGAAAATTTTGTGTATGTATATGCTTCTGTGCATGTATAATGCGCATGTCCTGTAAAAGGTATATTTTTTTATGTAACTGCATTTTCTCTTTCAAAAGCTAGTCACGTGGGCTGAGAAGTGTGAGCATACTTATGGGGAAAATAAGGGAATTGGAATAGTACTTAAAATCTGGGAAGTATGCCCATAGTATTTACCAGTGTTTTAAGAAAGCATATTTATACTTTTAGAAACAAGCACATCTTTTTATTGATTCAGGGACTTCTACTATTTCACAATGAAAGCAGATTATAAATAAAACTTAACGGATTTTCTCTTTTCCTTTTCCTGTAGTAACCGAATGCTTCAGCCACTGGGGTCTAATGAATAACAGCTGTGCTTCAAGTGTTTCTGTAGATAAAAATTAAAGTAGGGTCACATCTAAGGATTTTTTGTTGTTGGAGTCACAACAGGTATAAGAGTTAAAAGGTAGCCAAAGGCATCAGCTCTTCTAATTTGTCCTTCAGGCTCCTCGTGCAATAAATTAGGAAACTGGCAGAGCCTGAGAAGCCATTGTATTGGGAGAGAGGCTGAGGCGCTCTGACCTGGCATTCAGTTGCAAAAACCTGCCATGGAAGGGTCTAGTTCACCCAACGGAATGTCTCTGGAGGCCTGGGTTTTACAAGATATCTGATATGAGAATGGCTAAATGCATTAACTGCACCTGATGGCCAGGCAGAGCTGAGAAGGGGCCAGAGAGGGTATCCTTTCAAAACTCTTCTTTGCAGAACAAAGAAACTGAGGTGATTTGCAGGAGATTAGCTGGCTAGTTGCAGAACTGGGACAGGAACGGGAGCTCCTGTTCAACGCCCACTCTGTTGCACCGATGGCTTCCCATAGCTGCGTTATGGTTGTAATCACTCAGATGCTGTATCAGTGTTACACACCTATACATCCAATCACTTGCCCCCATCCTCTCCCTTCTTTTAGCAAAACCTTTAAGGAACGTATTTGATGCTAGTGTCCTCTGTCTGTCCACATACGGTTGGTGGAGGGAGTGAGTGTCCTGAGGTGGAAAGGTCACTCTTTCATGCTGGGAATGTGGACACACGTGAGAGTCTCAGCCACAGTTGGGTAGAGGAGAGTGTTTTCTTTTTCCGAGTCAGGACCAGAAGTTGCGAGCTGTGCCTGAGTTCTTTTCACTCGGACATATCAGCTCCCAACCAATCATAGCTTCTGTTAGTTCACATCACCTCAAACTCATTTCTCCAGTCAACAAGAAATCCATAAAACAAACGAACAAAACAAGAAATCCATCAGAGGTATGAACTTGCATCTTTCCCCCCGAGTATCCTGACCCCATCTTCTCTTTTCACTTCTTTTTCTGGGTACATTCTTTTTCGGTCTATTATCTGGGACCATCGCTGAAACCTCAGTTGCGCCCATCACAGGCTTAGACTAACTTAGGATGATTTTTCTGGGATTGTCTAGATGTGCAGTGTGGAGAAATGAAACGGAGACATGCTGTCCTCTAGACTTCAGCATAAAAGGCTTTGGCACCTTAGTGGCTCCGTTAGCAGTGGTGTGCATGTCCAAAATCCAGTGCGAAAGAAAGACAGAGAAGATCAACACCTCACACCTGGACCGGTCACTCATTCACGGTACAAGGTGGGCAGGAGCAGAGGAGAGAGTGACACATGAAAAGTCCCAGGGCCATATGGCAGTAAGACAAGCCTGGCATGCTTGTCTGTGGCTATTTAGAAACTCAGTGGGTGTTAGTCCCACAATGCGGGCGTGGTGGTAAAGGCATTAGCCATGACCACCAGTGACATGTCCGTATTAGAGAAAAAGAGGCCACCTTGAATCTCAATATCATATTTTAAGCCCTTGGTTGCTCGTCCCCTAGTGTGCTGTTCTCAGAGAGGAATGAACTGCGGTATTCGTCTTTATGAAAAGATAACACGAGGTGCAGCTGGCAGTCCAGAAGGGATGTGGTTAAGATTTGTCAAGCCATTTGAAATTCTTTATAAGTAGAAACACTTTCCCAATGACTCGTAGGAATCCAATTTTCCAGTTTAAAAAAGGGCAAAGAACACATTTTGCCATTTGTGCTAGAGATTACTATCTTTATTTACATGCAAATTACTTTAAAAGCTAGGAAAACCTATAAAATTTTAAATGTCCCACCCCAGGGGGCTTAAACTAAGAGTCTTTGTCAAATAAAATGAATTCTCCAAGATCTGCTTTGAGCTACTTTGCGTCTGAGCACAGCCTCTCTCAGAGGAAGGAAACAGTAAAGTTCTCACAGAGAGAGAAAACGTTTACCACTCAGTAAAAATCCCTGGCTTCCCCCGTATGAAAGCTTTAATTTAGCTCAGCCCACTCCTCCACGAGTTAATTTAGAGCACCAATAAAAGGAGATTATTTTTGGACTGAGAATCTGCCTGGCACATTCTTTGAACCTAATAGAGCTAAATAGAGCTACCCAAACTCCTGTGATTTTTAAAGGAGGTCGCCCACAAGTGATAGCCCTGTGATAGTTTTTAGGCACACGCTGATCTGGAGAGATTGGAGCTTCAGAGATGAGTAGACCCAGTCCTTAAACACACATTAACTGGAAAAGATACGGCATGTGAACACGCAAGTCTGCATGAGTGCTCAGGTACACACGCGTGTATACACACACACACACTCATCAGTCCAGGAGGCAGCAGGTGGCAAGGAGAAAGGAGAGTGCCCAGGCCCAGAAGTAAAAGAAGCTCGGTCTCCATTTTGGCTGCTGCACTGGGCAACTTACTTAAGGTCTTAGACCCTCGGTCACTTTATTTTAAAATGGTGACGGTTGTCTCCCCTGAAGGGTTATCATCTTGGATATAAACAAGTTTATACATTCACGCTCACCTTACAGGTATAATCTTTAATCTTCATTTTTTCCTTGCCTGTAACTTTTCTATTTTTGTATCTGTTTTTTCCTATTTATTTGTCTCTCGTAGTAAATGTAAGACAAGTTCATCACAGATAGTGAGAGTAGATTATAGAAAAGACAATAAGGGGGAAATATCCATTATTGCGTCACTGAGAGGTGAATACTCTTAACATTTTGATTTATTTCCTTCCAGTCTTTTTTTTTTTGCTGAATATAGTTTTATATAGTTAAGAATATAACATGTATAACTTGTATTCATGTATATGGACACATGTATACATGCATATTCACAGGCGTTCTTCATGTCATTAAAAAGCCTTTATAAACATCACTTCTCATGCTGCATATTCCCCCCTCCTCATCTCCATAAACCGCCAAAATCATCTACTGAACACTGTACCAAACTGTATATAAGTAGTTACATATTTTATTTTATTTCATTCCCATGAAGTATTGATGATTGTATACAGAGACAAATAGAGCCAAAAAACTGAAATATCAAAGAGAATAATGATATTAAACTCTAAGCCTTTGAGAGAAACTCCAAGGACCACTTAAACTAATTTAACTGACAGCAAGGTGACAGTAACACTGGTAATGCCCTTATACTTTGGAAACTTAAACACATGTATACATGTGTTTCTTAAGAAAGATCTCTTGCCACTTAGGGTCTCCCGGCTGGCTCAGTCGGTTAAACAGCCGACCCTAAAACCCCACATTGGGCTCCACGCTCAGCACAGAGTATGCTTGAGATTCTCTCTCTCCCTCTGCCCCTCACCCCCCTCCCACTCTCTCTCTAAAAAAAATAAATAAAATCTTAAAAAAACAAAAAAGAAAGATCTCTTGCCACTTATAAAGCACTTAAGCATAATTTTTTTTTTTAAAGTTTGGAGAACAAAGTATCTCTTTGTTTTTCTGTTCCTAGGGGATGAAATCATTTAAAGATGGGTTGATGCCTCCGTGAAGCCAAAAGCCTTCTTCTGAGAATACATAGGCACCATTCAGTATTTGGGAGGGTATTTTAGCGTCACAGTAGAGGCCTTTGGCTTATTAAAATCCACTATTTTTCTGACCATTGAGCCTCTAAATGAAGCAGCTGAGAGGAATAACACCATATTATTTCTTTAGCTTTCAAAACTCAATCTTGTAATTTCCATTTTTATCAACAGAACACATTCAGAGCAGAATTGGAGCAAAGTCGCTGCTGACTTGACTTGGCCAACGATTCTTAAGCACTGACTTCCACAACTATCACAGCTTTCTGGGGAAAGCTTGCTGGTCTACCAACCTCTGCTGGCCAAGGTGAAGGGAAAGAGAGTGCTAGAGGTTGGAAAGTTAGCCCGCACAGGGGAGCAGGGTGGGCGAGGAAGGGTGGGGGGCGGGGGTCCCTGGAGAAGGGGATCCTGGCCGTTAACTTTCTAATCCTCCCTTTAGAGAGGCCCTCTGGCCCCCAAGACTGTTGTTCTCCTGTGTGCGGTGTTGATGGTCTGTAATCTTTTGTCAGAGTAATTGACGGTGAAGTCTGCACTTTTGCAGCTAATGATAAATAGGACTTTTAAAGGTTGTAATTTCTTGTTTAACCAATGCCAGTTGCAAATACTTTGTGCCGAGGAATAATTCCTCTCTGCCAAATAAAATACAGTGGAAGTCTGTGGCGTGTTTTCCAGAGTATTGTTAGTCACAGCTTGCCTGACAGAGCACTTTCTGTGCAGGAGATAAATGTTCAGGCCGTCTGGCTGCCAATTTCAGTACAGAAAGGACTTTTCTTGTGGAAAAAGCTTTTCTGTTTCCCCGGCAAACATTAATAAGGTTTTGTATTTTTTTTTTCACTTTTAATTTTTATTCTTTCACAAAACTCTTTCAGAGCGGTAAATGTTTGGTTCCTTGAAATGAGAAGGATGCTTTGAGTTTTTCAGTGTGCCCTGCTTCTTTCTCTGTTCCATTCCGGAGCTCTAGTTTGCACACAGCTCCTCCAGATAAATGGCAAGGAGGAGACTCTCATCAGTTTGCAGACAACTGTATTAGAAACAGTGGTACTGGGGAAGAGAATCCCAGGGAGTCTGTCCATCGCAAGACCTGAGGGAAAGCGACAGTAAAAGGGGCTGGAGAGTGGCAAAGAAGAGAGAAATAAGGGTTCCTGTGGGCTCAAAAGGAGACAGGCTTGCTTAGATTTGAATTGGGATTACTGCCTTTGAAACTGAAGCAAAGTGACCCAAAAACACAATGAAAAATACCAGTTTGCCTCAAAGTACAAATGGATGAGTTTCTGGGGCTTTCATCCATATGTAATTATATTTCAAGTGTACCAATGGAGTTACCAATTTAAAAACATCCCAAGGCCAATTTTTTGTCATATCTGATACTGTGGTTTTTGAAATATTCCTTTTTTATGAATCAAGTGGCTTCAAGTAAGGCTCCTCAGGATCCTGGGAAGTTCAGCAGGTCTCGGGTGGAAGGTTGGAGAGTAGGAGGCACTTCCAACAGGGATAGAGTCTTTGGTGGGTTGTGTTCTGCACGTTTCTAACATAGGGAGTGCATGGACATTTCAGATATATATTTGGATTATTTAGAAAGTCCTTCAGAGCGCTCCCATGTGCTAAAAAGTTATACTTCTTCATGTCTTGAATCTGTACTTTGCATCTTTAGTAATTAGATACGTAGATACTTCATAGGTTGAAAGAAAGATGGGCAGGAGATTTAAAAACAGGCCCAGGTTGGGGAGATAGTGGGAGAGAAGGACAGAGATATTGTGGTGGAAGTTTAAGAATCAGAGAAGGCTCAGGCCTCCTGACCACGGAAAGTAGCAGGTTGAGCCACATTATTTGTGCCAACCTTCCGAATCTTTAAAGCACTGTTGCTTGTCTCACGCCCAGCCAAAACCAAGCTCCATACAGTTACCGGGATGCTGTCTGAAAGGCAAAAAGATTCCTGTCACCCTCTCCCTGCTGAAAAATCCATTATGGACTCCCTTGTACTAAAAACTGAAGTCCAAGGGCATGTTGTGAGAGGCCCGCCATCACCTGGCCCTGCTTTCCTTACAGCTTCATCTTTCTTCTCTCTTCGGAGCTCCCAAGTGCTCAGCTGGAGCAATATGGGAGGGTCAAGATCATATCACTTACCAGCCCTACATTCTCGAGACGTCTACTACTGTGACCCTCTAAACTTAGGACAATGACATGCTCCTACGTGTCGCTGTAGCGAGGAATGAATGAGGTGAAAACCACTCTTAGGAATGAGTAATAGGGCTTTTATCACCCTGATCCATCCGTTCCAGACTCCCCCCCCCCCCCCCCGGTCAAATGTGTATTTTTCCTTCAAAACTCGGTGCAATTACTTCCTCTTTTTTCGGTGACTCTTTTCTGACATATGAAGATACAGTGGATCTGTCCTTTGTGCCATAACTTTACAGGCTATGCTTCCATTATTTTAGTTAGTTCATTTTAGAAACTTACTTGTTTATATATCTGTTTTTCTCACTGAACTGTGAGCTCCTTGTAGGAGTGGAGGCCACCGACCTTTCATCCCCACCAGCCAGTAGGGGTGCAGTAAGCATACGTGACGTTGAATAGAAAGAAAACACCAGATAGGAAATCTGAATTGATTCATCATTGCAACTGCATTTCCGTTCCAGGGTTTAAAGGCTCAAATAAGCCTTGGGCATGAACTCATTTTAATTTGTGACCGTCTGATCATTCCATCTCTACTCAGGCCAAATGCTTTGCTTGCTTTGCTCAAGAATTACACATTTGTCAGACTCCCCCCTGTGGAGTTGGCATGTGTGTGAGGTGTGTGTGAGGGAAAAGCAGGCCCACATTTCTGCTAACAAATGTAATGTTCATCGCAAACAGACTAAAAAGAGAATTATCCAACTTAATTTCCCAATTTCTTAACCAGTTCCTTAGATTGAGGTGCCTGCCCAGGTTCACATCAGAAGATACCAAATTTTGATTTGGTTTCTCACGTTTCCAGGGGCTCTATCACAGGAGAACCCTCGGAAGGGGAAACACTCAAATTTTAAATTTTATTTCGATAGCACTTAAGGCAAAGACAGTATAATATGGTTCTTCCATAAATGGCAATCGTAGAGCATTTCAAACAAGTTGGGGATTCCAGAAAGCTGAGGTTGTGGCAGTTCAGTGATTTATGATGCCGCGTGTAATGGATGGGTACTAGATCTCTGCAATTATCTTGTTCCCATTGGCCTCGTGCATAATCGGATTTATGCTCCCATGATTTGGGGGGGGGATCTGTAACTAGATGATCAGGAGAAGACTAGAAATAGCTTGCAGGCTGTAACTTCAATTCTCCATTTCTTGCCAAATCAAATGCCTAGAAGTGTTTCTCTGAACTAAGCACCTCTTATAAAAATCATATGATTGCAACCCAATCATATCAAGAAGTTGGTCTCTTTATCTAATTCAATTTCTGGGTTAAAATGATACCCAACACATTCTCTCAAATTCCATCCACTTCTTAAAAGTTCTTTCACTTTTTAGCAGTTTAGGAAGCAGATTTCATAACCTCTGCATCCTTTCAGGACTTGCGATTTTATGAGAAGCAAGCGGAGTGAAGCGTTTCAGAATTGGGCTCCACAGCCAAACTGCCAGGAGCCAAGGAGCCTCTGTCTGCACCCTTGGTCAGGCTTCTCATCCTCTCTCGGCCTCAGCCTCTTCATCAGCAGCATGGGGATAATAATAACATGACCTCTTAGGAGAATGAAAAATGAAATATTCCACATGATGCACTTAACAATGGTTCCTGGCATGGGGCACCTGGGTGGCGCAGTCGTTAAGCATCTGCCTTCAGTTCAGGGCGTGATCCTGGCGTTCTGGGATTGAGCCCCATATCAGGCTCCTCCACTATGAGCCTGCTTCTTCCTCTCCCACTCCCCCTGCTTGTGTTCCCTCTCTCGCTGGCTGTCTCTATCTCTGTTAAATAAATAAAATTAAAAACAAACAAACAAACAAACAATGGTTCTTGGCAAACAGCGAGTACTCAGTAGTTGTTGGGAATGTTTATTAAGTACTTACATGGGAAATCATATTCATCCAACATTAGATCCTAGAAAGTATACAAAAGAGGTACAAAATATTGTCTCTGCCTTCACAGAGTTTACAATGACAATGCCTTACTTACATGCCTAGTATTTTTAGAAAAACCGTCTTACTTAATCCTCACTTACAATCCTTTCAGACATTTCAGACTTTTATTTTCTTTCACCTTTAAGTAAAAAAAAAAAAAAAAAAGCAAAAACTGGAGCGTAGGAAGAATGAGGGAATCTGCTGAAAGATAAAAAGTGACAGAGACAGGGCTGGACCTTGGAGCTCTGCCTTCTCGGTGCCATTTCCAGGACACACCAGGGTCTCTGTTGAGTAGCTCTTGAGACTCAAACACATAGAAAGCAAAGAAGACAATATGACAGTGCGTGACAATGTGCTAAATTGTATGAATCAAGCATTTCATGCAATTAGGGTTAAGAAAAGAGAGTATTAATGTGATCTGGAGAAGCTGAGAAAAGTAAAATAAAATTTAAAAATTTCTTTAAAGATTTATTTATTTCTTTATTTGAAAGAGAGACGGTGAGAGGGAGAGAGAGCATGAGTGTGAGGGGCAGAGGGAGAGAGAATCTCAAGCAGAATCCGTGCAGAATGTGGAGCCCAATGTGATCCTGACCTAAGCCAAAACCAAGAGTCGGATGCTTGACCGACTGCACCACCCAGGAAGCCCAAAATGTTGATTAAAAGTTAAAAATAATTTACACACCTACGGACCATTTTTTATTCTGAATGTTACTAGATGTTGGTTTCCCCTATATAAGAAATTAAATAAAGGTTCCTTGGCTTAGTTTTGCTAACCACTATTAAATAATAATATGCTTTTTTGTTTAAACTGTACTGTGCTGTTTTCTTATACCATAAAGACATTTGAAATACAGGTGAAATAGCATATGTGAGGTGTTTTATGATCTTTGGAAGAAAGGCACCATATACATACAACCTCTCAGCTCCAAAGTTATGAACACAATTACATTGTCTCTAATGGAATTCTGTTCTCTCCAACTGCACTGAAAATAGAGTGGGAGCACAGATTTCTAGTTATTTTCCTGAGGTTCAACAATCTCTAGGCTGTGGTTAATTTTTGGCGTGAGACCACAAAAACACACTCCAAATATTCATCATCTCCAAAGGTTATGTAGGGTGCACGAGATGCAGTTGATTCATTGGTCAGTGGTCTCTGCGGTCATTGTACAGGACTGTATGTAGGCAAACACGCCTTCTCAGCCCTACTGTATTCTTAAAGGAACCTTGAGAGGCAGGACAGACTTCAGAAAGCCAGTGACATACATCTTCCTGTCTTTTGTTTTAAGCTCCCACAAGGGATGGTCTTGGAGAAACTCACCTTTATGATAGTCTTTGTTGAAACAAGTAAAATGGTAAACAGATTTGCACCGACAGATCTTCACCCTGAGTGCAATAGACTATGTACCAAAATTTCTTAATCCTAAACGTTGGACTTTCTTACTTAGTCTGGGGAATATATTGTTTTTCTGGATGCTCCACTTTTGGAAGGGCCATCAACTTGGAATCTAACTAACAGGCCAAATTCTGTTGTTACTGGATCCTTTGTAACATTATTTTTCCAGCCCTGTCAAAAAACTTTCTACAGGGACCAATAAAACTTACCTAGTAGCTTTGGTCTTGACTTTGAAACATATATCGCAAATGGTTCCAAATGCTCACATGTTACTTGGGTCCGAGTGGGATGGTGTCGCTCTGTAAACTCTCAGAGTTTCATGGCAGAGTGTCCTTAGGGATCCGCTTTTAATGCCCTCTCCCTCTTTTTTTTTTTTTTTTTGCCACTTTACCTCCTCCGTGTCTGCATTTTGTAGCAATTCACGACTCCATTGCTACAGTACTTGGTTGTACCAACCAGCGCAACTTGGCAATTGACCTCCCTTGGAACGGTACACACTCTGCCTTGCTTTATTTAAATTTTAAACATCTGAAATATCTATTTAAAACACTGTGGAGGTGTTTTTTGTTTTCTTTTTTTTTTTGCTTGCAGCTGACTCCAGCTGGCACTGACATCACATGAGCCATTGTCTGGGAGCTTCTACCTAGAAACTGATATGTCAAAGTGAGTTACCAGATAGAGTTGGCATGAGACTAGGGAATGATGATAGGTCTCAGCAGTTTTAGTGGGTTCTACAGAAAGCCCAAGTAAGTAAGATCTTTCACAATGCCACAGGTTTGTCCTTTTCCCTGTGGGCAATTGGATCTGTTTCTAGTTCTCATGTTGATAGCACTGTTATAGTTCAACCCAGGATTCTCTGAGCTGAGTCACACATACACCCGTACAGACAGCCACACATACCACGTACACACACGTGCACACTGACATTTTATGAGAAATATGTCCTCCATCTTTTAGTGTAAAATTATTTTAAAATTCCACAACTTTGCAAAACTGTTTTTCATCTTTGCTGCCTTCTCGATTGTTTGCATAACTGCCAAATCTGGTCATTTTCTTTAAAAATTACTTAAAATAAGCATCCACACAATGTTGAAATAACTCTGATATCCACAAAAATCATCAGTAATGTTATTTAAAACATCAAGAACATTACCTATTTGCCTAGAAATCTGTGGCCAAGGAATTATATAAACTCTAGTTAATCCATTGTTAAATTAATAGATTATAAACATGGAGATAATTAATAAATAAATATATTGTTATGTATTCTGCAAGAGTACAAATTGATCCATTGGTTAAGTATTTGAAGAGGAATTTGTGAGTTAAAACCAGGAAGAGATATTTGAAACAGTCTACTGCAGTGCCCCATTTGACAGCAATAGAAATGGAAACCCATTTGGCAAAGTTACCTTTTTTTAAAAAAAAGATTTATTTATTTCTTTTAGAGAGAGAGACCATGAGCGGGAGGGGTAGAGGGAGAGGGAGTGAGAATCTCAAGCCAACTTCATGCTGAGAGCAGAGCCTGACTCAGGGCTCAACACAGGGCTTGATATCAAGATCCTGAAATCATGACCTGAGCTGAAACCAAGAGTCACACGCTTAACCAAATGTGCCACCCAGGCGCCCCCAGCAAAGTTACATTCTTATTACATGACCCAACCGGGGCAGATCACGTGACTTTTTTAGGGTCACAGAGGACGAAAACCCACATTGTCTGACTTCTAATCCACTGAACATCATTATATAAAGTTGTCTTAATGATAAAATTCTATGAAAAAACTTTTTAAAATATTGAATTGTAGAAAATGTGGGAAAGGGTATAAAATCACTATTGTATAAATCTGGTCTGGGGCAATGACTAATTAGAGAAAATCTGTGATATAAAAATGGGCTCTCTCCAGTCAAGAAGTTAACTTTCTTTTTTTTTTTTTTTAAAGATTTTATTTATTTTTTTGACAAGAGATAGAGACAGCCAGTGAGAGAGGGAACACAAGCAGGGGGAGTGGGAAAGGAAGAAGCAGGCTTACAGCAGAGGAGCCTGATGTGGGGCTCGATCCCACAACGCCAGGATCACGCCCTGAGCCGAAGGCAGACGCTTAACCGCTGTGCCACCCAGGCGCCCCAAGAAGTTAACTTTCTAATATTACTTGGTGACCACGCATTCACAGTGGCCAGCAAAGCTACAGCACCTTTGGCCTTGGGAAGAGAGGGGACTGGTTCTAAAAATGAAGTCTCCAGGAAGGAAAATCATAATCATAATAAATCACCCCCAGACTAACAGATCTGTAATAAAGGAAGAAGTTTACGATGCTGTCAAAGGAAATATGACCACTATCCCTAGAAAACCTTAGTATAGAAATAACCAAATGGATAAAGTGAAGGAGCCCAGCAAGGGTCTGCAAAACATGTCTGAATAGCAAAAAAGGAATAACTTGTAAATAACTCTCTCTTTGGCTAGATAAAACATTGTAAATCTGTAGTTTAGGATGTCCCCACTTTGGTCTAAATCCACTCTCCTACATATACTTTCCTTTAACCAATTTATGGCAAACATTTTGAGTGTAAAATCTGATTTTCCAAAATCTCTTCTCCCACCTACCCTCCTAATCAGTATATGCTTTTTATAGGGGTCCCCTGAATTCATAAAATCTTCCAGTTTATCCCTAAGATACTTTATTTTAAAGTTGTTGGCTTCGCAGTAGTTAATCAGGTCATTAAACTCTGTGCCATTTGAATTAGAATTGCAGAGGAATGGAGAATAAGAAGAAAGCTGGCAAACAAAAGTTCTATCAGTGGTTGGGGAATGGTTCTGTCGTGGAATGACACAGCCTGCCCCTGTCTGTCCTTCCTCTTGCTTCAACGTATTGCTAGCAAAGTCCTTTAATGAAAGTAATTTACAAATTTGAAAAAATCTAAAACTAGGGGAAATCTGAAAAAAAATAAATAAAAAGACTAATGGAGGTGGAAGGAAGAATGCGTTGGCCCTGAAGGCACATTGGAAACAGATGCTGAGGAAGAGAACCATTTCGGTGGAAACTAAGAAGCCATTGTTCTTACCCTTGGTTATCCTCCTTTTCTGATTATGTTTTCTTTTTCTTTTCCTTTTTCTTTTTCTTTTCTTTTCTTTTCTTTTCTTTTCTTTTCTTTTCTTTTCTTTTTTCTTTTCTTTTCTTTTCTTTTCTTTTCTTTTCTTTTCTTTTTTTTTTTCTTTTCTTTTCTTTTCATTTCTTTTCATTTCTTTTTCTTTTTAAGTGGGCTCCAAGTCTAGTGTGGAGCTCAACACGGGGCTTGAACTCACAACCCTGAGATCAGACCTGAGCTGAGATCAAGAGTCAGAAGCTCAACCTACTGAACCACCCAGGTGCCCCTGGTTATCTTTTCTTTTAACCAATAAAATTTGTTATTAGGTCTTTCCTCTATCCTGGCTTCTGCCTGTTATGGGTTGAGCAGTATGAATTCTTCCTGCCAACTTTCAGATGATGGGGAGTTGGAAATGGTGGCCATGACATGAGTCAGAGTGACACATAGATTACTCATAGGTTTCCACTCCAGGCGGACAGAATCACCTATTGACAAGGAGTTCTTTAGGGCTGTTCAACAACAGGGGACATGATTCAGTGGAATAAGATTATTCCACATGGATTTTTGAGTGTTTTGCCCAAAAACTCTTTTTTTCCCCTCATGTGACCTTAGTGCATCAGCTTCCTTACTAGTTAAAACAGTCACACATCCTTGGAGAGGAAATCACTATATAATTAAGGTTTAGGTGTGGCTGGCAGGCCATGATGTCGCTGTATGGTGGAGAATGAAGTCGCCCGACTTCTGCCCAAGCTCCTTTGCCAGTGAAAGGGAACAGAAAACACAGTGACTAGAAATGACTAATTAGAAGAAAATACAACCTGAACATAAACATAATTTTTGGCACATAGGAATGACTGCGCCAGGACATGTCTAAAATGGTCAATAATTCCCAATGTGTCATCATTATCAAAGCCAAACGTTTATTGGGTGCCGCCAAGATGTACAAGGCTCCGTTCTACAGGCTTTGCTCACCTGCCTTCTAGGCTTGCCTTCTAATTTGGGGAGATAATTACTGATGCAAAGTCTTGCACAGAGAAAGTACATGAAAAGCCTGGATAACACATGCTCCTGGAATTTACATGTCTTATAAACAATGCAGTAAACCTTTATTTCAGGAAAATTTGTGTGCCAAGACTTTCCAGAAACTCAGCCCAGAAGGGTCTGTCAGGTTTGGTGGCTGAATGTGAGTTGACCAGCGTGTGCCAAATAGGCATTTTATTTTTTCATTTTTTTTTTTTTAGATCTTATTTATTTATTAGAGAGAGAGAGAGAGAGAGCAAGCAAGCATGAGCAAGGGGAGGGGAAGAGGCAGAGGGAGAAGCAGACTCCCCCCCGGGCAAGGAGCCTGATGTGGGGCTCTATCCCAGGACCCTGAGATCATGACCTGAGCTGAAGGCTTGACCGACTGAGCCCCCCAGGAGCCCCCCAAATAGGCATTATCACCAAGCACCGTTAACATATTCATTCCGTCGTCCCAAGAAAAATGCTTCAAATGTGCCAGGCACTAATGCTGGATGCTGGGACATACAGTTAACAAGTCAAAAAAGGTTCCTCATGGAGCTTGTATTCTAGTGCGACAGTCATCAGCAATAATCACATTTGGTCAGAAGTGTTGTTAGAAGGCAGATGCTTCAGATGCTGGACAGAGGATCATGAGGGGAAGGCTGCTTCTCTGGTTGGTGATCAGAGAAGGTCCCTGGGAATTGCGGACAGGTAGACTGAGGCTTGGAAGAGGAACAGGAGCCATCAGTGTAAAGACTCATTGGCTACAGGTAAGGCCTAGAATGTGTTGTTAGGCAGAACCAAAGCCAAAGAATAGAAATGAAAGACAAGGAAAACGTCACCACCGTCCGCATCACAACTAGAGTAGGGAGGGACATGTCACAGTGTGGCTGAGAGAGGCATGCTGGACTTCAATAGGATAGAGAAAGCCTTCTGACCTACCTCCCATGCTGCTGTCTCCGCCCTCCTCCCTGGCCCATTATTGGCTCTGATGGCTGCCGTCCCTACTGGAGTATCTTTTTGTTACTGTCACTTTACTTTTCAAGTACTTGTGGCTCCTTTCCCCCACCAGTTATAAAGTTCTTGAAGGCAGACTACACGTAATATTTCTCTGTTATTTCTCGGAGTGCCTACTTGCCTGGCATGCAGCACGTGCTCGGTAAGTATTTGTTCAAATGCACGAACAAGGTGATAGGTCAGGATTGAGTGTGGCCATTGTTAGTGATGCCATTTTGGGGATTAGCCTAAACTGGTTGATACAGACACTGTTTTCAGCAAGGCAACTGTCAGCTAATCTGTGGTTAGGAGGTCAAGGCTGGTAAAAGAAAGAAAAGAAATAGCAGTTACTCTCATTTCTGTTTGCAAATTTCAAGTCTCTCAGAAACCTTCAGTTTTCCTCTTTTTCTCGACTGTGCTTATAGGTGAATTTAGTTCTTTTAAAATAGAGTCATATTGATTCCAGCTTGGAGACTGATTTCGGTAGAGTGCTCTGGTCAATCACCTGGGCTTTCTCCAGGCATGGGTAATGGTAGTATAGTCCTCATCCAATATATCACCTAGCCAAAAGTGTTCTAAAACAAAGACAAAACAAAACAAAGCAAAACCAAAAATACAACAACAACGACAACAAAAGGACAAGATTCAGACATTGCCTTAAACAAGCAATTATTGAAAGTTTTCTATTGGGCTAGATACAGGAAATATAAAACAATCCTAAAAACACACAATGCTGGATTTGGAAGAGATCTTAGTCACCTAGTCCAACCTTTGATTTTGCCAGTAAGGACACTGAGTCCTAACATCACAGATTTGACCAGTAATCTTCCTGGGTTAGAATCTGAGCCTCCTGATTGCCCATCCAGAGCCCTTTCTACAATTGTTATATAATAGAATTTAAAACAAAATAGAAGGAAATTTCTATGCCTAATTGTTACAATTTTAAAAACACGTATTATTTATATCTTACACTTTGCAACCCATTTTACAGACAAGATGGAAATGCAAACATGTTACAGTATGGCGTATTTCTCCAAAAAATATTAAGCTTTAAATCATTGTTTATATTTTGGCTTTTCTATTCCTAAAAGAGAATTTTAGGGGTTTGTGGGTAGCTCAGTCAGTTAAGCGTCCAACTCTTGGTTTTGGCTCAGGTCTTGATCTCAGGGTCATGGGATTGAACCCAGCGTTGGGCTCCATGCTCAGCAGGGAAATCTGCTTGAGATTCTCTCTCTCGCTCTCCCTCTGCCCCTCTCCACGCTTACGTGCGTGCTCTCCCTGAAATAAACAAAAAAAAAAGAGAGAGAAAATTTGAATTTCCTTTAACTTAAACATCATTTAAAAATCCCAAGGTCCTTATGTTGACCATGTTAGCATATTTCAGTCTTTGTAGAGAGGTCTGATGTCAAAGCCTGGATCAACAGCTGTGAGGGGCTTTACATTTCTCTTCAGGCCCCTCTTTTACTCTTTATGGCGTCATTACAGAATTACCTTGGCTCCATCTCTTGTTGCCTTGAAAGAAGAATTCTCTGTTCCCTGTGGCTTTCTGTGCTGTAGGCTTCTTGTCCTACAGTTAAAACTTGAGATGAAAAATAAAATGGAAAAAAAAATGAGGAAAAACAACTCGAGATGAAAAAGTTAAGGAAATGAAGTCATGCCTCTCTCCTCAGGTATTTAAATGCCTCATAATAGTTCTTAACTGTCTTTTATCCAAAGAAGAGTCTTGTTCTGTCCCTGCTGTCCTTCCGAGAGCTGAACTTCCTTATTAACCACGTGCATCCCCTTCATTGCTCTCTGCTTTCAGTTGTGCTTTTTTAAACTTGTTTTTTTTTTCCAGATTTGTCTTTAGAACATTAAAGTTTATTACCAAAAAAAAAAAAAAAAAAATATTTAAAAAANAATACGACTTAGGGTGGTTACCTCCCATGAAGACACCAATTTCTGTGGCTAATGTCAAGACTGATGTTGTGTCTCTTACAAAATGACAACAGTCTCACTACAAAGGAGAAATGCCACCAGCAGAAGGCAGGAGCTTATGGCTCATCTTGAGCTCTGTTTGTAATCCTACTCGAATACCAGTACTTTCACGGGGACCACACACCTGGAATATGGCAAGTTTAGAAAGCTTTTAAAATCTCAGTCAGAACTCACCCTTCCCAGAACTTTGCCTTTCTTGGTTTTCTTTTTATCCCTTTGGCATTTACCAAAGTGCTCAGACATTTAGAAAAAAAAGTCACTGAATAAATATTGAGTAATATGACCTAGGTTTTGTGTTTTTAGACATGTGGCAACCAAATTAGTCAACCCAAGGCACACAGGCTGGGAAATCATTGAATTTTCATAGCCTGGCTTTAGCCCTTGGCCTTCTTCCTTTTTCCTGTCTTTCTTTCTTTCTTTCTTTCTTTCTTTCTTTCTTTCTTTCTTTCTTTCTTTCTTTCTTTCTCTTTTTTTTTTAACTCATTTCTAGTGAGATTACTTGTTAAAGGTGCCAATGGCTTACCTGTCTTTGAGTGTAGAATTTGCCTGCTTTCTGAATGTTTCCTCAAAATCTGAATTGAGAAAGGACAATTGCCTTGTTAGAAAGACAGGAGTTGACTAGCAGCAAAAAATGTCCCAAATGGGGCTTTTCAGACAAACGTCTGTGCGTGACTTCTATGGAACAATTTTGGATCAACCACCACGTCTCAGATCTTGACTTTTAAAGCTTTTGTTCATTTGTCAAACTCATTAGATCTCAATCCTGCGCTCCATCAAACCAGCGAAACCGTATCACATATGTGAGTGGTTTTCTCACTTTCTCTGCAGTTATGCTGTGATAGAAATCTTGCTGATTAAATACCAACAAACAGTGAACAGAAGGAAAAAAAGAAACAACAGCAGTGGTTTTGAGCAGTTAGTCTGTCTCTGAGGAGAAACGGTAACAGCAGTAGAGGCTGTGAAACCTGCCACTTGTCAAATGCCTACTGTGTGCCAGACTGTATGCCTGCTGTGTGTTCATTACATTGTCAAATGACCGTAGGAAGTAGGCTGTCTTACTTCCGTTTCACTGTTTTGTTACCTGAGGCTCAGAGAAGGAAGGTGCCTTACCCGAGGACACACAGCCAGTAAGTAGCAGGGCCTGTGGGAGAGCGCAGGTGGTCCCGGTTCCCAAGCCAGTTCACCTTCTGCTCCCCCCTCCGCTGTGCCCACTTCCCAATAGCAGTTTAGATGGGTCTGATGGGAACATTCTCATTTTCCAGGTTTTATTTTTTGTATTTTTGGTTTTTTGCTATCTAGAAATGATTTGAAAGTAGATAAATAAGTGATTCATCCATAGAAAAATTGGGAGTGGGTTACATATCTGAAGTCAGAATTTTATTTTATTTTTCATCCAAGAGAAGGTATTTGTTCAGCAATTGAACTATAATATATGCTAGTAATAATAATAATTCCAATATATGAATATTTTATATCTGATCCCCAATTTGTATTTATTGAACATGAATGCAAACATACACTTTGCACTCTGAGGTTATAGTGGAAAATAGACTCAGAGTCACATGGAAGATGCCAACATGGGGGAAATAACGCACGTAGAGAGCAGAGGTTCCAGCATGGGACTGCATGGGGAGGTTCACTCTATATTGGTCTCCTCAGGGCTTCCGATCAAGAATCCTTTCAGAAAAATGTCTTAAGAGGGGCACCTGGGTGGCACAGAGGTTAAGCGTCTGCCTTCGGCTCAAGGCGTGATCCCAGTGTTATGAGATCGAGCCCCACGTCAGGCTCCTCCGCTATGAGCCTGCTTCTTCCTCTCCCACTCCCCCTGCTTGTTCCCTCTCTCGCTGCCTGTCTCTATCTCTGTCAAATAAATAAATAAATAAAATCTTTAAAAAAAAAAAAAGAAAAATGTCTTAAGAGAGTTAAAGGAGATAAGGCTCCCCGGAAAACTATCTTTCCTGGAGAGGTACAAGGAAATACGTGAGATGAAGGGTCAAAAGCAGTACAGGTCCAATGAGGATCCCTCGAACTCTTTGGGGTTCTGTCTTTCAAAGGAGAGTCAGCTATCCTGAGAGAGCTAAACATTGAGCTATCTCCACATCAAGTCACTGGAGCTTTACACAGAGCTACTGACTCAGCTGTGGAGTCAAAACTATTACAAATAATATTTTACGCTTTTAAGAGCACTTAATTCTCCAAAGGATGTATGTCCCCATAATTACAGTTGAGGTGTTTTCATGCTATTTTCTAAGGCTTAGGACTGATACTTCACTAAAAATAAAAATGTTATCTGCAAAGTTGACAGTAAAGAAAAAACATGCGCGTCAAGGACCATCATGCGAAGTTTAAGGTCCATTGGCAGAGACCTGGTCAGTCTTGACCATTGCTGGGATGCAAGGGTGAAGGATCCCGGGTATGCTGTTGAGACGGTGTGGATGTGCTGCTAAACTTGGCTTTGGTTGTTGTGATGCAGTAAGCTCTGTCTACACTGCAACAGTCACCCCAGTTAAATAACCCATGTGCCATTTATCGGGGCACATATTAAAAGGATGCTGTCCTAATTGCAATTGGAGCTTAGTGTAACCAAAGGAACTCAAATGAATGCCACAGCTGTATCTTGCTGCTTTTCATAGGTCTTGCAATAAAAGCTAAACAGTTTTTAGTGGCTTTTGCAATTATACTTCCCTTCAATTTTCCAAAGGTTGCAGGGCCCGAACCACACAAATCCCATTAAAGTAAGTAGTTGTTGTGCAATGTAAGTTCCTTTGAAAACATTCTTCAATGCCCATAAAATGATCAGCGGGCTGCTCTTTAGATCCGCTTGCCTGCCATGTTTTCAACCAAAAGGAAGAAGGCAAGCTTTGATGTGGTTGGTCTCGGCTACTGAAGCTGGCGTTTTATCTTCTTGCATCAGATTTCGTTCCAAATTTATGTGATTCAGGCATACGAAACACATTTTTCTTTAGATTATATTCCTAAAATATGTTTTTGCTGTACCTTTAAATTACATTTGGCTGACCTATTTGGAATCCCCAAGGCTTCTCCCACCAGAAGCAGAGCAGAAGAGGGTTGGGGTCTTTGGGAGTTAACTGAAGCCTGCCTGGCAACTGTGAGGCCCTAGTGAGCTGGGATCGCTGTGTGCTACCTGGTCCTGTTTTTTGAGGATGGCCCTCCTCACACTGTCGTCTCCACCCACACTTCAGTGCAGCTTTGCAGCCAGATGTGGCATCCACAGTGAAAGGACAGAGCTATTGTTCCCTTTAACTGGTATTTGAATGCACAAGGGGCATCCCACCTAGGACCTGAGCTTTCTTTCCTGAAGCAATGCTCCTATGTGTTCTCCTCCGGATCCATTACAAATGCCATTCTCTTTAGCATCTCTTCCTCTCCTGTGTTTCTGCTTCTTTAAACCCTTCCTGTATCTTGGAGCTCCTTTTCTACTAAGGAATAAAAATGAAGGACTAACTTCTGCATTTACAAAGGACTCAGAACCACACAGCTTCTCCCATCTCTACATCTGATGACTAACCTATTTAAAAAAGAAATGGTGAAAGTTCTTCCCTCCACAGGTAAAGTAATCCAGAAACAAAAGATACTGTTAACTTAATTATTTGCTATGGTCTGTTAAAAAGAATAAATGGAATTCAGAAATTATTCAGCCCTTTAAAACTTCAGATGAATCACCAAAGTTCTAATTTTCTGGGACTGCTTCTATGCCACAATACTACCATGACTGTTCCAAGATTTTATTGTCATGTAATTTATCAAGAGACCTAAATCATTTCTACAGGAATATAGGAGTGCATCGAGGTGACGAAACACTGATGCAGATAGAACTGAACCATAATTTTTTAAAGTATTTGATTACATACTAAAATATATGTAGGGATTAAGAGAATGGAGAGATCAGTATGGATGGAAGTTATCAGCAAAGTCTTAGAGGGGGTCACATTGGGATGTGTCATAGGAAACAGAGATTTTGAACTGTGTCCTAAAATGAAAGAAAGTGAAGGGCTCAATATGGATGTGGAGAGAAGATGGAAGATGGGTTTTGCTACTGTGCAGAAATCATCCCGCTTATTTTTAATTGATGAAGCAGAGACTTAGGGAGGCCACTGAGAAACTTCAAGAACATCTGGACCAAAGTAGCTCTTCTGGATGAGAATGTTTACATTTGTAATAACCCTTCTGGTAGGAATGACAAGATGTGATACACATGGACCCTCCATCTTAGACCCTCTTTATATAATTCATATGGAAAAAACTGCATTTCCCAGAAGATTTCCCCAGGGTCATGGTTTTTCATTTGTATCTCCAACGCTTCATACGCATGACTGTTGTCATTTGCACCTGAGACTGGAGTGGAATTAGGAGTGCTGGCTTCTAGCTCCGGCTCAGACACAGCTGGTATTGTGATCTGGGAGAAGTCACTTCGTTCTTCAAGGCTTCGTTTACCACATCTATAAAACGAGACGATGGAATTAGACAATTTCTTTGGCTTCATTTGGTGCCAGTGTTTTATGACTCATGATTCCAAGTGAAAATAGACCTGCCCACAAGGCCATTTTGCTGGTTTGTATCAGAAATTGTGACCATAACTGTACACTTGCAATTTATCTGCAATCATACATAAAATCCATCATCCGCAACATACATAAAAATACAGTCATTCATACAAATCCATAAACACCTTGGATTAGAAATAGCACGATTTTGTTAAAAAATGCATCCGTGTCCTCTGTGGTTATTTTGCAGCTTGGTGACCCCTACCCACTTCAGAATTCCAGAACATGAGATGCTTCCCGAGGTCCAATTGGACATCAGTATCATTGGGCACCATGTGTTAAAACCAACCTCCTCCATAACCGGTTTTCCAAAAAAGATGACCCTCCTGCAATGATTAAAACACACTGCCTTCTCTCACCTCTCTTCAACCAGTGTCCAGAATCTGCTAAAAAGTGCTTATCGCAGGCCCTTCAGATGCCCCACATTTGTAAACCTCCGCGACGTTTACGTCTCTTCTCACGCTGCCCTGGAGACTGTGTTAGGTCCCGTCTTCTGTGTTCTTGGAGGAAAACAGGGAGCGCGCTGTTTGTGGTTAGTGAGCAAAGACAGCTGAGCCCAAGGGCTGCCACTCAAGCTCTCTCTGTTGCCCACTCATTGTCTCGTTCCATTATACTTGCACTTGGGAGGACATTTGCCAGATCCAGACTCCTTGGACCCCTGTTATTTGTGTGTCTTTTCTCACCTTCAACATGATCTGGACTGGTGTTTTCATTTGTTAAAAACAACAAGAACATTCACTGGGAAACTTTCGCTGGCCTCGTTTCAGGTCATCATAGCTATTTATTCTGTGTCATAAACCATAATTCTCCATTTCCCTTACTCCCACGTCAGGGGAGCTGGTGGTTTATGGTGGACAGTCGGTGGAATCTGAGTGAATGGTGGAAGATTTCAAAGAACTACCAAGAGATTATGTAGCAGGTTGTAGGACTAAGAACAAAACACAAAATACTCTTGTTTTTTGATCACAGTTTGGCAGAACAAAAAGAAAAGGCTCATAAAACAGCATAAAGGATTTAGGATTTGTGGCTATACCTGAGAAAGACTTTTCCTTGAGGGAAGAAAACAAATCACAGGATTGGCTTAATAAGGGATTTCCTTTATGTGAATAAACATACTAGCCTAGGGTCTGTCTAATTGGTCTCAGTCCTGGGCAGGTATGGAAGCTACAGATTTTTTCCAGAGCTCTGTTTAATAGGAGCATGAAATGAGGATTGTGGTGTTGTCAAAAAGGCTCGGATGACCTGGAGAGACCTGAAGTACAAGACAGATAAAACTGTAGACAAAAAGATTTGGGAAAGAGGATGAAAACAACAGGAAACCCTCCAAATATTAAATAGGAAGGAGAACACAGATATGAGGCCACTGCTGAGCGCTGTTTGACCCCAGGTGTTTGGATTCCAGTGTGGATATAATTGTAAATGAATTTTGCTGATAAGTGACTAGTGGTATAATCAGGATGTTGGCTGGAATATTCCAGGCTTTGATCGATCCCAGAAATCACAATAGTTAAATTGGCCCCATTCTCAGGATGGCACAGACCCGACGTTCTTATTGGAAGTATCACAGCAGCATTTTCAATTCAAGGCTCCTGCTGGCGATACCACAAATGGAAAAAAACGCAGGAAGATGGTCACCTGTGAACACGACCCTAAAACTGAAAGAATAAGTATCAGCACCTTCTTAGCAGGAGGAATGGGATTGGGATTATATAGGCTTTTTCAACAAAAACAGTTTTTTAAAGACAAGAAAATTTCACATTCAACAAACACTTCTATAGCTGGGTGCTTTAACTATCCAGAGGAAATGTGCAGTTTCTTTTCTAGGCTTCTGCTCTGGGAAGGCAGCATTCATGCAGAAGGGATCTCTGATCAAAATCACTTGGCGGCCTCAGCTGTCAGGCACTGGGAGATCTGGGCCAGGAGCTCCTGGATATAAGCTACACTTTGAATCCACACCCAAATTTAGAACATGCCTCAATTTGTGATCAGAATAGTATTACAGCTCAGGTAGGTAGCTTTAGGACATCATGATTCATGCTCGTTGCTTTTGTAGGCTCCAGGCCCTGCATGGAGCCCAATGCAGGGTTTGAACTCAGGACCCCGAGATTAAGGCCTGAGCTGAAATCAAGAGTCGGACACTTAACCGATGGAGCCACCCAGGCACCCCTGGTTGCTTTCTTGAGTGTGTTGTGTATTTATAGTTAGAGAGGATCAGGAGACCTTTCATGTTGCAAAAGATGGCTGAGAGAACCTCTCTTCGCACGTGGAACAAGTGGCCAAGCCCCGATTTCCCTCTGTCCTCACTCTCATTCCTCCTGTTTTTCTTTGGGCTGAGGGCAGGGCCATTGGAAGTGTAAGTCCAGGTCATCAGGCCAAGCATGTGTCTTGGGCCTCTGCACCTCTGCACTATAAAGCTGTGGGTGCTGCGTGGCCTCTGCAGTGGCCGGGGCCTCACGGGGACGACCTGATGGTGGTAGTGGCGCCGCTGGTGTTCCGGTTCAGCATCACACGTCCGTCATTCCTGCCTGCGCAGGACTGGAGCTCACTACCCTCTTACTTCTATGGGCAGGCTGGATGAGCAGCTTGCCAAGGTGTCTTTGGGGGAACTGAGAGGAAAACAAGGAGGGGATCTTGACAGATGAAAACGTGGGCTCACGATGCCCCAAAGGTTCTGGGTGAAACTGTTTCAGAGATCTCTCAGTACGGCTCCCTGTCCCTAGTGTTCTCATCGGTCGAGTCCCAGGCCAAAGCTGGCTTGGGTGGATGGTGTGGGAGCACCATCCCTGATCTAGGCTGAGGCCTCGGAAGCTGGCCCTAGCAAGAGCATGGAGCCTTGAGCAAACGCAGTTAGGAATGACTCGGTGTTTCCGGGAGGACGCGCGGTAAAACAGGAATCCTTCTCATCTGTTTGGCTAACTCTGCACTTGTGTTTATGTGGGTATGTTGAGGAGANTGCTGCGTGGCCTCTGCAGTGGCCGGGGCCTCACGGGGACGACCTGATGGTGGTAGTGGCGCCGCTGGTGTTCCGGTTCAGCATCACACGTCCGTCATTCCTGCCTGCGCAGGACTGGAGCTCACTACCCTCTTACTTCTATGGGCAGGCTGGATGAGCAGCTTGCCAAGGTGTCTTTGGGGGAACTGAGAGGAAAACAAGGAGGGGATCTTGACAGATGAAAACGTGGGCTCACGATGCCCCAAAGGTTCTGGGTGAAACTGTTTCAGAGATCTCTCAGTACGGCTCCCTGTCCTAGTGTTCTCATCGGTCGAGTCCCAGGCCAAAGCTGGCTTGGGTGGATGGTGTGGGAGCACCATCCCTGATCTAGGCTGAGGCCTCGGAAGCTGGCCCTAGCAAGAGCGTGGAGCCTTGAGCAAACGCAGTTAGGAATGACTCGGTGTTTCCAGGAGGACGCACGGTAAAACAGGAATCCTTCTCATCTGTTTGGCTAACTCTGCACTTGTGTTTATGTGGGTATGTTGAGGAGAAGGGACCAGGGAAGAGTTGGTTTCCTTGGTTATGAAACTGTACAAAGGAACATAATAGAAGACAAATATGGTCCAAGGCAATGTACTCTTCTCCCCCCATCTCTCCAGAAGTCCAGAGAACATGGGTAGGCGTCAGATTTTCCTTTAGCCATCTTTAACAAAACAGGCTTCAAGGAGCATGCAAGAAATGTCTCCCTGTCCACTCAGGTCTGGTCCCAGCAGCCACACATCAGAACTGCTGGGGGGGTCCTCGGCCCGTGACCCCCCGTGCACCAATGCCCATACCTGCATCGCGAAGGTGACATTTGGTTCTAGCACTTTAGTAAGAATGTGGGCCAAGGAAACAGTCCCTTACTGTAGATATTCGGCCAGAGAGGGTAAACGGGAACCCGACAGGACCTTATCTCCTTAGTATCGATTTCTTCTGTTTCAGATGATCAGCTGAACTCTGAGGAAAAGAAGAAGAGAAAGCAGCGGAGGAACAGGACGACATTCAACAGCAGCCAGCTGCAGGCTCTGGAGCGCGTCTTTGAGCGGACACACTACCCAGACGCCTTCGTGCGAGAGGACCTGGCCCGCCGGGTGAACCTCACCGAGGCCCGAGTGCAGGTAACCAAAGTACTGGCTCAGGGGCACGCTCCACAGCGCCGCCCCTTGGTGTCAAACAGGTGCCGCTACTAAGAAACAGCACCAAGGGGCAGCATGAGGACAGAATCGGATCCTAACTGTTTCTTTGGGCAGCATAGTATTTTTATTTTTATTTTTTTTAAAGATTTTATTATTTATTTATTTATTTATTTATTTATTTATTTATTTATTTATTTATGTGAGAGAGAGTGAACTTGTACAAGCAGGGGGAACGGCAGGCAGAGGGGGAAGCTGGCTCCCTGCGGAGCAAGGAGCCTGATGAAGGACTCCATCCCAGGACCGTGGGATCATGACCTGAGCCCAAAGCAGATGCTTCACCGACCGAGCCACCCAGGTGTCCCAGCACAGTATTTTTACAAATCAACTTTAAGCCCTTAGGTGGGCAGAATACACCCCACTGTGGGGCTCACTCCTCATTGCTGCTTGCCCTTGCAGATTTCTGATACAGATACTGACGTCTGAGCGTTTGACTCTGCAGCCCCCACCACGGCTTTTGATTTGAGCTTTAGGGTGGCCACAGAGATGAATTCTCTGCTCCCCACCTCAGATTTCCTTCCCCGATTTTGGGAGCATCCAAACCTGCTAGAGACTTATTTATAAAGACACGTGATTGTGGACCCTGGTGGGAGTAGAAATGAGCACATCAAAGACCTTGCATTTAGGAACTGCATTAAAAGCACGTGCAAGTGGATGATTTTGTGCTTCTGTGAAGTGATGGAGGGCAAGGGCAGGGCATGCAGGACAGTGTAGAGAGAGAACAGCACTTCTTTCTAACATTAATGCCATGACACGTCAACTGCAATCCAGACGTCTCGAAATAATACAACCTGGGATTAGTAACAATGATGATAATCACCTAAAAACTAGCACTTCTTGAACCATTCTATGCCAAGCGCTGTTCTAAGTCCTTTACACGAACGAATCTGTTTCATCGCCATGCCAGTTCGGTGAGGAGGGTGGTATTCTTCACCTTGCAGATGTGGAAACTGAGGCAAAGAGAGTTTCCAGTATTTCACCCAGTGTCACACAGCCGGCAAGCAGCTCCTCTGGGATTTGAACGCAGATATGCAAAGGTCTTGCTTTTAAGCCCTAGAGAGTCTCCTGGCTCAGTGCTTCCTCACGGGTGCCTTGCTGTCTCCACTGAGAGTAAAGACCTCATTGTCTTCCGTAGAGCTGGTGGTGGGCTGCCATTTTGATAAGGGTGGGGGCGGATTAGGCCAATCTGTCTTGTCTTCTTGAGGAAATTATTGTTTGTATATTCGTGCTCAGTCTGGGCTTGAGGGATCTCTTTCTGCAAGCGACAGATCTCTTGACCGATAGGGTCTTGAGCTAGATCTGAAGGGCATTGAGGTGGGAACTGTGTCTGTGCCACAAGGTGCGGTACACTATGACGGACACTTGTTGAGTTGTTGGAGAGGGTCCTGGGGGTCCCTTCAGCCTGATGAGAAAGCTTGCCAGAGTTCTTCCCATAGGGAAGCAGTGAACCCCCCGCCCCGCCCAAAGGGCTCTCCCCAGGAGAAAGAAGAGGTCAACAACAAAAGGCAAGATTGCCTAGACTCCTACCCCACGTGGGTTAGGAGAAAGCATGAGGCTCTCGGCACTGCTTGGCAACCCTCACGGCTCAGGTGACAGTGGCCGCAGGATCTGCAGGGACAAGACTCAGTTGTGCCGTCTCGATTCCACTATCCAAAGCACAACCCTGAGGTTTGCCTTCCCACATCCTCTTCCCCCATGCTGCTAACCACAGCTCTCCAAACATGCTCTGTTATTTCCACTCTTAAATCCTTTCCTCTCCCTTCAAAACCCCCATATCTTCTATGCCCCAGGCTTGGCCTGCTGCAGTGTAATGAGTAACTTTAGACCAATAACCCACAGCACCATGAAGCACCACTTTTGCCATGGTGATTTGAATTGTAAATAAGGACACCTGGATGGGGCAATTCTGGACATTTTTTTTAATGTGAAAGAACAGTTTGTGAGCTAGTCTTACCCCCTTACAGCAATAAACAAATGCTTTCTTGTACGTTGAAACTACTTTCTCCTCCTCCTTTCTCACCCTCCTGTGTTCTGATCCCTCTTGGAGCTGTGGACATTTTGTATGTGAGCGGACAGAATTCTCCCTCTCCACATTATTCCTCCTCCCTGAAGTTTACCCTTCCCCAGTCTGCGCTGCTCCCTTCTGATGCTGGCCTTCTTTATGGCATTTATCACAACATGACACCTATTGTTACTGAGTTGTATGTGAGCCAACTTCCCCAACTAGTCCGTGAGTCCTCTTGGATGGAGGCCATNGCGGACATTTTGTATGTGAGCGGACAGAATTCTCCCTCTCCACATTATTCCTCCTCCCTGAAGTTTACCCTTCCCCAGTCTGCGCTGCTCCCTTCTGATGCTGGCCTTCTTTATGGCATTTATCACAACATGACACCTATTGTTACTGAGTTGTATGTGAGCCAACTTCCCCAACTAGTCCGTGAGTCCTCTTGGATGGAGGCCATATCTTATCAGTTCGCAAAATTCATTTTTTCCCCCTCTTTCTTTTTCCTTTTCTTCCCCCACCCCAACATCTATCAAGCACCTATTATACTCTTGGAACTGTTTCGGTTTGCTGGGGATGAGTAAGACACTGGCCCTCTCCTTAAGGGTGTTACAGACTGGAGGCAGAGAAGATAGATGTACATGCCATACTGTTGTGACATAGTAAGATGATTCCTACACTCAAGGAATATACGAGAATTCGTGATAGACCAGAGGAAGGAATGATCAAATCTGCCCAGTGAAAGGAGATGAAAATACACATATATTAAGCACCCATTCTGTGCCAACTCTCATGACAGCCCTGTGAGTATTATTGTCTCTGTGTGATTCGGGGACAAAGGATCAGAGGCATTAAATAACTATTCAATGATAAATTTTTAAAATAGTGGAGCCAGTATTTTGATCCAACTCCATTAGACTTTAAAGTCATGTTTTTTCCACAACAACGCTTTACAAAGAAAGTGATATTAAAGTCAAATCCTGAAAAGAAGTCTTTGGATGCCTGGATGAAGAGGGGGAGACTGTCACAGGCAGAGGGAGCCTTTGGTGTGAATATACAGAAGTGGGAAATAACAATGCATCTGGTAGTCTCGAGCCCAGGGTAGGCGCTCGAATGGTGGAGGGCCAGCGTGTGAGGTCCAAGTGATGCAGGATGTGGCCGGGTTGGTGGACCATGAGCTAATTCCTGAACAGCCTTTGTTCTGTGGTAAGAAGTTTTGATTTTATTCTCTGAGCAATGGAGAGCCAGTGGATGATAGAAAGCAGGGCACCGTTATGATTCCAATTGCATTTAAAATGACCAAGGTAATAGGAATGCCAAGGACAAGTGAGAAGCAAAAAGGCCGGACGTGCGCAAGGCCAAAAAGCGAGGGCAGAGCCGATTCTCCTTTCCTGATTTCTGCCTGGCCCTTCCACTGGCACAACCCCACGGGGCACCGGCCACGTGGTATTTTATACCAACCTTGCTCCCAGGAGCTGTGCAACTGTCCCACTCCACACCACACAAAGTCTTTCTCCCATGCCTTGTCCTGTGTTTCTGTCATTGTACCTAAAATCCTTGTTTTGCAGTTTTTCAAATTTACTTGCCTGTCTTCTTTTAACAGACTGCGAGCTGCTTCTGAGCAGAGAATAAGTCTCATCTCTTTAATCCCGGCAACTAGCACAGAGTCTGGAACACGGCAGGGACCCCATAAAGATTTCCTGAATGAGTAAACGGTTGAATACAATTCCGTGGGGCTCTGGAGACTTGTGTGGTCATGAGCCACATGTCCCCGAGCACAGAAACCCAGCCAGTTATTATCCGAGTGAACTTCAACAAATTACTTACTCTCCTCGAACCTGTTTCCTCAACTCTGAGATAGAAAAATGAAAACCTAATATATGGAATGGGCACGACAAGTAGAAGTAATGTATGCAGGTGCTTACAGAAGTTTCTAGCCCTAGCAGCTCTTGATAAATGTGTTACGAGCTGTAGCGGATGCTGTCCCTGGCTGCCTCTCGCTGTAACTTCCTCCCTCTTCCCCTGGTGCTCCTCACACCTTCCAAATAAACCACTTGCTCCGTAAATTCTTGCCTCAGGCACCATTGGTGACATGGAGAATTTTCTTTAAATGTCCAATAAATATTTCGAAAGCAGATGATAGTTTCGCATTTTGGGAAATTCTGAAAACAACTTTTAAAAAGGTCATTGGCAGAAGTCTCATGAGGTTTTTTTCTTTTCCTTGATTACAAAACAACAGGGATTATAACCCACATTTTGCTGCCTCGTGAGCTAGTCGTGGGTCTCAAATCCCTCCGGGTCCCGGGGTGATAGCCCTCCCTGGTGATAGGGTAGCTCGGTCACGTGGCCCACCAGGCAAGGACCGTGGCATCTTTGTGTTGTTCTGGGAAGAAATCTGTACCTGCGCTGTTTCTTCCTCGGGGAGGTGTTGTATGGAACCTCGGCCAGGACGTTATTCGTGTAACCTCTTCTTCTTTGTTTCCCTCTCCCTCCTTGCGCCCCGCTCTCCTCCCGACACTCTTCTAGGTGTGGTTTCAGAACCGAAGAGCCAAATTCCGCAGGAATGAGAGAGCCATGCTGGCCAATAAAAACGCTTCCCTCCTCAAATCCTACTCAGGGGACGTGACTGCTGTGGAGCAGCCCATCGTACCTCGTCCTGCTCCACGACCCACCGATTATCTCTCCTGGGGGACGGCCTCTCCGTACAGGTGAATGACTGGCCCACCCTCCCTTGCTCCACTTCCACATGTTGATTCTCAGCGGTCGGTCACGTTCAGAGCTGCTGGTGCGGCTGGCTGACATTTCTTACTGAGTTAACCTCTTCAGAGACATTCAACTTGCTGACACCCCCAGATTTTCACGGGGGATTACTAGTTGCCCCAGGAGCAGGGTTTGGGGCAGAAGAGAGAGGGGCAGGCCATCAGCAATCTTCTCTTGGACTCAGGAACTCTTGAAAAGGTTTCAAAGATGGGGAAGAATCTAAAAGAAAAGATCATTAAGCTATGCCCAGAGTCCCTCTTGCAACCATTCAGGAACAAAACTTGACTCCATTTCCAAATTTAAGATAGATGTGTTTCATTACAGTCAAGTAGAAATTAAACTCGTAAGGCTCCAAGTGTAGGCTCAAAGGCAAACTTTATGGTAAAACTGATTTTGAATTAAAAGAAGAGAAGGAAGGAATGGAAAAGGAAGGGAGGAAGGAAGGAGAGAGACAGAGAGAGGCAGAGACAGAGAGGGAAGGAAGGGAAATCCACTACCATTCTGGTCACGCTCATGGCCACAGTCCCTTGTTAGCAGGTGGGGGTGTCTTATGATCTAATATACCTTCCTGTCCTACTGCGAATTCTTATCTCCATATCTGAAGTTCTTTGGGGGTCAGTTTGTCTGTGTGGGGCTTTTAAAATATAAAAACAAGGTATAATTTACACTAAACTTTTATATTAAAAAGGTGAAAAATTTTCAAGAAGCAAATAACAGAGTACTATTTCAATTTCTTGGAGAGGCTTTTAACCTCCATTTATTATGCTGTTCAGATAATACAGGTTAATAATGCCCAAGGAAAGCTGAGACCCAAGTGCCTAAAGCAGCGTCATTGTTCCAAAGTGCCTTTCATTGAGCATAAGCCTGACTACTCTTAGAAACCGGGTCAAGGCTGTATGCTCTCTCTGGCCAATTGCAGTGGAGGCAGTATTCGCAAATTCATTTATGATGCTTTTATTTGCCTTTTTATTGTTAAGGTTAATTAGTGCTTTAAGGAGAGGTCTTAAACTAATGATAGGAGATTATTTCCCAGCTAAAGCTGAACTCCTGATGTGAAATGCCATGTTTGTGAAATGCAAATATTTTTCAAAAGTTGATGGTTTTAATCAAAGCATAAGGCCTCACCTACATGGTCTTTCTGTTCCAAATCAGTTCCTTGAAAGAAGTGCCATAAATGTATTTGGAATTTTTTTTTTTAAATCGCCCATTGTGAAATTAGCCTGAAATACATTGGTCTTAGAACTTCGAGACCCCATACCTGGGAAATTGGAAATTTCTTCAGCTCTCAGATGCAGTAAGCCTTACTGATTTCAAAAGATTCGTCCTTTCTGTATGTCTGATTTAAAATTTAGACTCTTTTCCCATAGGAAAAATACATTTTGAAGACCATTGTGAAATCACATAATCTTTAATATTTTAACTAAGTAGAAGACTGCTTTGTTTCTCTGATAAGTATCGGTAGCTCACAGACTCATTAAATGGCTTGGGAAATGGATATGGTTCAAAGCTTGATGTTTCAAGGTCTCTGGTTTGAATTCGGTCATGACCAGGAAGTATTGCTCCTTCTCCTGCCTGGGTCCCAGTTAGGAACTTTTCACACCAGCTCTAACCCACCCCGATGGCTGCCATGTAGTCCTTACCAGTGAGAGTCTGAGGGCAGTACACTGCGTGGGGAGGGCTGAAATCCTTCCTGAATTAGTATTGGATCAGATTGCCTACACCTCAGCCAAGGGTCAGGCCCCAGTGCCTGCATCATACGTATTTTGTTTATGGGCATCTAACTGAAATTAACATGCAATTTATGTGTGCCTTTTCGGGAAATGTTCTATTTTATTTTGAAAGATTATGTAGAAATACTAGATACATTTTTAAAAAACATTCATAATTCCACCATCTTGACATACCTGGTTTGTTTATTTTTGCAATTAGACTTTGGTATTTTATATAGTGTAGTCTTAGTGTACATTTTCTGTATTCTGCTGTTTTCATTTAAAAATCATATAAGCGAGTGCTTTTTACTCATTTCATGGTATACTTTTATATAATTTTTTCTCTTAGATACAGAGTTTGTAAAAAAATAGTCAAAAATCGCATAGAATTGTTCATATTCTGTATGAAGAATAAATTAATCTCCAGGTAGAAGTACAAGAATGATGGTTTAAAACAGTAATTTAATCCATATCAATGTTTTTGACCCAATGTTGACTGAAGTGTTTATATTTTGGTTAATTTCGAAAAGTGGCAAAGCTATTCTGTTACTAGGAGATTTTTCTGCTATGTTTAGAACCCAAATTATGGTTTCACATTTTGAAGCTTGGTAGGAAACATGTCTTGTTTAGGAAACATAAAAGAGAAACAAGTGATGCAAAGCAAAGGAAATGATAGACCTTTTGTGTTATAAAAAATTAACTGGCTATTTCTGTTGGTACATTTATGTCAAGTTAGTTATCTCACATGTGACATTCATTAAAAGGCATTTCTTTTGGTTAATCCTTGGAACGCTCCTGTGTGCTAGCTCTGTCCTTGCTCTGGTTCCAAAGAAGAAACTGAACACTTGCCCAAGTTTAAGCCTTCAGCAAGCAGAATAAGACCCAGTGCTCGTGATCCCTGTGTCTGTCCAGCATATTAGGCCACATCACCGTATTTTCAATCAAATTAAACCTTATATTATACTGAAAGTAGTAAAAAGGGTGAGACCGGGAAACTGTGTAAACATACCCCTTTGATTCAGTGTCTATCTCAGATCAGTGAAGCGTGCCTGCAGCCAAAAGCCACCTTCTGGGCTGTGTGAGCATCCCCTTGGGATGACTGATGTGGCTTGGTCATGCAGCCCAGGGACAGTGAGCAGACAGTTTTGCCAGAGAGAACGGCTTGCTGACTTCCACAGCTCTCCCCTGGAAGAGGAGAGGAGGCAACCAAGACTAAAAGCAATTGTTTGCATATGGTCAGAATTATGGGATGGGATAGAGCCAACACATTTTTTCTGGGTGTCTTTTATATCCAGAGTCGCGGCTGTATAATTTATCGTCCAAGCTGGGACACTTTTGAGAGTGAAAGGGGAGTGCTATTAATAATGACACCAGAACAACATGCGTAACGGGGACATATGGTTCGCCCTATTTATAGCACGACATGGCCCCGTCCGTTCCCTCGGGCATGTTACAGGTGATGACATCAGGCAGGCAACTGAGTCATCAGGAGGAGCAAAGCATTCTGTCACACAGACACTACCGTCCTGGCAGGTGTCTTCGTTATCTACCCATCGCCAGTTGAGGGAAGCTTGTTTTTGGCACATACGCCCACTGCTTAGTTTTCCGTAGGCAAAGGAGAGTGCGCACGGCACCAGAGGTATTAAGACTAATGAATCTTGGGTGCTTTGCCTCTTGGGGAGCAGCGATCAACCAAATCTCAGATTTTTAACTGTTATTCTAGATGAAGTAGTCAAGAAGCCTCTCCCCAGAGACAGCCTTTCCTATGGGAGCTAGAGAATGGCCTGGATCTGCAGTGTTGGTCTGCAGTGCCAACTCCAAAGGGAGGACTGGGCTTCAAAGAAAACTAGTGACAGGCGAGAGAGCGGCCAGCTGTCCCTGTCCACGGCTCCCTTCCCCTTCCTTCTCCTCCTCCCCCATTTGATCGTGGTCACGGTGCTGCCTGACATCCGCTGAACGCATTTGGCTCATTTCTCCCTTTCACGCTTTCAAAAATAGATCCTCGTCCCTCCCAAGATGTTGTTTACACGAGGGGCTTCATAACGGATTCTAACGGAAGACACTGAAAAGGTAACTTGTGAGAGGGGGAAGAGGGTGGCTGCTGGGGGCAGGGTTTAAGTGGGAATGAAGTATGTTCAAGAAAGCGGGTCTTGCAGGTTGAGCAATGCCACGAGCGCAGTCCTCAAGTGGGGAGCACTATGGGAAACCAGAGCTGCAGGCGTGTGTGTCCATAAAGTTACGGGTAGTCTGTCTGAGAGCCTAGAGCAGGGTTCCTCCAAGATTACTGAGCATGTGACTCACCCAGGATCAGGCTGCAATGCAGACTCATTCTGTAAGTCTGCAGCAGGGCTGGGGTCTGAATCTCTGACTTGAGTCCCTGCGATGCTGAGGCTGCTGACACTCAGTATTAGGTGACCGCAGGATACGGGGCGGGGGTCGGAAGAACTGTGTTCTTGTCTTGGCTCCTGCTGCTCCCCAGACCGGTTGGATTATGAAGCTCTTACGTAGTCTTGCATCTAAGGTCGAGCTAGCAACGTTTCCCTACTGCACATCTCACAGGGGCATTTGATTCCAGGTAGTCGATGTGCATTTCAAAAAAGAGATACAAAAGTCCTTAGACAAGAGAAAGATGTAAGGCTCCATGTATAAAAACCTTTCTAGAAAGAAAAGTCGAATATGGCAGAAGGATCCACGAAACTGCAGTGCAAACTGAAGGCTTAACGCAGGAAACGTGGTCCAAGTTGTATCTACTTTAAGAGCTAAATATGCATTTAAAAAATCAACTTCTGAATTTCAGAAACAGAAGTTAGAAAAGCTTATTTAAATCACAAAAGATCACTTCCAAAAGGATTTATGGGGTCTCTCTTTAAAAGGAAATTTCCGTAGGAAAGCTGGTGTGAAGTTGTCTTAGATAAAGCAGGTATACCTCTGTTCTCTCACTGACAAAAGCACAAGCCAGAAAGATGGTCTCCAACCTCCATACATCACAGACAGAGTCACAAAAGCCTCGTGCTCTACAGCCTTTGGAAAAATCCCAAGCTGGTGAAACCTTAGGATCTCAGGATGACACACAGACTTCTCGGGCTGACAGATTTGTCTTTGGGGGGAAATTTTCAACAGCTTGTCATCATTTGTCCAAGAGGGCCAAAGAGAAAACAAAGTTAGAGTTGAAAACTGAGGCAGGCATTATTTTTCCCCCAGAGCTCCTCAATTGTTTGGTGATTTGTGGGGCATACACCACGGGGGATTCAAAAGCAGAGGGGCAGATGCCCGTAAGTTTCCTGGCTTTAGAATCATTCCGTATATAGAATTTTCCATGCTTCCTTAGTGTTTGGCAGTCATCTGAACACGTGCCTCCTCCTGACAACCTTTCGGGGTAGGTTGAAATGATCAAAAATGATTTGTCCCCCGTGCAAATGGAACTCAAACCCTGCCGTGGTTAGCATTCTGCTGTCTGTGGCTGAGCTCCATCTGTTAGGAATCTCCAAATAAGGAGATGGAAAAATCTCAAGCTTACTTAAATGTGTCGGCTCTGTACAAGTCCCGGCGCAGAGCTGCTGAATCAACACATGGGATACAAGCATTTCTTTTTCATCTCCGATTCCTCAATGCACTTTATTCGGCAATGTAGTTTCTCGGTCACAGACACAAAGAACTGACATTCTTAAAAACTTGAGAGAGATGACGCTTTTGCCAAATCCTATAAACCCAGTCCCTGTACTCGGCTCGCGTTTGCATCCTGTTAGAGGAGCAGGTCGTCCTTAGAAGGCAGGACCAGTGGGTGGGATCTCTTAGTGTTGATATAGCAGGCCCTTGGTGTTATCAAGTGCTTAATCGATTCAAATCACTTAGTTTCTCTCTCACTTTCTGATCCTGGGAAGCTTGATCCTGTGTAGGAATGAGCGGTCATTTTACATTTTCGAATGGCCCTTAACATTGGTTGAAAACAGCTAATTAACCCTCCTTGGTTTCGTCTTGTGAGAAAACGTTTCACGGTTCACTCTCTTTTCCTAACATTGACCTTCCTACGTTTTGGCGGCATTGAAAACAGGCGGTCATGAACAATCTTTCACACTGGCAGCCAGTCAGGGCTCTCTTGCATCTGTTGTCACTCTGGGAAGTGGGTCCTCTCCAACTTACTTTTCATGCTGTTTTTAAAGCATGACTAAGCTGCTCTAGAGTCATTAGTTCTAGAACTCATTAGTTCTGTCTTCTCTGACCTCTCACAAGTCTTGCTTGTCACTGATATGTCAACGGACTGCCCACTGCATGCCTCCATGGCTCTTTTCGTGCAAGTTGAGAAACTAGACCCATGTCAAACTACTGGAGGGGGCACAGACTTGTAATTCTTTAGTACGTGCACAAAATATCAGCATGGTCTCTACTTGCAGGGTTATATATTCTAAACACTGGTTAAGAGGCTGTGGAGTAAGACTGGCTCTGTTCTTTTATCCTATTTCTTAGAGCTACACAGTGTGCTGGAGTAAGTCGGATTCATTTTCGAAGGTTTATAACTTTCCTAAACGTTTATCAAGGGCAAATGTTATCATTTATTAAGCTCCTAGGGAATTGCAAAGCTCATTCATTGATATCAGCTGCTTTTTAAATCTTCATGCCCCACTAACTTGAGGGCTGCCCACAAGGCATTGTCACAGTGTCGCTAATGCAGTGGTGTCCTTGTGACGGCACCACGGTACCATTGGACAAGGATACTTTCTCGACTCTAGAAACTCAGGCTTCCATTGAAGGGAAAATGTCCTAGTGAAAATCTGATTTCCTGTGCAATATATAACTCTAATTTGCATTGATTTGGTTTTGAGTTGGAAAATGGATTATTTTCTGGCCTGCATTAGAGAGAGAATCTCCGTATTTCCAAGAGTTGTGTTACCATATAAAGTCTTCAGACTAGATATCGGATGAAGTTAGTAAATTATGAAGCAACCATAGCAAAAGTGGCTGTAAAATAGGTAATGTTGAAGTCACAGCTATAGTAGACATTTCTAGAAAACAGGAATAACGTCTTCAGTAAACAAAAATAATCCCCCAAGATTCCGGTCCCCTTTGTCTACTATAGAAAATGGACTACAAATTTGACCATCAAAAAAGGAGAGAATCTCTATAAATAGGATTTTGCTTGTCTCGTGCCTCAAAGGCTGGAAAATAGACTCCTTAGAAAATTAGGTCAAATACTTGAAAGAGCAATACTCCATGACAATCCACAATTTACTGTCAGAGAATTTTTTTCTTTATGCTTTCTCACAAAGTTTTAGCCTTCTGTTTCCAGAAGCCATTCAATTTTATTCTCACTGTTTAACAAATAACACAGATAACTCACCATTTCAGCTTCTCTTTTGTGTACTTTAAATGGTACTATGTACCATCTTCAGGATTTAATTCTCTTACAGATACCTGGTTGAGAAAGGCTGATTTGTTTCATTTCATGATCCATAACTTAGGACTATTTCCCAAACCCGATTGTCTCTTTTCTCAACTGCTTACATCTTTGATTTCATTGAAACCTTAGGTTTCATTATATCCTAGCAATTTCTTGAGTGTAAGATTTATGGGTTTGCATATATTTCTGGTAGTGTCTCGAATGGAAGCAAGTAAATCATATAGAAATTAAATGAGGATATGTACATGGGTTTTGAAAATAAATGAAAATTGTTGGTATATTACTAAAAACAAAACAAACAAACAAAACTTGTCTCATTTTAACAAGTTGTTACTGATCATTTATCTCACTCCTAATTGAAACCTATATCAACTGGGGACTCTTTTTTTGCCCTTCTGGTAGACAGAGGTAAAAGTGATAGTCTGTTGTATAATTCTAACCTGTACTTATATTTGCTCATTTTTTACTATTAAAAGATATTTTTGCTGGATCAAGAATATGTAGTCATCAGCTCCTGCTTTTGTCCCATCCCTTTGATTTTGCTCATTCTATTAAGAGAGCAAAATTAACAGGAAGGACTACTTTCTAATGATAAAAGCATATTGGTAAAACATTTTTTTTAAAGATTTGATTTATTTATTTGAGAGAAAGAGTGATTGAGAAAGAGGGAGAGCTCAAATGGGGGGGAGGAACAGAGGGAGACAGAGAAACAGACTCCCCACTGAGCAGGGAACCAGACATGGGGCTCAATCCCAGGACCCTGAGATCATGACCTGAGCCAAAGGCAGATGCTTAACTGACTGAGCCACCCAGGTGCCCCTGGTAAAACATTTTGAAAAAAATCATTCCCAGCAGGATGACAGAGATCATTGACATGGAGCAGGAATCCATTTAATCATACTAGATATTTCTCAGTTATCTGTTCATTAAATACTTTCGTGAGCATCAGATATGTGCCAGATACGATGTTTGCTCTACCTGGGGATGTAGTGGTGAACGAGGTCAGATGTGGTGTCTCATCTATGGGCTTAGAGTTGAGGACGTGAAATAAGTGCTAAATTACAGGATGCTCTACGAGAACTAACTTGTGTGGAGGGTTAAGAACATTCGCCCAGAAATGGGTAAGACTGAAGCAGGTAAAACTGAAGTGGAAGAATTTAGGGTTCTTTTGGAACCCTACTGAGTCTTCCTCCTTCTGCCTTAAGACGCACACACCCCCCAGTGCTGTAAGTATTTCAAATTAAGGATGTGTCTTTCTGGAGAGACCTAGTGATCTGGGACTAATTATATTTCATTAACCTAATTTTCCTGGGTTAATTGCTAGGAAGTGAGCTGAAACAGGCTATTGTGAGTCTTGACTATAAGTCTCGACTATATGGCCTCCCAGATAAGGATTCATGACACAGTCTCTCTGTTTGTAGAGTAGCTTTAGTTTTCTCTCATTCTGGTCTGTCACTGGATCCCCAGAACCACAAATTCCTGTGTGGCTGGTAAAATTGCACTGGAATGCAGGCGACAGTGGAGCGCATGTCATTCCATTTATACGTCTGTCTCATTTCAGGCTTCAGTTGAAAGGGATTTTGCTAATCTTAGAAACAACTAAAAACATTTTCATTTAATTAAAATGAGTTCCCTTTTAACTGCTTAGTAGACAGTAATGAATAATTTGCCTCCAAGTCTAAGAGACCCTTACGTTTTCCTTTAAAAGAAATTCATGGATTCGATTAACAGAAAACCACCAAACGCACATTTCTGTCCAGCTGCATTTCTAGGTCTTAATTACCATCTCTGACAATGAAAAACAACTTCAGGATTTTCTCAGGAATAAGGACAAAAAAACCCAGTTATCTCTGAGGACAGCAATCCTGAAACTGGCTGGAGTCCTTGCTTGTTTATCTGGGGGATTTAAACATTTCCCAAATAACTGACCCAAGAGGCATCCTGAGCTCCTCAAGTCCTTTTGAGAAGAAGCTACAATAAAATCAAGGCCAGTTGGGATAGGAAGCTCTGGATTTAGCAGTACTTAGTGCTACCAGCCATTGAATCGGGAATGGGTTGCCTAACGGGTCTCAAGTACACTATTTAGCATGGCCTCCATTGATGACCCAAAATATGTCAGACTTAAAGTCAGCTACTTAGAGTGCAGAGGGCAAAATGCCCTTTCCTTTTCAAATGCCTGCTTTTCTTGCTTGCTGCTCCCACAGGCTGGTGATGGAGGCAGGAAGAGAGATTAAATACTGTTTCAGTTGGTCGGCCGATGAAACATCGTGCTATTCAACATAAGCAGCTTTCTCCTCTCACCCCAGAAATAAATTATTACTCACCGTGGCCAACACGCCAAATACCTCTCCCCGCCCTCTTCCACTCTCCTCTGCTTTCCCTTGCCCTTCCGAACACTGCCATCCTTTCCCAAGTGCCTTAGACCCATGGAAATCTGGGGCTGAAAGGGACCTCAGAGGTCATCCATCCAGCCCACCCGGCCCCGCCTGCCCCGTGCTGAGACTTGCATCCATCTGGGGCACAGACTTGCAGCTTTATGAAACTAATGCCTGTTATTCTCCCCGCTCTCTCCTTTGTCCCTACAGCGCCATGGCTACTTACTCTGCCACATGTGCCAACAATAGCCCTGCACAGGGCATCAACATGGCCAACAGCATTGCCAACCTGAGACTGAAGGCCAAGGAATATAGTTTACAGAGGAACCAGGTGCCAACAGTCAACTGAGGAAAAAAAATAATTAAACAGGCCTAAGAAGAAATCAAAAACCATAAGACACCTATCCTGCTCTGTCATTTCTTCATCTGCTGGAAAAAATAAATAAATAAAAACAAACATACAAAAAACCTGAACTAAAATATTGGGACCATGGCAGAGAAAAGCAGGAGAGGAGCAAAATGAAAATTAGTTAACCAATGTTTCTCCTCCCTCTGGGATACCACCACCACTGGTTTCTGCGTGTGTTAATTTTGTTTTTCCTTCTACTCATGCGCTTTGCTTTAATATACTCCAAGCTTCTTCGGTTAGGTTCAGCCCACCCACCCCCATAATTGTATGGGTTAAAAAAAACAAAAAAACCTACAGCAGCCAAAGAAATCATGTCTATATTCAGAATCATTGTCTAGCGTCTCCTCAGTGACCTGTTTGAACCTCAGTGCCTTGCCCTATCCTTCGTCCCAGTTCTCTGTATAGAAGCTCTAGGAACTTCTGAAAAGCCAAGGTCTTTCTGAAGAATCTGTGCCAGACACGATTTCCTGTCTCATTGTCTCCATGTCTGTTGGTCATGGTAAGGTTTTTCCATCAGCTACTGTTAAAAAAGCAAGTATGTACAATATCTGGTCACTGGCTTGTCTGATCCAATGTGATTGGTTGTGTCTGGCTGATTCAAAGCTCTCAGCTGTAGATCTAAGCTCTTCATATAAGCTATAGATTTAAGCTCTAAGCTGTAGATGATAATATCACCATCACCACCACCCCTCACCCCCATCCAGGCAATCAGCTCTCTTAAATTAAAGATATTTGTTGTTTTTGAATAATTTGCTGTCACAAGCTTGACACTCAAGAGAGGGAGAGAAATTTCTTTAGGAAAACAAAGACTGAGTTGTGACAGGCATGGCCTACATCTCTTTAGTGCCTTAAGGATAGTCAGATGCACACTTATATATATACTGTATATATTTATATATTTTATATATATATATAAAATATTCTGGCAAGCTTGAGTTTGCAGTTTCTCAAACACTACAAAAAGCAAATTTCACACCATCACCACTGTCCTTAATCTCTACAGTGATGAGGTGTTTTTAGGGATCTTGTTTCCTTTCTTTCTTGACACAAAATTCTCATTAAGGCCACAGAGCAATTAATAGGGCATCTGTTTGAGAACAGGTCTCATTTTCACATTAAGGCTTTAAATAAATTAGAACCTATTTGAGGCTATAAAAATGTCCTTGAGTTTGGAGACTGAGCTCTGGTGGAATGGTAATATATCCTGATACACCATGGGAATTACACTTAGAGGAGGGAAAGCCATGTCATCATCTGCCCCTTCTCCGTGCAACAGGAATCTGAAAGACATGTGTTTAAATGGAATCCTTAAAGTCTTGTCTAAATTCCAAAAATTTAAAAGGCAACTGTGGGCTATTCTTTTACTAATACTTTGAAATAAAGTTTAGTGCCTAGGGCTGTGAGCAAGGACTGACCTGTCTTTGTTTCTTTCTTTTTGTCTCCAGCTGTGCTTTTGTAACTTGTCAGGTGGACTAGACCAAACCACACCACCATGCTGTGCCTCAGTTTACCTTTTTGTAAAATGGGTTTAACAATACTTACCTACCTCACAGGGGTGTTGTGAGGCTCTATTCATTTGCTCCTTCATTCTTTCCTGTATTCTCTGTTTGTGCAGCACTTTGTAGCCATGGGAGGAAAGGGACTATAAAAGTATACAATGTTAATGGAAGGATACGGTACCTGGAAGCCTTGTTTTCTAGCAAGGAAATGCTACCTTGCTGTAAATACTTATAGCCTTGTATTTGGAAATGAGAAATAGGTTTATATTTACAGACCTCTCAAAAATCACATCACTCGACCAAAGAGTAATTTAAGATACACAGAACAGACATATTTTTGACATATTTTTATCCTGACCAGGTTGGTTCTGATAACTTTGGTTATCAGTAATTAAAAAGCTTTAGATTGGTTTTGGCCAAATATGCCAACTCTGAGTGACAGGCATGGACTGTTGAGTTTAAGATGCACTTTCAGCACACATTTGTTCCCCCCTCGGCCTATCAAGTTGAGCTAATGGTGGTATTTTTTCAGCCAAACAGCCACCAATCTGAAAATGTATTTTAAATGTTGAATCTGTACTACTTTTAATAACAAGAAGAAACCCCATCTTCTTGCATTTTGCTTTCATCCACTGATTCCCTCTTCTTTTAGCATACTATTAGAATATTTCTTACTGATGTTTCATGTAGGCTGGCTGAACACCACATATTACTTGCTTCCTAAGGAGTCCCTCGACTAATTCTTTTATCCCGCTAGTCGCCATGGATTATCAAGACCCAAAGGAACCGTGTAGTCTGACATGAAAATGTTCTTTGTGAAATGAGTGCGATCCAAGAAATTGGTGAATTTTTGGAGTTTGGACTTTGGGGAGAATAGCTAAAAGTGAGTTTGGGTTATAGTGCAGAGAACAGAAGTGATACATGACTAGATGTTGCTAGGAAAGGGGAATTTCCAAAGAGGGAGGACAGGAGTAGAAGATCATGTGAAACAAAGTCATTTGAAGCTTTCATCCTGACATCCGTTTTCAGCGGTGGACAGAAAAGCCTGAACCCAAAACCCAAACACTATATGAAACCGGGCGGGCAGTTTTACCACCAATGCCTGGGAAGCGATGTCTGGGAAAATCAGAGGGTAGCCAGCGCTGGTCAGCCATAGGAATTTTCATTGCTAGCGAATCAACACCACCAACATTTATTATCTAAACACCGGATCAAGAAGTATACACATGAGACAAGCACTCAGCATTGTTCATTTATTATTGATTTTTTTTTAAAGTAGAAGTTTGATATATGATTTAGAGGAGTCACCTTTTGGCTTCCAAGCCAGGTCTCAACAGAGGGCCTCAGGCCAACAAAGTTCCAAGGCACACCCCCTGTTCCTCGCCACCATTATACCCAGATGCAGACTGTCTGTCTGTGTCCCCAATCCCTCCCCAAACAAGATGCCGATTTGTAGGATACTTGGCAGGTTAAGTCAAACCAAAAGAGGTGATTGAATAAAAAAGGGAATGACACTTAGGGTATAAAGATCTCATAAGAAATGTAATATGTAAATTATATCTTGCTTTATGATGTAAAATATACATTGTTTGCGCTAGAATAGAAATGATTCCTTTTCAATAAAAAGAAGAAGGACACTACTCTGCGGTCTTTTATTATATATATTTGAGTCTACTGATTCTTTTCTCTTTGAACTTCAAAAATAGATCTGCTAGGACCTAAGGGTACATGCAGGAAAGAGTGAAGGTGAGAGGGATTTATGATTAGAACTTTTATTGGAGTGAGATAGTATTTCCTAAAAATGAAAATAATCAATTTCTCAAAAGCAAAGACAATGGTGGGAGGGAGAGCGGGCATTTATTGGTATAACGGATAAAAGTGAAACTTTTATGAGAATTTAGTTATTTTTTACCTGCTTCTTTAGAATCCACAATACCAGCTATGTATGACAAAACAGACAAAATATAAAGCACAGACTTTTATTTTAGAATAAAGAAGTAACAGAGTAAAATGTAAGCACCTATTGTGTTTAGTGCTGAGTGTGTGGTAATGGGGGAGGAAATAGTAAACCAAATTGGGAGACTTGGGTTCTGTTTTCATACAGATTAAGATCTGATTTAAAAGGGAACTCTATGAAGAACCAATGTATGCAACAGTTCAAGACGATGAATGAATGTGTCAAACAAATAGAGTAGACAGGAGTCCAGAAGAGGAAGAAAGAAACACTGAGCTGAAGTGGGAGAGGATTTCACGGAAGAACTGGGACTGTTTCATCAGCTGGGACTGGGAGGAGAGGAGGTGCTGCCTTCAAGTTGGAGGGCAGAAAAGGGATAAAGGTGGGGACACAGGAAGGAGGAATTTGTGTTCAGGGACCATAGCAATATGGGCCCAGATGGGATGGAGGGTTTATTTTCAAGCCGTGTGGAAGAAAACACTGGAGATTGACATTGAGCCTTCATCTTGCAGAGTATGGTGTGTCAGGACCAAGGAGTTTGGAATTTTGCTCAGGCCATAGAAATCCATTGAAAGTTATTAAACAGGAAAAAAAAAGAGGTCATGCAAAAATACTACTTTATAGCATTATTGTAGTAAAGAATGAGGATAAGCCAGAGCAGGACAAGAACCAGAAACAGAAGAGCAGTTAGAAAGGGGACAAAAAGCAAAGGTTGAATAGGAAACATCTTGCAAGGAAAGAATCAACTAGACAGGAGAATAGCGTCTAAGATAATACTGGTTTGAAACCTGGGAACTAGGAGAACGAATCACAGACAAAACTGACAAAAATCAACAGAAACCATGCAGACCCAGGGACAGAAGGCAGTAATTGTAGTTTTAGGTGTGTTAACTGAATGTGAAAACCGAAATGTAAGATAAGATATGAAAGTTTGGCTTGAAAGCAAGGTCAAGGATGGATATAGAATTTTGGGATTCATCTCTAAGGAGGTGATACCTTGAGGTGCAAGAATGAATGAGTTCTTCAAGAGGAGAGAGCATCATTGTGCTTCCATTGGAAGTGTAGTGGACCCTTGAACAACACACTTTTGAAATGTGCAGGTTCACTTATATATGGATTTTTTACAGTACAGTACTATAAATATATTTTCTTTTCCTTAGAATTTTCTTTTTTTTTTTTTAAGACTTTATTTGAGAGAAAGAGAGAGAGGGAGGACAAGCAGGGCCGAAGGAAAAGCATACTCCCCGCTGAGCAGGGAGCCTGATGCAGGGCTCGGTCCCAGGACCCTGAAATCATGACCTGAGCCAAAGGCCGACGCTTCACCAGCTGAGCCACCCAGGAGCCCCTTTATGATATTTTTAATAACATTTTCCTTTGTCTAGCTTACTAATTTATTATAAAGATACAGAATATAATATATATACAAAATTTGTGTCAGTAGACTTTTTCTGTCCTTGGTAAGGCTTCTGGTCAAAGTAGGCTATTCGTAGTGAAGTTTTAGGGGAGTTGAATGTTTTACATGGATTTTTTACTGCACCGGGGGCAGAGCTCCTCCTAATCCCATGCTGCTCAGAGGGTCAACTGTAGTTTCAGCCCAGGGAGGAAGATTAGACTTTGCAGAACATCCGCACTGGAGGAGAGAGCTACAGAAGGCAATTTACAAGGAGCTGTTTGAGAAATAGGAGGAAGATCAGCTTGTTTGTTATCCCAGAGTTAAGAAAAGAGAGTCTTCAAAGAGAAGGGAATGTTTAGTATACTCAAATGCTGTAGAGCAGACCAGCTTAACTGGGGATGTAAGAAGGGCCATTGGAGGCCATTTTCTCGAGTACAGTTTACTACATACAGTGCTGGAGGAAGAAGGTACATTTTGACAAATCACGGTGAGAATGAATGCTTTAAAAAATGGAAATGGAAGCAGTGGTTTATAGACCGCTTGCTTGAGACACTTCAACAGTGAAAGTTTATTAATAAGGATTCTTTTAGCTGCAGGTGGCAGAGACCTACCAACTGGTTCAAATCACAAGGGATTTTAGGTAAAACCCACTAGGGTTGCCCACTGAACCCAAAGAAGTATTGCTGGAGCCAGAGCAGCTCCTGGGATCCCAGACGCTGGAATGAGGCCTTTACCCTTAGACCAGGCAAGGTCCATACACCCTGCCCAGAGCCCACCAGCACTCTTCCGACTGTGTTCCCCCTCTGGGCAACAAATTTGCAGGGCCAGCTGGACGTGCTCACCTGGAACCTGCAGTCCTAATTGTAGACCATCCTTCAGGCACTTGGGATTTAGAATTTCCTGTCCCAATAATCTGGAGCCCACTTTCAGGACCCCCATGGGCCTCTCTTCCCGGGACCACTGTTTGTGGGCAAACGGATCTCGGATATACACAATGCTATTGCCTCAAACCTTTGTATGTGGAGGTCTGTTTTTTGATGCAGGATGGGCTGATGTGAAAAGAGAAGTGGGCCACAGGCTGGGGTTCTAGGGTCTGACCATCTCCACACTGCTGTATTCTGGAAAGGAACTCCAAAGAGCTTGAGAATTCTACAGGTCAATCTGAATTTTCCAGGTTATTATGAAAGTATATTCATTACGATAAGAGTCAGGGCATAATTTGTTGAATAGTTTGTTAGTTTGGTTGATAATAGAAATGTATGGGTGTAAACATGTGGACTTTGATTTGTACGCTTACCCAGACACTGCTGAGTGGGTGAGTGCCATACACCTCTTTTAAGATCTGGCTTGGCTACCTTTTGGCTCACTTTCTGGAGATTCCATTAAACAGAAGCCAATACCAGCAATCTTGTTGAGACATAATTCTTGAATGTGGATCCGTCCTGGCCCCACTTTTTTTTTTTCTCTCCAAAATAGGACTCAGAGCTCTGACCACCCCTAAGACCTCAGTTTAAAGCCCTCATTTAGTCTTCTTCCTTGGGACAAGCTGACAGAAAAGTCTTGAAGAGTTTACCTGCCTCCTCTCCTCAGCAGCATCTTGTATATGGTGTTTTACAATGGATGGAGGCTTGACACTTTGCATCAGGCTTGTGGGGAGAGGGGACAGCAGAGAGTTTTGGGAAGGAGCTGAGAAAGAAGACTTCCAGTCATTTCTCTAGCTCTTTTTAAGCCCCTGTACTTTCCACTGTGTCTCAAACCTTCTGACTCTGCTTGAAAAGGGAGAAATCTTACATTTTGTAGAGTTTGCTACTGTCTGACCCTTAGGAGTCTTGGAGGTCTGGCATTAAGTAGAGATCCTCCCTGTTCTACCAAGCACCTCATATTATGTGATTCTAAATTTCAAGGCCTGTAATAAACAATGCTCGGTTTTACCTGTCAGTTTCTCTATTGTCAGGTACATTTCAGTTGCAAGTGGCAGAAACCCAACTCAAATTTGGCGGAGATGATTTAATTAGGAGATTTGTTTGGTGGATGGGGGGTAAGTGAAAGAATGAAAGGAGGAGCTATAGGAACGAGGTTAGCTCTGAAAACCTCAGGCACTAGACCTGAGACTTGACATCATCAGAATTCTCTGCCTCTCATCTCTGCAGCCAAGTTCTCTCCATGTAGCAGGGAAAGTGGTTACTGAGAGATGCAGACCTCCATCAATTTCACTTTGGAAAAAAGATCAGAGAAACAAGCTCTTGTTACAAAAATCCTAGGGGAGGACTCTATTGTCCTGATTTGTTTTGCGGTCACCCATGACCTAGACACTGTGTCCTGTGGGTGGAGGGGTACTGAGCATCCAGAGCAAGGTGCCTGTCTGTATCAGGCACCACTTGGGCACCAACAAAATTCCTCTTGTCCCTATTTCTAGTTCTAGGCACTACTGCAGCACTCAGTCCCCAGGATATTTCAACTTTGGAGGCCATATTTTAAAAATGGTAAAGCAACAGTCAATCATGGACCCTGAAAAGTGACTGCAGGAAGCAAAACTACAACTCTTGTTGACCAGGAAAATTCTTGGAGTGTTACACGACAGAGAAATAAAGTTCTCTTATGTTTAACCATTACACAACAAGGTCCATTTGTTACTGCAAACTAGATCAACCTAACTAATACACCTCCTTCCTCTTTCTTCTCTCTTTCTTCTTTTTCTTCCTTCCTCTTCCTCCCTCCCTCCCTTCTTCCTTCCTTCCATACTACCTGCATTTCAAGATGCTTGTTATACCTCATAGACTTACAGCTGTCAATGACCACATATTCTATTTCTCCTACACTGGACATTATATGGTTATCAATATAATGGATCTGCTTTTTGGATTACTCCTAATAAAGTAATTGAATGTAATAGTAAATTAATACACTAAGTAACACTCTCAGTAAAGTAATGCCTAACACTCTGGACTTCCTGGAAAATATCTCTCAAAATGTTATTCTAGTTATAAAAAAAAGCAGCATTCCTGAAAGGAAGATAACCAGGTCATCTAGAAATTGAAGGCATTTGAGAGCTATTTCTTGGAGTCATGTATTTATTTGCTTAGTGTCACTCAGTTAAGAAGAAGTAAATTAAGGCTAGCAAAACTGGACAGCTAGAGAAACTCACACATGTGCACAGGAAGACATGAACAAAAATGTTCATTGCAGAATGATTTGTAATAACAAAATATTGGAAACAAACGAAATGTCCATCAACGGGAGAATAAATAAACTGTGATATATTCATATAATGGAATACTATTCAGAAATAAAAAATGAATGAATGAACCATGGCTACACATATCCACTTGGATACCTCTCAGAGACATAACTTTAAGGGGAAAAAATAAGTTACAGAAGCCTGTATGACACTATTTATATGAAGATTAACAATGCACTCTAAAATATATATTGTTTGTGAACATGAATGTATGTGGTAAAAATATAAAAAGATGCATAGGAATGAAAAACAATTTCAGAATAATAATTTCAGAAAAATCAACTTCTGAGTAAGGAGGTCGGGGATTGGATTGGAAAGGGTACCCTGGGTGCTTCAAACACATCTGAAATATCTTATTTCTTAAAAAAATACGAGAAGCAAATATGACAAGTATTAACATTTGACAAAAGCTATGTGGTAAATACAGCATGTTCATGACATTGATTTCTCTACTTTTCTGTGCATATTATATTTCAAAATTAGTTAAATGTAGGGAGAAAAGAATGTGTATGTAAATCTTACCACCTCAGCAGGGGGAGACAGGAGATTGGGTGGGCGTGCTTGTGTAATCCTAGATTTTGCTGTACCCAAGTGGAGAGGAAAGATGTTATAATACATTTTTTAGAAGACTAAAAAAAAAAAAAAAGAATCCTGCATATAACTTAACTCACCTAATCAAGCTTCTAGACACAGAAGCGTCAGTATCTCTGAAAGATTTCTACCAAAAATATCTCCCTCGGCTTACTATTGTATCTAAATTTGTACCTTCAGAGTAGAAGTTTACAGGAGTTTCCCATGATCTGGGCTGGATGAGGTGACCCATGCCTTGAAGTTATTATTAGCCATTATCATTCCTGCATGGCCTTGAAAGAAAGAATAGGACATAGTTTCGAGACATGGAATGGGGGAAAAAGAGAAGTATGTGTGTGAGGTATGAGAGTCCTGCTGTGGAACAGCAAACTGACAAGAACTCTACAGAGGGTAATTTAAGGGGACAACATGATGTAATGAGACAAGCATGGACCTTGTTTCCAGTCCCTGCTTAGTTACTTATTTGCAATGTAATCTCAGGAAGTTGCTTATGCCATATGTGTATTTTTTCTTCTTTTGTAAAATGATAACCTACCCCCTAGATTGGTGGGGGGATTAAATAAGACAACATACATAAGGCATTAACATCCCACTTGAGTCACGTTGTGGATTTCCTTTTCCTTCTATACTATCAAGGAACAACTCAGATACAGTGAAAAGTGCTGGGATGTAGGTCAGGAGGCCCAGGCTCTCTGTGTGGCATCACAGCAGAAGGAATTCAAAGATGAGGGAAGTGCGGCAGCAAGAGAAGGAGGAGGGAAAATGCCTAAAGGAAAAGAGGGAACATGTAGTATAGAATGTGTGTGATTGCCCAGCTCTTCCCAGAAGTATACACAAGACGTTTTTCTCTTTGCTTAGACACTCTTAAAATTGAGGTGTCTTTATAGGCAGTAACTTCTTTCTAGATATGTCTCCTGAGGCAAGAGAAACAAAACCAAAAATAAACTATTGGGACTATATCAAAATAAAAAGCTTCTGCACAACAAAGGAAAACAATCAATAAAGCTAAAAGGCAACCTATGGAATGGGAGAAGATATTTGCAAATGACATATCCGGTAAAGGGTTAGTATCCAAAATATAAAGAGAACTTACACAACTCAACACCCAAGAAATAAATAACCCAATTAAAAAATGGGCAGAAGACATGAATAGACATGTCTCCAAAGACATACAGATGGCCAACAGACACATGAAAAGATGCTCAACATCACTGATCATCTCACACCTGTCAGAATAGCTAAAATCAACACAAGAAACAACAGGTGTTAGCAGGGATGTGGAGAAAGGGAAACCCTCTTGCATTGTTGATGGGAATGCAAACTTGTGCAGCCACTCTGGAAAACAGTATGGAGCTTCCACAGAAAGTTAAATATAGAACTACCCTACAATCCAGCAATTGTACTACTAGGTATTTACTCAAAGAATACAAAAATACTAATACAAAAGGATACATGTACCCTGATGTTTATATGTTTATAGCAACACTACCTACAGCAGCCAAATTATGGAAACAGCCCAGGTGTCCATCAATTGACGAGTGGATGAAGAAGATGTGGGGTGTGTGTGTGTGTGTGTATTTTTGTATATAAAATATTTTATAATTACAATTATATATATAATATTCCATTGTGTGTATATATGTATACAATGGAATATATACATAAATATGTATATATATATAATGGAATATTACTCAGCCATAAAAAGAATGAAATTTTGCCATTTGCAATGACATGAATAGAGCTAGAGAGTATTATGCTAAGTGAAATAAGTCAGTCGGAGAAACACAAATACTATGTGATTTCACTAATATTAGAATTTAAGAAATAAAATGCACAAAGGGAGAAAAAAGGAGAAAGAGAGGCAAACCAAGAGACTGACTCTTAATTATAGAGAGCAAACTGATGGTTACCAGAAAGGAGGCGAGTGGGGGGATGGGTTAGATAGGTGGTAGGGATTAAGCTATGCACTTGTTGTGATGAGCCCCTGGTGATATAAGGAAGTGTTGAATCACTATATTGTGCCCCTGAAATTCATATTACATTGTATGTTAACTAACTGAAATTTAAATAAAAACTTAAAAATTGAGGGTTTTTTGTGTCTGGTTTCTTGGTTTTGTTTTTTGGGTTGTGGTTTTGTTTTTTATCTTTGTTTTTGTTTTGTTTTGTTTTGTTTGTTTTGTTTTGTTTTGTTTTACCTTGAATACAAAAATGGCACCCAAAGGTTTAGAAACCCTTTCCCCCATCCCAATGAAAATTCTACAGAACAATGACTGAGGAGTTTCAATGAATTCCTCTTTTCTCTTTGGTTACACAAAAGACCTCAGACACAAAGCAGTAGGGCACAGAGCTAAATTTTGAGTGAAGACAAAGCCCTCTGTTTTACTTCAGTTCCTTCTCCCTACTGTTTCTTGACTGTGCAATGCCCCTTCTCATCAGGGATGAGGTGTTTGATGCCAGTCTGCCAGAGAACTTCCTTCAGCCTCGACAGCACTCCGTATTTCTCCTGATTCCCAACTTCTCCCTTCCTGGCTCCAAGTGAGTTTCAAAGTGTCTTTTTGGAATTTACTGCTTTTGGGTCAGTGAGGAAAAAGCAGTCACCATGGAGGCCTAGGAATGATTGCAGAATGTCCAAGCCTCAAAAAACTGAGGTCTGGGATGCTTCCCAAATGACCTGCTGTCTCTACCACTGGGTACCTAACTCAGGCCCTACCCTCCCATGGACAGAATGTGCCTCTTTCCCCAGCTCACCTCAACACCAAATAAATTGCTAGTGGTCAGATGGGATCGAATATCCTACAAATATATGTTGTTGGCAGGAGATGCATAAAACACAAGGATATTTTGAAGAGAATATCAATCAGGTGAATATTGCACCAAAGAGACTTGGCTTTTCCATATTAATAAGAGAACACAGTCATAAGGCAAAGAGCACCATTAGGGATAAGGAGGATCGTTACAAAACGATAGAACAATTCAACATGAAACCATAACAATTTTAAATAACACTTAACAACATTTAATGACATAGCCTTAAAATTTATAGAATATAAAATGACAGAACTACAAAAAGAAATTTAAAAATCCACAATCACAATGGGAAATTTTAACATACTTCTCTCAGTAAATGATCAGATTAAAAGCTAGAAAGCTCATAGAAGAGTTGAACAAGACAGCTAACAAGCTTGATCTTTATGAATATTGATAATATAATTTTTAAATATCAAAGAACTCATTATATAGTCTACCTTTTTATCAGAAACTGATTAAATTGATTAAACAATATCATTAACCAGAGAAATATGATGGGGAAGCATCATGGACCATGTATCAAAGTCATGTATAAAAGTTTTAAGGAAGGGAGATCACAGATATTATACCTATATGTGTATAGGGGATAAAACCCTATAGACACTCTAAGATCCTGTTGGTCTGGCTCTTGGAGACATCAGAGCAAATGGCCCTTGTCTTTATTCCACTGTATTGAGCTCTGGAACATACCTGGACTGAACTCATGTTGACCTGTGGAGGCTGAAGGAGATGTTTGAATGTACTACGTGGAACCGTACCTAGTAATAATATAGCATATTGTATAATAATAAGTTTGATGATCTCAGGCATATATTCAGACTAACCTATCCTCAGGCCTGCTCTGGCCTATATAGACCAAGAGAGCAGAGCAGCTGGGCTTCATGAAGGCTGATGTGACCCTCATTTATTAAGATGTTCTCATCCATAATTGCACAGGATCTTAAGGTGTGGAAATTTGTCTTCCCATCTGTCCTGGAAAATGTGCTATGTATCCTGACAACACTAACTTCCTTGAGGATCCTTTCAAAGAGGATCCTTTTCAAAAAGTGAATCCAGCTTGATTTACTGAACCAATGTCTGTGTTTGGTCTTTCCGTCAATCCAAACCTCCTGCTAAAGTTTATTGTTTTACTTTGCTTCCCAGAAAACTACTGAACGGATGCTTTTTAAGAAAAAGAATAAAGTGAATATGGCCACAAGAGGATAGGATGTGTCGATTATGTTCCTTTAAATTTGTAGGATTAGTAAACTGATAGATTAGAATATTCTAAGTACTTGTTCACTTTCCTTTTTGAAGACCTTTTCAAATTCAAGAAACTTATTATGGCAGGGCTTCTGTACTCTTCTAATTGATTGCTTTATCCTCAGACTGATACCTAGAAGGTTGAAGATGTCCAAAAGGATTTTTGAGAAATAAGTTTCTCATTTCCCAACAACAATAAAACAGAGAAATCTGAGATAGATAATGACATAGTACAGTTGGATATGATTTTTGACCATATGACCATATCTAAAGATTATCTTTCTTTATTAGCTTACCTCAGAACTTGTAGTAGGTCCACTTTTGCTTAATATATTTTTTTAAGATTTTATTATTTATTTATTTATTTATTTATTTATTTATTTGACACAGAGAGAGAGAGAGAGCACAAGCAGGCAGAGCAGCAGACAAAGGGAGAGGGAGAAGCAGGATCCTCATTGAGCAGAGAGCCTGACATGGGGCTCGATCCCAGGACCCTGGGATCATGACCTGAGCCAAAGGCAAACACTTAACTGATTGAGCCACCCAGGCAACCCAGCTTAATATTTTAGTCAGTTACTTGTACAAAGGTAAAAAATTCTATGCTGGTCATAAACTCAAGTGACCCCAATCTTGAAAGAATAGCTAATGCACTTGAATCACAGAATTAATTTACAAGTGGTCCCCATTTTATATATATTTTAAATAATAGGTCAGTGGGCTCCTAATTCCAATGGAATAAAATCTATGTAAAGGAACATCTTTAAACAGTCTAGTTTTCACTACACACCCCTCAGAACGGCTAAAATGAAAGAGATTGTCAATACCAATTGTTGGTGAGGATGTGGAGCAACTGGAAATCTTATACATGCTGGTGGACATGAAAAATGATATAATCATTTGTAGGACAGTGTGATATTTCCTGAACAAGCTGAAAATACAGCACTATGTGACCAAGAAATTCCACTCCTATATCTTTATCCAAGAGAAAAGAAAACACTCGTGTATGTAAAAACCTATACCCAAATTTCATGGCCATTTGATTCATAATAGCCCCAAATGGAAACAACTTAAATGCCCACAACAAGTGAATGAATAAACATATGTGTGGTATATTCATACTCAGCAGGGAGAAGGACAGACTATTGATTCATGCAACAGCATGGATGAGTCTTAAAAACATGTTGAGGGTAAGAAGAAATAGATAGAATAGTATACACATTTGCTTCCATCACACGAAACTCTAGAAAAGACAAATCCAATCTGTAGGAGTGTAAGTTCAGTAGGTTGCCTGGGGATGGTGTTGGGAGGATTGGCTGCAAAGGTTATGAGGGATCTTTCCTGAGGTGATGGAACTGCTCTTTCTATTTTGACTGGGATGGTAGCTACATGACAGCACACATTTCTTAAAGCTCATCAAATCACAAGCATAAAATATGTATATTTTCTTGTATCTGAACTATGCTTCAATAAAGTTGATTTAAAAATAGTATGGTTGTAGAACTCTAAGAAACAGTTGGAGACACCAGTAAAGTATGTAGTAGTAGAAACAGAAGTTCCTTGAATAACCGTGACAAAGGGTTTGAGTTGTAAGAAGTGGGATCTAGGAACAGTTGTCAATCAATGACAGCCTGAGCTGCAAAGTAATGAACAAATTTTGGTGTGTGTTGATTAATTGATTGAACATCCATACCCAAAACAAACTTCCCACTATTACTTCAGAGAATATTATAAGAATTGCCCTCAATGGGGAGCCAGGGTGGCTCAGTCATTAAGCGTCTGCCTTTGGCTCAGGGCGCGATCCCAGCGTTCTGGGATCAAGCCCCACATCAGGCTCCTCCGCTAGGAGCCTGCTTCTTCCTCTCCCACTCCCCCTCCCCCTCCCTGTGTTCCCTCTCTCATTGGCTGTCTCTATCTCTGTCAAATAAAAAAATAAAATCTTAAAAAAAAAAAAAAGAATTGCCCTCAAGACCTAAAGAATTAGGATCTGCAAATAAGCGATGATAACCATTATTACAATCTTTATTATTTATTATTATATTTACACTTCTCTTGATGAATAATATATCTTTTGTTCACATTGAAATTTCTTGAAATTCCGTTGGTGTTAGTTGTGATCTCTCCCCTTTCATTCATAATTTTATTAATTTGGGATTTTGCTCTTTTCTTTTGGAGAAGTCTGGCCAGTGGTTTATCAATCTTATTAATTCTTTCAAAGAACCAGCTTCTAGTTTCATTGACCTGCTCTTACTGTATTTCTGGTTTCTAATTCATTGATCTCTGTCCTAATCTTAATTATTTCTCTGCTTGTGTGAGGCTTGGGTCTCCTTTGTTGTCCCTTCTCCAGTTGTTTAAGGTGTAAATATGGAGTGTGTATTCTGGGTTTTTCTATACTTGAGTTAGGCTTGGGTGGCTATGAAATTTCCTGGAATTTAAGCACAATCTATTATTGGAAGATAGTAATGTTGGTACCAAATACAAACTGAATATGATTTTCGGTATGAGATAATATGCTTGTATTTCCCATGAATACGAATCATCTTATCAAATAAGGTCTCATTTTGTATCACAGAATGACAATTACAAGGAAAATCTACTGTCTCTCTTTAAAAAATTAGATTTCAAAAGGTAGATGTCATACAATGGAATATGAAAGCTAGGAGACACTTTAGGTAAAACCACTGACTGATACCTACTGATTCTGCTAAAATTTTCTCTGCTAAGAGACAGATTGGTTCTAGGAGCAAGCCTAAAACAAGAAGTGTTCTCTTGTACTATCTCCAGATGGAACGTCACCAATCTGAGCGATGTTTATTGTTGTAAGTGATTTCTACATTTCATTCTAAGTTTGAGTTAGATAGCTACATGAGGATAATTTTTAAATACAGCTTTTACACCACTCTGTTGTATTTTCACTGCTTGAGTGGCATGGCACCAAAATAAGCAAGGTGCCAGCTCCTGGTAGCTAGCTGTTCTTTGGGTACACCGGCGGGGGGGGGGGGGGGCAGGCCAGCTCTCAAGTTTCTTTGAGTTTCCAAACCTTTTATGGCAAAATGAAACTCAGAAAAGAAAAAGAAACCAGCATATTTTGCTGGCTGGGCAGTCCTATCACACAGATTTCAGGATAAAGCCATTAGTGTTGATGAATTTCCCTAATTATGCCTCAGATCCTGACACACCGTTTTGAGAGTGGCTCCATGTTGTGCTGGCCCGTTTGAACTCTAAAAATTGTCCAATTGCTAAACCAAACATGCTCCAGGCTTTCCAAGGAAAATAATCTGTTTTCCGATTTCCTGTGCTCCATCAGGGTACAAAACACAAAATAAGCCAAAATTCCTCCACAGTGGGCTTGCAGTCTTCAGAAGATCATTATTTTCTACACAGAAAGTCAAATATTTTTTCCAGAACCAATTTTCTTGCTGACCACATTGAGTATTGAGAAATCAGGGAGAGCCTTCTTGGGAAAGACTGAACCGAAGGAGGAATTTGGCTTTAGAAAACAGGAAGTGGGTTTCTATTGCTATGCATGGCCAAGAGAGAATAGGACTTCTAGACCACATTGTCAAAGGTGTGTGAATAATCTCTAAAGACAGTGACTACTCCTTCTGATTCTTATCTAAACCAAGGCAAGTTGTATCCATTACTCCTCCTTTAAGGACAAAGCTCTAGGATAATACTGACGGACTTCCTTGCATTTTCTCTCTTTTCAAGGAAAAGGAGATCAAGTTGGGAAAGATCAGTTCAACACTTCTAAGAAGTCTTTAGCACAAACATATTTCATCCATTAGGGTAATGTTTTCCTCAGGCTTGTCCAGGAATAAATCCCAACCTTCTCCCCTTCAGATCCCAAAGACACAGCTGATTTGTTTTCAGTTGGGGCAATGAAATGTTGAAATGGGAAACACATGTCCATTTGGTCTGGAGAGGACAGGCTAGGAAGCTTCTTGTTTATGAGGCCCCCACTCAGCAATAATCTGACGGCCACAGAAAGACTGAACAAGCAACTAGCAATTAACTTCTAAATAATAGCTCTTCCCAGGAAGACAGTGGATTTTAAGGCCATGTAGAACCCTCATTATCTAATATAAGGCTTAAAGGGTTCATTATTTAAAAACAGGAAGTGCTTTTAAAAACCTTACTTAATTGTTGCCCTTCTCTTTCTTGGAAAACAAACAGTTTGACTAAGTGCTCCACCCAGATGCTTGTGATCCTGGATCCCCATCTATCACAGGTAGTGTTCCATGGAGATTTTCTCCCAGCGTATCGTTTACCTTTAGAGTCTTTCCTAAATGCATCCTAAGGAAAATCAGCTTTGAGAAGTTGGGAAAATGGAAAGAAAAGTATTATCTCCCAAGAGAATTCAACTTAATAAGCAACACAGAGAAGTTGCTGAGTCCAAGGAATCGCAGGACCTGTGGAGGGTAAGTGTAAGGGCAGCAACCTCAGCACCAGGACAGGAGCACACGGGAAAGATCACAGTCTGATCAGCCTTCCTTGTGGCTAGTACACCATATCAGTGTGCTTGTGGCCCTGTGTGCTGCTAACAGAGACGCATTCCTGCAGGTAAAACAAGGATCAGTAAGTATAATCACGTGGAATTTTTTTTTTTAAGATTTTATTTTTATTTATTTGACAGAGACAGAAACAGCCAGTGAGAGAGGGAACACAAGCAGGGGGAGTGGGAGAGGAAGAAGCGGGCTCATAGTGGAGGAGCCTGATGTGGCTCGATCCCATAACGCCGGGATCACGCCCTGAGCTGAAGGCAGATGCTTAACCGCTGTGCCACCCAGGCGCCCCGACATGGAATATTTTATACAAATTCTATGAATAGTGTTTCTAGAAATAACAAGCTGGAGGTGAAATGGTGAAATAAGTCCTTTAACTGATAATACTGACATATGAATCTACGTACCACTGTTGTCCTTGTTAGAAGAGCTCAATGTTACATTATTTAAATACAACCCAATAATGTTTTGTGGTGTTTCCTACTGTTTGACTATTTGCTATAGACTATAGTTCTTTCTAGTACTACCAAACTTAATATCTCTTATTGGTTAACAATAAACATTGATAAATTAATAATCAATAATAAATATATTTATGAAACAAACACTTTTTAGATACTCACAATGAGTAAAGAGTGTAAAGAATGTTGAAAGTATTTTAAGAATAACTTATGACTATCAGAATTAATTCTGATTTCTTGTTCCCAAATCCCTAAGATTAATAATACCTGTTGGGAATTTATACCACTAGCCTTGGATAAATTTAGGGAGAAATCTCATTCTAGAATGGAATACTGGGACTCTGGTGTTCAATGCCTTAGCAAAGAATGGTGAAAATGTTATGAATTTGGGAACTGGAAAAGCTGGATATAAGCCTTTCTGCAGAGACTTGCCTACCAGGCAGTCCAGGGTAAGCCACTTGGCAATACAGATATACTAATACTTTACTGCAATGTCACAATAAGATCAAATAAAATTAAGAATTTCACTTTGTACTTTAAAAAGAACTTTAGATAAATAAAGGGTGTAAATTTGGGCAATTGTCTCCAATGATCTTGGCTAAAATTTTGCATGCAAATGTATAAAGCTGGGAAGAGCAAAAATGGGTGGAAAGCTGACTGGAAATTGGTAGAAAAAGCTTTGTGGCTAGTTCCAAGTTTTCTACCCCTAGTGAAGAGTCTTCTCCATCTGCAAAATACAGTCAGGAAAGGATGTGGTGAACGGCTGACGGACTCAGAGATCCTGGGGATTTCTGGGGACTGCCTCCAACCAGGCTCCAGATCCAGTAGTTTCTTTTTCAGTACTAGAAAATCTTGTACCAGAGGAATGGGAAAACACAAAAAGGGGATCAGCCAGAACAGAAAATCAAAGGTCAGATGTGGCCCCAAGAATGCTATCCAAATAGTTAAGGGCATTAGGACACCTTAACTATCCAGTTTTCCACTGCTTCCAAACTTCCATCACATAAACACCATTTTGTGCTTTCTACAACATCTGCATACCATCCGTACTCTTATTTACTTAATGTTTTTCTTTAATTCGATCCATTTTTTAACTTAGCCTTGTCCCAAGCAATAATAAACATGAAGTTATTGACTGATGTGCAAATTGTATTTCCCTAAAGCATATTTGCATAACTATTACATATATCCTAACACATTGGTACATAACCATTACACTAAACAAATGTCCATCTGTGCACCATCTAAAATCAGCTTGTCTACCACTGAACCACACTTTGGGAAAGAGTTATAAAGACTCTTTTCCCTGAGTTTACTAACAAAGCCTGGAGAAAAGCATCTTATCTTAAATGAGTAAAGAGAACTTACCTGTGTTGTCAGGCAGGACAGAAGGGCCCCACGCTTGGCTTAATGCTCTGCTATCACCTTCTTGGAATTCTTAATTTTTAAACAAGAGGCCCCACATTTTCATTTTGCACTGGGTGTTGCAAATCATATAGCCAGTCCCAAAGGGATAGGGGAATGTGAAAGTGTTGGCATCAGAATATGGCTCAGTTGTGGCCCTGAAATTTGCTTTTCATCAACATTTTTTTTGCAATGAATCATTAAGTAGTTACTAGAAAAATCACCGCCCTAAAACTATGCAAGACATCCATGGAAGATAAAAAAAGAAATGTTAGATATTTATTATCTTGCATTAGAGATTATAGTCAGATAGGGGATTTAAGATGATATTCATTAATCAATTTGATAATCTTTGATTAAGAGGTAAACTCTATGTTGTGGATAATAATCACAATAGTATTTTGGAAAAGAAAGGCATCTCTGAGGGCAGGAGCAGTTGGAGAAGATGTGAAAGGGAAAGGTTTGAACCACTTGACATCTCACAAATCTATTTTTAGAAATGTCTGTGCTAAGCCTGTCATATAAAACCCTTCACAGTCCAGACCCGGCCTTTCTCTCCAGTTTCTTCTCTGACCAGTTTCCCAAAATACAGACTTGTCTCTAAAATTTATAAAACCCAGGTCAAGAGTATCAATGGAGGCTCGCGTAGCATGCACTTAGATATTTAAAAGTTATAACGTAAGGTAACAGTCTGTTAAATAATACATGTTGTACTATCCTACTTTGAGTATCCTACCTTTATAACAATCTGGCAGGCTAGCTTCTAAATTACATTTTCTGGACTCTTGTGAGTCCCACTCTTAAGCGTGGTGGGGTAAAGAGACCTGGCCCCCAGCCCCAGGTTGCAGCCTGCTCCCCTTCTGTTACTACATCCAGCTCCAGCCACAGTGTGAAGGACCTCACAGGTACCATGTGGACTCCAGCACGTGCATCCACGCTTGTCCACATGCTCACCAATAGCTACTCTTCGGTCTCATCTCAGTGTAGGGGCGCTTGCATTAATAGCATGTCTTGCACTTGGAAGGAAAGAATTTGGGGAAAGGAGCTTACAAGCTCTCCAGTAGGTTTGGGGGCCATTCAGACAGGGGATTTGGAACCCTGGGAAAGCAGACTGTGGTCTGCAAAGGATTATGGTAGAGTGGTGGGGAGGGGGTAAGCATAGGCTCTAGGTGAGCATGTCCTCTTGCCCATGGACTTCTTGGTTCCTGCAAGGTGCACAGGACCTCAAGAAGGTACAGCCAATATACCTTATGTTCTACGCCCTCCTAATGTGTCATTTTCCCTAAAAAGCATTTTCAAGTATCTCTTTGTCTTGATATATGTCACACTCTCTGCCTTTCTTTGTCACCTGGAGCATCTATTCACTCAAATGCCATCTCATTTTTGAAGCTTTGCAAACTCTTTTAGGCAGAGATAGGTCATTTCCACTTTGCATTCCCTTGGCATTTAATGTCTCTATGATAGATTTGATTGCCTTGCATTATAATTACTGTCTTCCCCTGTTAGACTGTAAGTACATTGTATTTGTTTGGTCCTTTGTACCCAAACAGTGCTTGGTGACACATAGTTCTCCCTCTTGTATTTATTTACTGAGGGAATTAATGAATGAATGAAAGATACTCTTGTGGCCCCAAATGTGCCATGCTTTATTTATTTAGCAAACTTTATTCAAAGTTTATTTATCTGGGAGCATTCCCGGGTTCGACGAGTCAGTGTAAGCTCTACATGGCACCAACCTGGTGAAAACTGGAAACACTCAGTCATCCAAATGTTTGGTGCCATGTAGATAAATCCTCAGATGATTGACTGAATTTTTCAGTTTTCATCGGAATGATTGGCATTGTGCGTATATGGCCTTGTGTTATCAGTCCTTGTACCCCCACCACGGTGTGTTCTGAAAGTTGCTATTACAGGCTCAAATGCTCAGCAAGCTGGTAATGGGATGCAGCATTCCTCATCACATGCTGCTCTTGTGAAAGCTGACAAGTTCAGTGCCAAAGGTGATTCCAGTCCATCAGTCCTCATTGTCATTAGTAAGTAGCATTTATTAGGCACTCACATGTGCAAAGCACATTTTCAAATGAAAGACATCATGACAAACATTAGCTGATGAGATTTTTTTTAAGCCATGGAATGAACTTTCCAGCCGCCTACCAAGCTATTTTATGAGAATTCTGCCGAAAGGGAGTTCAAAGCATATACTGTATTTTGGTTATTGAAATCTCATTCACTTCATGGAAGTCCTTTGTTTCCCCAATTTCCTGCCCCTTGTTATGCCTTTTCCTTGCCTTTTATCCCAAACTCCGTTTACTGAGCATGCATGTGTTTGTTATATTTTGCCGCTTAGCATGGGTAGCTGAGATACAGTGGAAACACAACGTACTGAGAATCCGCAGCCCGAGGTCCACCTTGCCTCTATCATTGGGTGATTTGAAGAAAATCATTGAACTTCAATACCTGCCTTACAGAGTTGCTGTGAGAATGAATGAGATAATGCATGAGAAAAACACTTTGAAAACTCTTCAGGAATACAAAAGTAGTAGGGTTGTATTGTTATTTGCCTTAAGTGCATCTTTCCATTCGATTTGAGGTGTTGTTTCTCTTCCAAAACAATCTTACATGGTGTCTGAGCAATTGTGCTTTAGGGTGTCCAGATGTGACGACAGAATAATGTAAAGTCAATAAGAGCTTAATAAACATCATTGATGGTGATTGTGAGGGTAGAAAACAGGATAATCTTTCAAACACAGATGGGAAGTTTGAGGCCCAACATTTTCCATAGCTTTTCAAGGAGATTCCAGGACTTCTGATGCAAATTCCAAAGCTCAGTGTAGTGTGCTCTTTCCACAGATTCTAGCAGCATGCACTGCCTCCCCTCCAGTGATAGCTTTCCCTTAGGGGGTTTATAACATGAGACCCAATTTTTCATGTGCTTTTATGTGACTTTCATGATGGAAGAGCTGCAGACCATCAAAGAACCAGCTCAAGCCAGTGCCTCTGAGTGGTGCTATCCCACACACTGCCCATGGGGTCTCTCCGATGGGGTGTAGGCCAAGCACTGCTATCCTGTGTGGTGCTGTGATAAAATGTGGCCAGCCAGCAAATATAGAATTGTTCTTCTTTGAAGCAGTGACATGGGTACACGTGCCCTAGTAACTTTTTCTGAACAAGCATATTTGGCCAGCTGTTTTCCTCAGCTTCCAGAGAAATTTGGGAACACAGACATTTATAAAACCCTATGTGAGGGGAAGGATATAAGCACCTATAACAGGATTAACAGGTAAGATTCCGAAAAGATATTCTTAGATCAGAACTGGTCAATGGAAGGCCAGGTTGCTGAAAGACACAGCTGTTTTAATTGCACAACAATACCACACGGTGGCTCCAGAAAGAACTGCACAAGCGGACAAAGTCTCTAAAACCAGTTTCCTTCCTGCAGCACCTTTCTCCAAGGCGTTGTGAGAACTTCACAAGAACAAGTGCAGTTAAAGATAGAAAATGTGCTGAATTTTTGAAACAGCTTCTTAAATATTTCAAAGAAATATTTTAAACTGTTATATTTTATGAAGTCTTCTCTGATAGTCCCCAGGTGGATAGGAGCCTCACAGCCCCCCAGTGAGTCTGGTAATTGCCCAGTTTACCTGTCCTGCTGGCCCAGTAGGACTTATTAGACTCAGTTTCCCAATCAGAAAAGTGGGGATCAAAATAACTACCTCAGAGAGTCATTGCCAGGAAGTTAAGTTCAAGGGGTAAGCATTGCCTAGTATAAAGCAGATACTTAATCAACATTTGTTGAGTAGAAGATATGTCCACACAGCATCTGCATTTTTTTTTTCATTTTGAAACCTGTGACTGCAGGATTTTTTCAAAAATGCAATTTAAAGAGGGGCATTAGGATAACATTCTTTCATTTTATACACTTTTTGTCCTTTCTTTTGCTCTTCTAACACCTCTTCAGGAAGAATCTCCTTATACCGCGCTTACATAATTTTTCTAACCTGTGATTTTGCTCTTTCTTCTTACTACATATATCATATTCTCATAGATTTATGACTTAAAAACACTCTCTTGGCCTGCAACTCCATCGACCTGATCTTTTACCTTTCTCCATTTTACTATCAAAATTCTCAAATTAACTTTCTTCTTCCATTGTTTTACTGTGAAGACATACTACAAGCTTCAAAACTGCTTTATTCCTCACTATACTACAGAAAATATGCCTATTTCATGGACTTTCAAAATCTTATTATTATTGGTAGCAATAAAAGTTCTATGCTCCAGATCCAGCTTATTAGTTTTATGATATCAAGTGAGTCCACTAAAGGTCTTTAGACCTAAATTCCCAATACATATATATTTTACCAACTTGTGAAAATAAGGTGAGATAAGGGTATATGAACATTCTTTGAAAATTGTGAAGTATTGTACCCATATTAAGAATTATTCACAAGATAAAATCTGGAAAGTACAAAAATACAAGGAGGTTAAATAACATGCTACAAGACAATTAATGAATCAACCAAGAAATCAAAGAGGAAATCAAAACATACATACGTGGAGACAAATGAAAATGAAGACACAATGGTCCAAAATCTTTGGAATGCAGTAAGATCTGTTCTAAGAGGGGAGTTTATTTTATTTTTATTTAAAATATTTTTTTCTTATTTATTTGTCAGAAAGAGAAAGAGAGAGAGCACAAGCAGTGAGAGCGCCAGGCAGAGAGAGAGAAGCAGACTCCCCACTAAGCAGAGACCCTGATGCAGGACTCAATCCCAGGATCCTGGGATCATGACCTGACCCAAAGGCAGGTGCTTAACTGTCTGAGCCTCCCAGGCATCCTAAGAGGGGAGTTTAGAGCAATGCAGGCCTACATCAGGAAGCAAGAAAAATCTCAAATAAACAGCCTAACCTTACACCTAAAAGAGCCAGAGACAGAGAGAAAGGACTCAAATAAACAAAATCAGAAATGAAAAAGGAGAAATAACAACTGACACCACAGAAATACAAAGGATTGTAAGAGAATATTATGAAAAATTATATGTCAACAAATTAAACAACCTGCAAGAAATGGATAAATTCCTAGACACATATAACCTTCAAAACCAAATCAGGAAGAAATAAAAAATTTGAACACACTGATTACCAGTAATGAAAATGAATCAGTAATCAAAAAACTCCCAACAAACAAAAGTCCTGGACCAGACAGCTTCACAGGTGAATTCTATCAAACATTTAAAGAAGAGTTAATACCTATTCTACTCAAACTATTCCAAAAAATAGGAGAGGAAGGAAAGCTTCCAAGTTCATTCTATGAAGCCAGCATCACTCTGATACAAAACCAGATAAAGACATTACCAAAAAAAGAGAACTATTGGCCAATATCTCTGATGAACAGAGATGCAAAAATCCTCAACAAAATATTAGCAAGCCAAATCTAACAATACATTAAGAAATCATTGATCAACTGGGATTCATTCCAGTGGATACAAGGGTGGTTCAATATTTTCAAATCAATCAGCATGATACATCACATCAATAAGAGAAACAATAAAAACCATATGATCATCTTAACAGATGCAGAAAAAGCATTTCGTAAAGTGCGACATCCATTCATGATAAAAGTCCTCAACAAAGTAGGTTTAAAGGGAACATACCTCAACATAATAAAGGCCATATATGAAAAACCCACAAGGAACATCATAGTCCATAGGGAAAAACTGAGAGCTTTTCCCCTAAGGTCAGAACAAAACCAGGATGACCACTCTGACCACTTTTATTCAACACAGTACTGCAAGTCCTAGCCACAGCAATCAAACAACAAAAAGAAATAAAGCACATCCAAATTGGTAAGGAAGAAGTAAAACTTTCACTATTTGCAGATGACATGATACTGTATATAGAAAACCCTAAAGATTCCACCAAAAGACTACTAGGACTAATAAATGAATTCATTAAGGTTGCAGAATACAAAATCAAAACACAAAAATCCATTGCATTTCTCTACAATAATAATGAAGCAGCAGAAAGAGAAATTAAGAAAATAATCCAACGTACAATTGCACCAAAAATAATAAAATACCTAGGAATAAACTTAACCAAGGAGGTGAAAGACCTGTACTCTGAAAAGTATAAAACATTAATGAAAGAAATTGAAGACAACACAAACAAATGGAAAGATATACTGTGCTCATGGATTGGAAGACTCAATATTGTTAAAATGTCCATAATACCCAAAGAATCTATAGATTCAATGCAATCTCTATCAAAACACCAACAACATTCTTCACAGAGCTAGAACAAAGATGTTAACATGTGTATAGAACCACAAAAGATCCTCAGAAGCCAAAGCAATCTTGAAAGAAGAACAAAGCTGAAGGAGCGCTTGGGTTGCTCAGTCAGTTGAACATCTGACTCTTGATTTTGGCTCAGGTCATGAACTCAGGAGCCCATCTTGGGCTCTGCGCTTCTCTCCATCTCTCTCCCTTTCCCTGTGCCCCTCCCCTCAGTTCACACATGCTCTCTTTCTAAAATAAATAAATAAATCTTTAAAAAAGAAGAAGAAGAACAAAGCTGGATGTATCAGCCTGATATCCTAGATATCAGGATATACTTCAAAGCTGTAATAACCAAAACAGTATGGTACTGGTGCAAAATAGACACATTGATCAAAAGAAGAGAATAGAGAGCCCAAAAATAAACCCATGATGACATGGCCAGTTAATCTTTAGCAAATGAGGCAAGAATATGCAATGAGAAAAAGACAGCCTCTTTAGCAAGTGGTGTTGGGAAAACTAGACAGCTGCATGAAAAAGAATGAAAATGGACCACTTTCTTACACCATACACACCATACACAAATATAAACTCAAAATGGATTAAAAATCTAAATGTGAGACCTGAAACCATAAAAATCCTAGAATAAAGCACAGGCAGTGATTTCTTTGACATCAGCCATAGCAACATTTTTCTAGATATGTCTTCTTAGGCAAGGGAAATAAAAGGAAAAACTAACTTTTGGGACTACATCAAAATAAAAAGCTTCTGCACAGCCAAGGAAACAATCAACAAAACTAAAAGCAACCTACTGAATGGAAGAAGTGTCCATCAATAGATGAATGGATAAAGAAGATATGATGTATACACACACACACAAATACACACACAAATGGAATATTATTAGCCATAAAAAAGAATAAAATCTTGCCATTTGCAACAACACAGATGGATATAGGGAGTATAATGCTAAGTGAAATAAGTCCATCAGAGAAAGACAAATATCACAGGATCTCGCTCATAAACCAAAACAAATGAACAAAGGAAAAGAGAGACAAACCAAAAAACAGACTCAACTATAGAGAACAAACTGATGGTTCCCAGAGGGGAGGTGGGTGGGGGATGGGTGAAACAGGTGAAGGGGATTAAGCTTCCTCGGCACGATGAGCATTGGGTGTCGTATAGAAGTGTTGAATCACTATATCGTTCACCTGAAACTAATATTACCCTGTTAACTATACTAGAATTAAAATAAAAACTAGAAAAAGAATTTTTGCTCCTATTACTATTGTCAGGGACACGAGATTAATTAGAAAGAGATCGTGCTCTAGGATATCCTATTGTCTACTGGTGAAGAAAGATCTACGCAAGATAATTTAGAAGCAGACAGATGGGTCCCGAAAGAGCCAGTATAAAAGTTTTTTGGAAAACCTAGGATGTAGCATAAGTGTGAGTTTTTATGGGACATTAGCATATTTAAGAAAAAGAAAGCATCTTCTGATTTTCTAAAGAGAAAATTGAAGAGAAACTTCGGTGGTGTGTTCTAGTTTACCACAAGAGACTTGACCCCAAGGTAAGGCTCTCTTCCAGAGAGTTTTCACCCTCTTCCACTTCTGTTTTGTAGCTGCCATGGCTGTTTGTCACCCAGCCAGAATGGAATCCCTAATGTCAGAGATATGCTGGCCACTGAGAAGAGAGGAGTATCTGGTGCTCTGGAAAGCTGCTTAATGCTGAGGCTCGGGGGACCCGCCCATCGTCCACACAGCTCTGATGGCTATAAATATACATGGGTGGGGCCGTGTCATAATCTGGGAAATGAGTACATATTCCTGGCATGCTCAGAGACAAGGGATACATGAGGACTTCGACATACTTAATACATGTACACACATAAATAAATGCCTATCTGCTAGATTAGAAAGGTGAATCATAGCTTGTGGAAATGTTTTGGAATTTAAGAGAGAAAACAGTTTTCAGTTACAATAAAAAGCATACTTACAGATTAAAAATATGTTATTTATTTATATACTGTGTTCATAAATTAGAAATACACATTAGCAACAGTGTGCTAATTAAAATAGACCACTGAAACATCAATATTTAACAAAACTTTAAACTTAGATTTGTTATCACATGATTTTGAAAATCATCTGTTAAATATCATTTATTATTCTGAGTAGTCATCTCCTTCACTCTTGAGTCAAATCAAATTATTCAAATTTTTGTGTCTTCTCACAGTGGCCAATTTTATTTTGCAGAGCAGCTCTACTTTCTACAGAAAGATGAAGGAGATATGATCAAAAGGGCACTGGATAGAGCAGGATGTCCAAGTTTCCATCCTGATGCTTGCCATGTCAGGGCTATTTTTGAACTGGATTAAATTGTCCTGCCCCCTGGACTTTAGCATTCTCATGTATTGAATGAGGACTGCTCAACCTCTAGGTTCCTGCCAGCTCTGTGATTCTCTGAGAACACTTTAGTTTCCCTCTCGCTTTTTCTTCTACTCTCATTGCCTTGATTCTTTCAGATAAGAATTTTGTCAACCTTGTTTATTAGCTTGTTCTTTTTCTCTGTACATGTATGATGCTCAGCTTTTTGAGGGGTAAAAATCATATAAGATTTCCCCCCTCTACCCATATTATTGAGGTGCTGTTTAATACCTTTGAAAGAACAGAGTATTTGGAGTTAAATAGACCAGGTTTGGAAGCCTACTCCCTATTTACTAGCTGCATGACTTTGGGCAAGTCACAGACTTCCTATTTACCTGAAGAATAGGATTGAGAATGTGTTCCTTTTAGATTTGTTCTGAAAATGGCTTGATCTATCTACTTGTGCTGACATAATCCAGCTTTCTCCTGTTGAGCTTTTTGCCTTCAAGCAACCTTCCTTCAATCAAAAAATATTGAGTGCTTCCTATACGCAAGCATGCTTCTAGATTGCTGGGTACACTGTTGGAGTATATGTTCCAGAGACAGACAGTAACCAACATACATAACAAAATACGGTATAGTACATTAGAAAGTAATGATTGCTATGGAAAATAGAAAACAGAGTAAGGAGAGTCAGAAATGGCAGGGGAGGAAGCAGGTTGTAATGCTAATTAGTAAAAGTAGGTGAGATTTGGAGGAGATGAAGGACTTACTGAAATACCTGGGGGAAGTGCATCCTGACCAGAGTGAATGATTAAACCAGAGGTCTGCGGTGGCAGCATAACCAACATGTTTGAGGAGCGCTGGGAGGCAGTACCTCCAGAAGAGAATAAACATGATAGAGACTAGAAAATGACGTTAGGGGCCTGATCTTATAAGGTCTCATGGGTTATTGGAGAAACTGTAGTTTTACTTTAGTGACATGGAGAAATTTAGAGTTTTTAACAGAGGTTTGCCCACACTTAATTTTATTTTTAAAAAAGGATCACTCTAACATTTGTGATGAGGATAAACAAGGGTTTCTCAACCTCAGCACTGACGTTTCCAGTCAGATGATTCTTTGTTGTGGGTGCTGTCCTGTGCATTGATAGTGTTTAGAGAATCCCTTATCTCTACCCATTAGATGCTAGTAGCGTCACCTTCCCCGGTTGTGACGATCAGAAATGGTCTCCAAATATTACCAAATGTCCCTAAGGGGCTCAAAATTGCCACCCAGCTGAGAGACACTTGGATAGTTAATTGAGGGGTACGAACAGAAATAGGGAGAATTTTCAAAAGGCTGCTGCAATAATCCAGCCTAGGGATCATGGAGGCTCGGACTAGAATGGTAGCAGGACACATAATGAGTAGTAGTTTGATTCTGGGTAGGTGTTGAAAGTAGAGACAAACAATTACTGATGGATTAGATATAAGATGTGGGAAAAAGAGACAAGTCAAGAATGATTCAAAAGTTTTGGCCTATACAAACAGCTGGATGGAATTGCCATTAACAGAGACGTATAATGCTATGGGGGAAACAGATTTGGGGAGAGCAGCAAAGAAAATCAAGATTTTAGTTTATGACAGGATGGCTTAGTAGACATTCAAATAAGGATGTCAGGTTAAGTGAGTAAACAAACCTGGAGTCTGGGGGAGAATTCTGGGCTGAAGATATAAATGTGGGAGTCACTGACCTATAAATTATATGTGAAGTCATGTGACTGGGTGAGATCACCAAAAAAATGAGTGTAGTTAAAGAAAAAAAGACAAAGGACTGAACTCTAGAGCTCTGCAACGTTGAGTAAGGAAGATGAGGAGAAACCAACAAAAAGAAGTTCAAAGGAGCAATTACAGGACAAAATACAGAAAAGTCAATGTTGTGAAAGATGGATAAAGAAAATATGACAAGGAGAAGTGATCAACAGTGTCTAATATTGTTGATGGTGCAAGGAAGATGAAGCCTGAGAATTGACCACTGAGCTTAGCAATAGGGAAGCCATTAGTGACCTTGTTTTTAATAGGGGGGAGGTAATAGCTTGATTAAAATGAGTTTCAGACCTGAGAGAAATCAGAAGCACCAAGTATAGACAACACTGTGCCACAGAGGGAAGCAAAGATACGGTACTAGTGTTGAAAGATGAAGCAATATTTCTGATTTTGGTCTTAAGATGGATGAAACAACAAGGTATTTGTACGCTGATTGTAAATGTTCTGTACAAAGGGGAAAATTGATGCTGTGGGAGTGAGAGTGGAGAATTCCTTAAAGTGATGTCCTTAGGCAGGTGAGAGGGGATGGAATTTACTCTGCGTGCATGGATAGCTTGGCTTATGTAGGAGCAAGGAGAGAGTGTACGGTTAGTAATAGGCAGAAGGCAGAGTACGTGCTCGCATGTGCTGATAGGTAAGTTGATGTGATGAGGGGAGTCAAAATTTCTTTTCTATTTGCTTCATTTTTCTCAGTAAAGCAGGACACAAAGTCGTCAGCTGAGAATGGGGATTAGGGAGGAGGTGTTAGACATCTGAGGAGAGAAGAGCTGTCTCTACGACAGTAGAGCAGTAAATGGATGAGGTGTGGACACCTTGATTTTCTGACAGCATTCAGGCCTACATGAGGTTTGTGGTTATGAACTTCAAAGTCAGAGCAGACAGAGAGGCTGGTGTCTTTTTTCCAGCCGTGTTCAGCTGCATGAGTACAGGCATGCAATAAATGCAGGCATGGAATAGATGGAATAATTTGGCTTATGGGCTGTGGCTTTGACACAGTGAGAAGGCAAGGTTATTAAGAATATATATAATGGAGAGCATCTAATGATTAGCTGTAAGTTGATGCTGTGTAAGGGAAGGGATGACACATCAAAGGCATGAGATCCAGTGAGAAAAGGGTGGGGTTATTAATTGTAATGAGGTTGAAAGATTACTCAGGTTGGATTGACAATGAGAGTAAGTGGAAAAAAATAGGATAAGAATGGAAAAAAAGATGGAGATGTTGCAGTTATTGGTAGAGACAAAGTCCAGGGAATGACCATGGGAGGATGTGGCTGAGGTCAGGGAGGACAATATCGTTGGAGAAGAGAAGCCAAGGACCTGGGAGGTCATTGCCATTTACTAGATGGGTGAGCTTAGAGAAGGGGCGGATTGGAATAGCATGGATAATAGGCCCTCCATAAGTTGATCTTAGTCTTTCTGAGCCTTTATGTTATCATCTATAAAATGAAGATATTAACCTCTTCCTGCCTACAATTGTGAGGATCAAATGGGACAAAGTATTAGAAAGCATCTTGTAAATAATGCACCAATGGACAAACATAAAGATTTTATTATATTTGTTTTTGTTCATGGTGTGGGATAGGAATCTGGTGAAGAGCTGAAGATTTTAGATTTTAAAAGATTAATAACAGGAGCTATTTTAGGATCCTAAACTAGAAAGTGACATAATCAAACACAATCAATGGGATTATCTAATTTACACTGAGTGGAGATAAATTTATAATTATTGACTAATTATCTGTCTTCTCTTGGTTTTCTAGTACAGCATATACACTATCTCCACACATGCAGATTGGATCATCTTAGTTCCCTCAGGATAGTATTCCCATCGTTTACACGATAACATCTACATTCCTATGTCTATTGTCCAATATCCAGTAAGAGCTGATGTGATTTTGCCTTTATACCTCCCTATCCTGCTCATAAGCTGTGTAACCTATCCCCCCATGATTTCAGAAAAATCACATGACCTTTCATGCTTCGTGCCTTTGTCCATACTCTTTTTTCAGCCTAAGTGCTATTCCTCACATTGGATTCTATTGATAACATTATTTGATTCCATATGCTGCCTACTCAATAAGGATTTTTGTAAAAGTTCATCTAGTGTTTTTATTATGCCTTTGTCTTTGAATATATTTTTGCTTGTAATTATTAATTAAACAATTATTAATTGTTCATCTATATGTCCCACTTGACTGTAAGCTCTTTTAGGGCAGGAAACATCTTGTATTTATCTTAGTAGAAATGAGCAATGAGTTCCATCTTCATAAGCATCCATTATTTGTTTGCACTCAATATATAATTGTTGACTGAATAAATGGATAGAAGAATGATTGAAGGCTCCACATGTACAACGCACCATGCTGAATACTGTGTTAAATATTTTTTTAAAAAACCCAATAAGTATACGCTCAATAAAACTTGATTTGTTTCAATGTTCCTATTTCAAAGTATTTCCCTGTTGAATTGGAAACTGCTGGCAGAGTAAGAGCAAATGAAGTTTGACATGTCAACTAAGTAAAAGGAGGCAGCTGTAGAGTAATGGAAAGAGAACGAAACTGGGATAAGAAGCCCTGATTTCCAGGACCAGCTCATATGCTAGCTTTATGACTTTAGCCACCTTGAAACATCTCTGAACATCAATGTCCTCATCTGTAAAATGAGGTATTTGGATTATGTGATCTCCAAAGTCCTTTCCAATGTTAACACTTCATGATTCTAAAATGCTATGAAATCATCAGAATTGCTGTCAAACCCAAAATCAGATTTTGCCAAGGAGAACACTTGCGAATTTCTGGATGGCTAATGCCCTGACTGGACAATGTAGCTGTTCACAAGAGAGAAAAACAAGTTATAATCCTTTTTTCCATTGTCTAAGACAAGATGATTGGTTCTGCAAATTATGCACAGTTCTGAGCTCAAAGTCCCAACAAGCATTATGCCTCAGCTCTGGTTTAGAGGGCATAAATAAATGTACATCTTCAATCTAGATGGAAAATGTGTGCCCCAGCTCTGTTTTAGAAGGCATGAATAAATGCACATCTTCTTCAATCTAGATGGAAAATATGACATACTTCAGGTTAAACTCCAAACAATGTTCAGAGAATCACTTCTGGAACCATGAGAAAATGAAAAAAAAAAAAACCCAAAAACTCTGCACAACTTCAACCAAATTGGAATTGATATTTGTTGCAGAGCCTGGAGACTTGCCTCTTGGCAGAAGGAGATTTTTCCCAGTTGGTTTCAAAAGCCTAATGATATAAAACAACAGCTGGCCTTGTAATTCCTAATAGACTGCATCTGCCCCTGATATTTGAGAGTGACCATGACAGCACTCTCAGTAGGGATCTCACCAAACCTCAGAAGATAGCCTTGTTCTTTTTAAAAATCATATATTGTCTTGTTCACCCATGCCTATGATTGAAGAATCTGGGATAAGCAGGGGACACATACAGAGAAAGCAAGAGTAAGGTTTTATTTGCTTAGGGCAAAAACTAAATGTCTCACAATCCAACTCTTTAGTCCATGACTTTGTGTTTTTTTCCATTGCCACAAAAAAAGTAGCATGGTATAATGGAAAAACTGTAGGCTTTGGAGGCAGGTGGCCCTGGGCTTAACTAGTAGCTCCTAAAATTTATTCATAAGTGATCTTATGGAAGGTACTTAATCTCTTTCCATCTCTTTATTCATCTGCAAAATAGGAGCCCTTATTTCTATCACACAGAGTTGTGAAGGTGTTTTGCTGGGTAAAATGCAGTGATACTTTATATGTACTAGATTCCCAATTTGATTATAAAAGTTCTGCAATGTGATAATGGTAGTGAGGATTACTATTTTAAAGTTTATTTATTTTTTTAGTAATCTCTACACCTAACAAGGGGCTGGACCCCGAGATCAAGATTCACATGTTCTACTGACTGAGCCAACCAGGCGCCCCTGATATTTCAAACAACTTAAAGGTGTTGTTTTAACATTGAGGGTAGAATTTTCAGTCTTATATACAGAAAAACTAGGCAGTATTGTTGTCAAGTGATTGTCAAGTGTAGGTAAGGGATTAGTTTCCATCACCTCTTAGAAAGGAGAGTTAGCAGGGCTGGCTTCATGGGTGAGTTTCCTGTGCAGTTGCAAAGGGCCTTGTACTTAGAAAAGCCCCATGCTTGGTTTAATGCTCTGCTGTCGACACCTTAAAATTCTTAGTAATTTTTAAACAAGGAGTCCTGCATTTTCATTTTACACTGGTCCCTGCAAATTACATGGTCAGTCCTGAGACTTAGGAAGGCAATTCAGTGCTATATACATGCGTGCTCAAATTTATGGAAAAGAATGTTACATGTGGAGGCAGTCCTCTACCTTATAATAGTAATAAGTATTAGCATTCGTGCTTTGGTTTCAAAAGATGAAATTAATTCTGATTTTGGTGTGAAGAGTCTAGATGGAATAGATACACATTTACATATGTTATCATAGCAATGTTTGGAAAATAAGTCAAAGGGTGGCAAGAAAATTCATATACAAAAGATTCAAATCTCAGCTCTGCTTATTAACTGTGTAACCTTGGGGAAGTTATTAGATCTAACTATGCCTCAGATTATCATCTATAAAATGGGATAGTAGCAATTTTATTGGGTTTTTGTGAGGATTCAATAATTTATTACATGTAAATTAGTAAGAACACTGACGCAGGGTGTTTAGTAAGTAAGTATTACCTTTTATTATCATCTACAAAGTAGAGCTTAACAAAATTCCACTTTCCTTTGGAAAGAATATGTCCCTGCTACTTCAAGTGACTTGAAAATCTTTTGGGCTAAAATAATAAAGTTAACTTTGAATTTTATTAACATCGTGAGTTTTACAGGTCATACCCACCTGAGAAGGACGTTCACATATTTTTTTAATAAATGAAGGGAAGTATCAGTAAATAGCTTAACAACTTGGGAATAAATGTTTAAACGTAATTCATTTGTATATATCTGCATGCAATTACCTATTTGTTTAGCAGTTATTCATTGAGTGTTTGTCATATGCCAGGTTCTGTGCAAGTGCTAGTGATAAGTTGGTGAAGATGTATTCTCTCTCAAAAAAAACTCATCATCTAATAGAGGATAAAAACCAGTAATCATATTATAATTACAGTATGAAAAGCTCTATGATAGGGATAAGAACCAGGTGTAATGGAATCAGAAGGAAGTGCCCCTAATTCATTCTTGAGGCAGTAGGGGATGAGAAAGGCCTTCAGAGATGAGGGAAGATCTAAGATAAGTCCTAAAAGGTCATGGGGAGTGAACTATGTGAGATGACGGGAAACATGAATAAAATCCCAGAATTATTTATAAAGATTATACAAATTTCAATATTACTAGAATGTAGAGTGTAACATGAAAGAATAGTGAGATAAAATAATAAATTAGAGAGGGACTAAATTACTGACTTTGTAAGCCATCTTAAGGAGTGTAGACCTTATCCTGAGAACATATTGAGTCATTAAAATTTTAAGCAGTGAGGGATGTGATTTAGTTATATTTTAGAAAATTTACTTGGAGTACAGTATGAGTAATAGATTGGAAGGAGAAAATTATTGTAGGCAGATAGAAGGTTGTGATATAATCCAGGTGAAAGATGATAAAGACTTGAACTAAGGTAATGGCAATAGTAATTTTAATAAGTGGACTGAGTCAGCAGATAGCAAAGAAGTGAAATCATCAGGACACTGAAGAATAGAGAGGGGAAAGAAGCAGGAATGATCACCATGTTTTGGACTTGGCTAATTATATGGTTGGTAATAAATCATTGATAGCAGTGCTTAAGAGGATGGGTAGGATTACAAAGAAAGAAAGCTTGGAAGTAATGAATTAATGAATTTAAGTTGGGATTCATGAGTTTGAGGTGTCTTTGGAACATAAAATAGAAATGTTCAAATTGGCAGTTAGGTACATAATTTGAGATTTGGGTAAAAGATCTTGGCTTAGGAAACTATTTGAGAATCATTAGCGTAGAGATGAAAAGTGAAGCTATTATAGAAAGAGAACATGTTTAAAGTGAGAAAGAATTCAAATTTAGAAAAGAACTCTCTAGAATAGATGGAAGAAAGAGTTCACAACACCAAGATGCAGGCAACAAGATAAAAGCAAAACCAGGAGATACTCTGTCAAAGAATATAAAGAAAGAGTTTTAAGAACTGAAGAGTATCTGAAAATTCCTCTAACTTGAGGGGGAAAAAATATGCACCCAGATCTAGGAAGCTATATAGAATAGCTTCCTATATAGAATACTATATAAGATTAATTCAAAGAGACTCGCAGTAAGACACATTGCAATTATTGTCAAAAGTTAAAGACAAGGAGAGGATCTTAAAAATAGCAATAGAAAAGCAACTTGTTACATACAAGGGAATTCCTAATACATTCAGCAGGTTTTTCAGCAGAAGTTTTGCAAGACAGAGGAGTGGGATGATATTTTCAAAATGCTGAAAGAAAAAAACTGTCAATGGCTTGGCAAAATTGTTCAGAATTGAAGGAGAGATAGAGTTCTGTAGATAAAACCTAAAGAAAAACATCACCACTGGACTGGCCTTACAAGAAATGTTAAGGAGAGTTTTTCAAGCTGAAACAAAAGGACACTAATTAACAATATAAAAACATCAAAAGCATAAAACTCACTGGTAAAAATAAATATATAATTAAATTCAGAACACTCTACTATTGTAGATGGGTAATTAATTTATAACTCTAGTATTATTAAACACTAGTATTTGTTATTAAAGGTAATTATGGCTACAATAACGGATACACGATGTAAACTCTGACATCAAAACATAAAATGTTGGGAGTGGTGTAAAATTGTAGTGCTTTTGTATACATTTGAAGTTATCAATTTAAAAAAAGGCTGCAGTAAATATGCTTTATGTAAGACTTATGGAAACCATGAAGCAAAAAACATATAGTAGACATACAAAAGATCAAGAGAGAGGAGTCAAAGCATACACTACAGAAAATTATCAAATCACAGAAGAAGAAAGCAAGAGGAAAACAAAGGAACAGGGAATTACAAAACAGAGAGAAAATAATAAAAATGCAAGAGTAAATCCATATCTATCGATAGATAATTAAATTGTGAATGGACCAAATTCTCCAATCCAAAGATGTAGAGAGCCTGAGTATATTTAAAAAAAAAAAAAAAAGACCCAACTCGATGCTGCCCGCAAGAGGCTCACTTCGGCTTTAAGGAAACACATAGACTGAAAATGAAGGGATGGAAAAATATATTCCATGTAAATGAAAATCAAAAGAAAGCAGGGGTAGCTATACTTATATCAGATATACTTGTATCAGACAAAATAGACTTTAAGCGAGAAATTGTAGCAAGAGACAAATAAGGTCAAATTTAGGAGAAAAAAGGAAATAAATAAGGTCAGAATAGAAACAAATGAAATAGAAATTAAAAAGATAAGAGAAGTTGGGGCACCTGGGGGGCACAGTGGTTAAGCGTCTGCCTTCGGCTCAGGGCGTGATCCCGGCATTATGGGGTCAAGCCCCACGTCAGGCTCCTCCTCTATAAGCTTGCTTCTCCCTCTCCCACTCCCCCTGCTTGTGTTCCCTCTCTCGCTGGCTGTCTCTATCTCTGTCAAATAAATAAATAAATAAATCTTTAAAAAAAAATTTTAAAAAAGGTAAGAGAAGAGATCAATGATACTAAGTGTTAGTTTTTAAGAAGCTGAACAGAATTGACAAACTGTTAACTAGACTAAGAAAGGAGAGAAGATGCAAATCAATAAAATTAGAAATGAAAGAGGAGACAAGTGATATTATGAGTGACACCACACAAATACAAAGGGTCATGAGATACTACTAGAAACAATTATACACCAGCAAATAGATAACCTAGAAGAAATGGATAAATTCCTGGAAACATACAACCTACAAAGACTGAATCATGAAGAAACAGAAAAACTGAATAGACCAACTACTTTTAAGGAAATTGATTCAGGAATGAAAAACCTCCCAGCAAAGAAAAGTCCAGGACCAGATGGCTTCCTGGTGAATTCTACCAAACATTTAAAGAAGAATAAGTATCAGTCTTTCTTAAATTTTTCAAAAAAAAAAATATAGAAGGAACACTTCCAGACTCATTTTATGAGTCCACCATTACCCTGATACCAAAACCAGACAAGGACATTTTCAAGATAAGAAAATTATAAGCCAATATCCCTCATGAACATAGTTGTAAAGATCCTCAACAAAATGTCAGTGAACTGAATTCAATAGTACATTGCAAGGATCATACACCATGATCAAGTGGGATTTATTCTAGGAAGGCAAGGATGGTTCAACATTCACAAATCAATAAATGTTTTACACTCCATTAATAGAATGAAAGATAATATAATTTGGTATTGGCATAAAAACAGGCACATGGGGGGCGCCTGGGTGGCACAGCGGTTAAGCATCTGCCTTCAGCTCAGGGCGTGATCCTGGCGTTCTGGGATCGAGCCCCACATCAGGCTCTTCCGCTATGAGCCTGCTTCTTCCTCTCCCACTCCCCCTGCTTGTGTTCCCTCTCTCGCTGGCTGTCTCTATCTCTGTCAAATAAATAAATAAAATCTTTAAAAAAAAAAAAAACAGGCACATGGATCAAGGGAACAGAAATACATCCATGGTCAACTAATATAAAATATATAATATAATAAAAAAAAGTTGAACTCATAAAAACAGAGAGTAGAAGGGTTGTTGCTAGTAGAAGGGTTGTGGTCAGGGGTGGGAGATAGAGAGAGAGCCTGGTTAAAGGGTATAAACTTTGAATTTTAAGATGAATCAAGTCTGAGGATCTAATAATGTATAACATGATGACTAGAGTTGATAATACTGTGTCGTTTAATTGAAATTTGCTAAGAGTAGAACCTGTACTCTCTCTCTCTCGCTCTCTCTCTTTCTCTCTCTCTCGCTCTCACACACACGCACACACACACACACACACACACGTAAATATGTGAAGTAATGGATGTGTTAAGAGACTTGATGGCGGAAATCCTTTCACAATGAATATGTAAACATATATGTAAATCACCATGTTGTACACTTTGAGTGCCTTGTAATTTTATTTTTTAATTATACCTCACTAAAGTTGAAAAAAGGATATATTCACATGAAGCCAAACTACCTCCTCACATTTAACTTGCTAACTGCAAGGATGAAAACATACATGACTTTACAATGGAAAGATCTGACACTCTCTTAATCAAGTGCACAAATTCGACATCACCAGTACTAAGACAACTTGATTTTATATGCCACCTGATGTAACATAATATGAAGTGAATAGCATTCCCTATAAAGTACTCTTATTGAACGTTTGACCTGAAGCTAATTATTCCTTTAAACCAGACTTCCAGTTTATAGCAATATAGGAGATAAAAGAAGCAAGCTAATTGACATCCAGATGGAAGCAATCAGTCCGGCAAATCCAGACTGTAGAAGTTCTACGAGACAACTGGCCCAGTCTTTTCAAAATTTGATGTTGTTTAAAAAAAAAAGGAGGTATTGAGACTGTTCTCGAGAGAGACTAAAAAGATATACAACTGAATATGATGGGTTAACTTTAATAGGATTTTTTCATTAAAAAACCCAGCTCATTAAGATACTTTGTGGACAACTGGAGGATATTTATTTTATTTTATTTTATTTTATTTTATTTTATTTTATTTTATTTTATTTTATTTTTTGCTGTAAAGTTCGATGATTCATTAGTTGCGTATAACACTCAGTGCACAATGCAATATGTGCCCTCCTTACCACCCGTCACCAGCCTATCCCATTCCCCCATCCCCCTCCCCTCTGAAGCCCTCAGTTTGTTTCTCAGAGTCCATAGTCTCTCATGCTTCATTCCCCCTTCTGATTACCCCCCCTTTCTTTAAATACGGACTGATACTATGTTATATTAGAGGTTTATGATTCATTTTATCTCAGGTAATAATAGTATTATGGTTATAAAGAAAAATTTCTGTTTTTTTAAGAGATGTAGGGATATCTTAATTTTTAGGAGTGTCACAAAGTCTGCATCTTTGAAATGGCAGAATGTTAATAGCTGTTCTATCTGGATGTTTGATACACTAATGTATTTTATTACTCTTTCAACCTATTTTGTACATTAAAAATTTTTTTTTTATAACACAATGTTTGGTGAGGGAGAGAACACAATCTACTCCACAGCTTGCTATCTGGAAAATTGTCCTAAGGAATTAGTGAAAAATTCATGATCAATAGTGATAGAATAGTCCCAATAAAATAAGTGTATAACAATTGCAGATAAATAGGCTGTGTATTCTCAAAGAACAAAATTAATCCCAACAGGATTTTCTGTCAGGTTGATTTTTAAATTTATGTAGAGCAGCAAAAGGCAATAGCTAATATAAATGAACAGCTAATTCATTTCTGAAAAGGGAAAAGAGGAGAAGAGATTTCTGGCTCTAAACATAAAGATTAGAAAGCTATTTTAAAGTTAAAAAGATATGGTGTAGGGATGGACACATGGAGTGATAGCACAAATTAGCTCACAGACTAGTATATGAAATTTTGATATATGACAGAGGTGGCATGACAAAGTACACAGGAAAGGAGAAATTATCTAATAAATGGAGCTGAAATGCTGTAATTCATAAAAGAGAAAAGTGAAACTGTAGCCTTATCTCAAACCAAATCGAGAATCACTTTCAAATACAGTGAGAACCCAAACTTGAAAAATATTGTGAAGGGTAAGAAAGAGAAAGGTCACGAGCTGGAGGAGAACATTAGGTTGAGGGATTTGTTTTTGTTTTTAAGATAGGAGAACCTTGAACTTTAGAAAAGCATCCAGCAGAGGAGATACAGAAAAGGGGAGTATTCCTAAGAAAGCAAATGGCAATTGGATAAGCAGCAAGGTGGCTCACAGAGAGCAGGTGTCTAGGAATTATTGAATGACTGGATCAACTAAGACTAGAGAATGGATTAGCTTAGCTGGGAGGTGCAGAAATTGGTTCCGATAAAAGTAGGCTTTTTTTTTCACTGACAGGTATGAGAGGGGAGTTAACAGATGCAGCCACTACTAAGTGTGCTTCGCTTTATGACTTCTCACTTCAGCCTTCAGCAGCAGGAGGAAAGGACCCACTGTGGCTCAAAATCAAACATAAACTTCTTAAACTCAAAAGGCATGGGAAACAGTGTGTCGATATGAAAATACGTGCTACAACCAGATGGACAGAGTTTTCTACATGATATCATTTCTTCCTTGCTTCTTATCGTTGTTTTTCTAACCCTGGCACCAGGGCATTTTCCTAAAGCATAAGGGGAGCTTTCTAAAGCCCGGATCTCAAGAGATCAAAAATGGCATGTGTGGCAAGAGCCAGTGGCAGAAGGAAGCTAACTCTAAAATTAAACTGTCTAGGGTCATATCCTGGAACTAACACATACTCACTATGAAAACCTCCTGCAAGTTCCTTAGCTTCTGAATCTTCGACTTCCCCTTTTATCGAGTAAGGATTCTCTTAGTTCAGGTTCTTTGTTGCAAGTTATAGAAATGGACTCTGGCTAACTTGAAGTGATGGGGAGCATATAGGGTAGTCCATGAACCAATGACAAAGCTGCAGAACCAGGCTTAGGAAGATCAGAAACCAGGGTAGCTCCAGACATCATCCATGTAGCAGGAAAGGGTGGTTGGTTCTCCCAGTATCCTGGACCCTCAGTGCTTCATATTCAGTTTTCAGCCTTTGTCAGTGTGCTTAAAATTAAACTCTAGACGATTTAGATCCAAGTAGCCTAATTTATTAATATAACACTGTATGTTGACTATACGGAAATAAATAAAATAAATAAAATAAAATAAAGTAAAATAAAATAAAATAAATAAAATAAAATAGCCTGATTTAGATTCATTGCTTATCTTCCAGCTAGAGGAGCACAGAGCATTTTTTGCATGGTTCCATCAGACTGTGGAAGAGTACTGCTAGAAAAAGGATGGAGTCACTATATGAAAACAAAAATAAAAACAAATTTATATATACTCCATGCCTTTGGCTATCCAGATACCTACATCTTCATTTCTATACATTAACTTTCAATAATGCTTTGGCCAACATACTGTAAATATTCCACAGTGAAAATATATTCATCTTCTTTCCGAAGTTGAATAACCCCAAACTGCATCCATCTCCAAGTCCAGGATTTCTGAGTAAGATGTATTTATTCTCTAACTCTGTTGTCAACTATCTCAGTGGTCTGCAGCCTGTAGATAAAGCAAATCACACACACACAACAACCGTGGCTTTCCATTACACAGCAGTGCGTCTACTTTGGTGCTGATATTCTTATGTCTCAGAGTCCCCCACTAGACACATATGGAAAACGAGAGCCAGAGTGGCCACATTACTTGTCCAAAGCCATCAATGACTAAGTAATTAAGCCAACATCTGAATCCAGCTTTGTCCAGCTCCAAAGCCATCTCTTTCCCTCCCATCACAGAAGGGTTAGAACAACATGAGGTAAATGTTCTGAGAAATTTAATGGGAAACAAAGCTCTGGTACATGAAAACAGAGGTGTGAGGAGAGTTTTAGCTTATGGGAAGCAGAGGATGGAAGGTTTAAGTTTGTAGTTATAGGAATAGGGGATGAGAAGCATATTTATTTAATGGAGAGTAGGATAAATAGGACTTTCCTGTTTTTAAAACTATTTCACAGTAATGTTAACACTTTATGCTTTGTAAGGGGCTGACATAGCTGTTTCCTCAACCATTTTTGCATCAATAGGTAGTTGTTTGGATTATTTTATTAGCTAAGGTTTTGATTGACATTAGTTAGCAGGTCACTTGGAAATCTGACTACCCAATTATTGATTTTTTTTAACCTCTATACCTATAAAATAAAAATACTATTCAATTAGAGGTAGGATGGTGTTGAAATGGACTATTTAGTGAAAAAACAAATTAGTTTCTTACCTTACATCATACAGCAAAACAAATGCTAGATGCATTGAAAAGTTAATGTTTCTTTTAAAGAAACCATTAGAAAAAATAACTTCAAAGAAAATATAGGAAATATCTGGGAATGGGTAAAAAACAAAACAAAACAAAACAAAAACAACCTCTTGAGGCATGAAGGCAATGAAATGTCCCTGCTAGCTGGGGGGTGGGAATGCTCAGGAATTGCTCAAGTTTTAGTGATCTGAAGTTAGCGATGATGGAGGTATTCAGAAGGTGGTGGGGCAGTCAGTGTCCAGAATACTGAATTCCCTTTACACTCCTAAGAGTTTTCCCCACCCACACTTCTTTATACCCAGCAAAGAAACAATGCCAGACATTTTCTCCTGCTAAGATTTATTCCCAATTTAAATCTTGGAAACTGCACACAGGCATAATAATTTTGGTCAATCAGGAGAAAGCTTATTGTGTTTCAAAACAAGTCATGCAAGGAAGGACTTAAGGAATTTCATTTTAGCCTGAAGATGTGAAATTTAAACTTCCACTAAAGGACGCTTGGAGGAAATGTTTAGAGAAAGTCATGGTGTTGGCTAGACTCTTTCTGAGTGACTTGTTCTGATGTCAGGTATGTGGTAAGGGTTAGTAAGAATCTCACATTTGGCACAGTCCAGGTTCTCACAGTCTCAAATAACAAGCTGGTCATACTCAGATTTTATTTTTCTTGAATATTTAGGTTGCATTCCACTGTTGGCTTGGTAGCTATTATTCAACTTACACTTTTAAAATGAGCATTTATCTGTTGGTAAGCAAGAAGACCGCAGAGTATATTTTTTCTTTGTTTTCAAGTTTTTGGTCAGAATATTTAGAACTAAAAGAATTCCAAGAGAAACAAACTAAATATCTAAGTTAATGACTATAGTCGCTGCTACAGCATTCAAATTCTTGTGTGTCATCTCTAACTGTAATTTTTAAATTAGTGATTATATGGTGTAAATAATGTGAGAGCGTCTGCCAAGCAAAGCAAAACTAGAGGATAATGTCACAGTGGGGAGTGGTGCCAATCAGTTGGATGAGCTCTGAGCAATAAATTTATGTTTTAAGTGGCAAAAGTCACAGTTCGTAGAATCTCAAGAATACTGGTGAACTGATAAGCTAGCAAGTGTCTTTCCCGATCAGTATGTCTTAGCCTTGAAGATGAAGCTTAACTTGGCCATGTCAACTAACACTATCTAAAGTTAGATTAAAGAACCAAATCACTCTCGTGATTGCATTGCTCAAGGGGGAGTGTTAAGAATATCTACAGTTATAAATAGAATAAATAATAAATGAACAAATAAAAATTGAAAGAGGTGGAAGGCTATCAGAAGTTCCTTCTCTTCAAGCTTTACAGTGTAGCTGACTTCCCTTTATCCTGTTTATCCAACAAGAAAAATGAGATATGGAAACCGTCTATGGATTCCATCAGAAAGAAAATAAGTCACCATTTGATACATCAGTAAAGACATTGCTGAGTTTTAGGAAAGAAATAGAGGCCTTCTACTGAAGCCCTGCATCTGAGAAGTTTCAACATCAGGTACCTCAATGCAACAGAGTTGCTGGTGATTGACGGAGAATGTATAGGAAAGTGGGAGGGATTGGAAGGATTGCAAGCAGGGTTGAAGAAACAATGAGAGATTTGACTCGGCCTGGTTAAACCATAATTCAGAAGGGATGTGGGAATGTTTTGAAGTTCCCAATGCCTATGAAAGAGAAAGATTTAATGCTTTTAGAGCAATAAATTCAAGCTAATTATTAGGATAAACTTTCTGACAGCGTTATTTGTTTTATTTAAGAGATAAACTGCTCCTAGAGTGAAGAAATGGAAAAGGGTGAGCCAAATCCCAGCTGAGGGAAACACAGCTTATAATAGGATAGGAGTGTGGTGTCTAACACAGCATCTAATAGCAGACATATGACCATGATATCAGGTTTTATTGTGGGGCTGATTTTCACATGAACACTTGGGCACTGAGTTCAGGGGAAAGTAAGCATAGTATCCTCCCTGACTGAGGCCACATCTGTAAAGAGGGAGGAGTAGGTTTTTGTTGGTCTCACATGGGAATGTCCTCTAGGGAAGCCTGAGCCAGGAATGAATGTGATTAATGTAGAAAGCATCCATAAGGTAAAAATGGCTTATTTGGAGGTCTAATGCTTTTACTTGAGTTTTGGGTTGACATTTTGTCGGTCACTTCCATTTGGCACCTGGATCTCTGAATTTCATGGGTTATTGGATGTCCCTTTTAGTATCTTATTTCTAGATCTGCTTATCAGGTGGTACTTTAAAGTAATAGTGGATATATTTCTGAACATTTCTTGAATTTATTTGTTCAGGAGTAATCACAAAACAAACCTTGGTCCCAAGTTCAAACTCAAGTCTCTAGAATCACTTAGATCGTGCATTCAGTTATATTTGTAGCATCTTTGACTTTTTTCTTGATTCCTTGTGTGTAAGAACCTTGGGTCACCAGTATTGCCTGATATTTCGTTTGGCATGATATTTTTCTTACCTTCTCTTGGGATCTTCCTTTAGGAAGACAGGACTTTAATTCCTTTTCTGTGTTGTTCAGACCCAGCTATTCAGGATCTTTACAAATCTCAGATTTTCTCATATGGTTCTCTTTAGCCATGCAAATCAGGTGGAAAATGGCCTAGGTTTGCAACAATACGCAGAGTGAAGACTGTCCAAACAAAGAGGGCAAGTGCCAGAGGGAAGTGGGTGGAGGGATGAGCACAATGGGTGAAGAGGAATGGGAGGTACCGACTTCCAGTTATGGGAAGAATAAGCCATGGGAATAAAGGCACAGCATAGGGAATATAGTTACTGGTATTGTAATAGCTCTGTATGGTGGCAGATGCTGGCTACACTTGCGGTGAGCACAGCGTCATGTTCAGAGATGGTGAATCACTATGTTGTACATCTGAAAGTACTGTAACACTATGTATCAACTACACTCTTCAAAAAACTTTTAAAAAGAAGGCAAGTGTTCTGGGGAAGTAGGGAAAAGGAAGGCATATTGTTTTCTTATACTGTGATCTGGGGTAAGAGATATGCTCACAATGTAAAGATGAGTAAAAAAGTTTTAAATAGATTGTGTCATTGTAAGTCAACAAATATTTCTTATTTGCCAATGTACGCACACCCCTGGGAGAGAAAATTCAGAGTATGTAAAAAAATGAATGAAATATAAAACTAGATAGTAAAGAACTTAACATCTCATGGAGGCGGATTGGACATGACACGCGACCTCTTTGATGTAAACTGGGGAGTGATGTGATCCTATGGTCTCTCAAACTAGGGTAAATTGTGACAAGGCAATGAAAGATAGGTCATGTTTTCAAGGTCGCCTTGGCACCCCTGGCTTACGCACCTTCTGCCCTCACCTGCTAGAGAGTGAGACTATGGCTTTAACTGAAAAATAATATTTTTATTAAATGGTCTAAAAGTATTCTTAAGGATATCTCATGTTCCACTCTTGTCTCTTTATAAACTATTTCACACTTCTGATTTTAATACCATATTTATTAGAATAATTCACAAGCAACCATTTCCACTTTTTCCTAGTTTTTATTAGTTTCAGTCTCATATCATACACAGAGTCCTGGGAACATACCTTATCACCACTTCTGTCTAAATACAGTCCCAAAGGGATTTGTTCTTTCCCTGATGGTACCCACTCTTGCAATTTTTGTGACTCCAGCCTGCACAGACATTTTCAAGCTCACACATCTTCTCATTGTCTTTGATTCTTTCTCCCTTTTATGTATCTGGGTACAAATACAGGTTAATTACTCATTTATCCAACAACCCTTCATCCTTGTCCAGGTTACCATCAACCTTCCCTTTGAACACTGCAATTACCTCTTTCCTCTCCACACATCAGCCAGAGTGATCTTTTTAAAAATATGAATAATATTAGGGCCTTGACCAATGCCCAATGCCTTATCACACTTCGGATAATTTACTTCAACTTAAAAGTGTCTAAATAATATCATTCCTGCTGTGTTTCCAACTCCGTTTTATTGCTCCTTGCTTTATTTTTATTTTTATTTTTTGGAATTTTTTTTTTATATTATGTTAGTCACCACATAGTACTTCGTTAGTTTTTGATATAGCGCTTTCTATATTAAATCCACAGTGGCTTTCTTTCTGTTCCAGCGCCACACCAGACTCTTTTCCAGTTAGGGCTTTTGCATTAGCCATTCCCTCTGCCTATAGCACCTGTCCAGATTCTTAGTTGGCTGATTTCTGTCATTCAAGTCTTTGCTGTCTGTCACCTACTGAGAAATGCAGTAGGTGACATCTCTGATCCATGATCATCCTTCTCCCCTGAGTTTTTATTTATAACATGGATCTTCACAGCTTTCATCATTATCTGGTATAGCCTTTATTTATATGAGTTCCATGAGAGTTTGGGACTTCCCTCTCATGTCCAGCACTACATCCTTAGAGCCTTCTAAAGTGTCTGGAACTAACATTTACACACAGTCAAGCAATGCACTTTGCATCGGGGATACAGAAATGAACATGATACAATGTCATAATTGCAAATGTATGTGTTATCCATTTGGTATTGTTGCCTGATCTGTAACTGATGCAACCAATTGCTGCTCCCTCTCAGACTTCTCTAATCTGACAGACTGTCCCTTTGGATTTATTATATCTTCCCCCTTTAGAAACATAAAATGATGGAATGTGTTTTGTATACTTGGTCAGGGAATTGTTCTGTCTCTTCAAGTTAGCTTCATGGAGATCTGACAATTTTGTTTGTTACTTTTATGTAGCACCTTCAATGCTTAATTATGAAACTGTTTTTCTTATTGCTGCTTTCTGTGTTTCAGTTCTGCCTTAACTAGACTATAAATTCTCTATTTTGTATTTATCTAATTTCACCATTTGCTCAATATATGATAAGTGCACCTGATAAATTCATTTCAGGTTGATTTTTCAACATTATCTTCTTATAGTGATTATAGCCTCCAAACGTAACTATTGGGAAAAGAAATATTTTGTTTTTTAATCTGTTGTTTTCTTTCCAGAAAATAGAAAAGAAAAAAAATTTGCCTTGGGGAAAACCTTCATTTGTAGCATTTACCAAAAGAGAATAAGCAACTGAATACAAAGGACAAGGCTGGTGTGTTTAATTTCTTTTTGTTTTGGTTTGGGATTTTTTTTTTAACCTCCCAGCAGCAAACAGAGTGAGAATGCTAGCAATGAAACTTTAAAAAATAATCCCTTGAAATGAAAATGTATCTTAAATTAACTTTTGCTTTATATATTTTTTTGGAATAAAGATGGTTGAAATTTAATCCTCTACCATTTCCAATACACTCTGAATAGCATAAATCCTAACCAGATTTTAATTCATTTCTTTGAGGAAATTTTCTTCCTTACATCTCATTTCCTGAACCCTACAATGTGGTCCAATTTTGCACTATGCTGAGTGCTATTTTCAAAATTGGTTTAACTGCAGATTTGGAGACCACTCGGACTGTGGAAACATATTACCCATGATAAAGTGTTCTTGCTCATTAAAAAGATGATATATTAAATATAATTTATCTTATATGTTCAAATATGTACAATATTATTTATTATGTTCTAAATATAATAATAATAGTAATGATGAATTACTTAATAACATTTGCCATTTCTTTTTTTTTTTTTTTGGTATGTTAAGTTAGTTACTACATTAGTTTTTGATGTAGTGTTTAATGATTCATTATTTGTGTACAACACCCAGTGCTCATTGCAATAGTGCCCTCCTTAATACCCATCACCGGGCTAACCCCACCCCTAACCCCCACCCCTCTGAAACCCTCAGTTTGTTTCCCAGAGTCCATAGTCTCTCATGGTTCATCTCCCCCTCTGATTTCGCTCCCATCATTTTTCCCTTACTTCTCCTAATGTCCTCCATGCTATTCCTTATGTTCCACATATGTGTGAAACCATATGATAATTATCTTTCTCTGCTTGACTTATTTCACTTAGTATAACCCCCTGCATTTTGATGCAAATGGTGGGTATTCATCCTTTCTGATGGTTGAGTAATATTCCACTGTATATATGAACCACATCTTCTTTATCCATTCTTCTGTTGAAGGGCATCTCAGCTCCTTCCACAGTTTGGTTATTGTGAACATTGCTGCTATGAACATTGGGGTGCATGTTCCCCTTCTTTTCACTACAACTGTATCTTTGGGGTAAATACTCAGTAATGCAATTGCTGGGTCATAGGGTAGCTCTATTTTTAAATTTTTGAGGAACCTCCATACTGTTTTCCACAGTGGCTGTACCAATTTGCCTTCCCACCAACAGTGTAAGAGGGTTCCCCTTTCTCCACATTCTCTCCAACATTTGTTGTTTCCTGCCTTGTTAATTTTTGCCGTTCTAACTGGTGTATGGTGGTATCTTGTTGTGGTTTGATTTGAATTTCCCTGAGTGGCTAATGATGTTGAATATTTTTTCATGTGTCTGTTAGCCATTTATATGTCTTCTTTGGAGAAGTGTCTGTTCATGTCTTCTGCCCTTTTTTTGACTTGGTTATTTGTTCTTTGGGTATTGAGTTTGGTAAGTTCTTTATAGATCTTGGATATTAGCCCTTTATCTGTAATGTCATTTGCAAACGTCTTCTCCCATTCCGTGGGTTGCCTCTTAGTTTTGTTGATTGTTTCCTTTGCTGTGCAGAAGCTTTTTATCTTGATGAAGTCCCAAAAGCTCATTTTTGCTTTTATCCCCCCTTGCCTTTGGAGATATGTCATGAAAGAAGTTGCTGTGGCCGATGTCGAAGTGGTTACTGCCTATGTTCTCTAGGATTTTGATGGATTCCTATCTCACACTGAGGTCTTTCATCCATTTAAAGTTTATCTTTGTGTATGTATGTATAAGAGAATGGTCCAGCTTTATTCTTTAGCATGTGGCTGTCCAAATTTTCCCGGCACCATTTATTTATTTATTTTTTTATTTTATTTTTTTATTATATTATGTTAATCACCATACAGTACATCCCCGGATTCTGATGTAAAGTTTGATGTTTCATTAGTTGCGTATAACACCCAGTGCACCATGCAATACGTGCCCTC
>NC_048225.1:75033245-75159728 GCF_002007445.2 Ailuropoda melanoleuca
TTCTCCACATCCTCTCCAACAATTGTTGTTTCTTGCCTTGTCTATCTTTGCCATTCTAACTGGCGTAAGGCCCAGCACCATTTATTGAAGAGACTGTCTTTTTCCATTGGATATTTGTTCCTGATTTGTTGAAGATTAGTTGACCATAGAGTTGAGGGTCCATATCTGGGCTCTCTTCTGTTCCATTGATCTATGTGTCTGTTTTTGTGCCAACACCATGCTGTCTTGGTAATCACAGCTTTGTAATATAGGTTGAAATCAGGCAACGTGATGCCCCCACCCCCAGCTTTGTTTTTCTTTTTCAACATTTCCTTGGTGATTTGGGGTCTTTTCTGGTTCCATACAAATATTAGGATTATTTGTTCCAGCTGTTTGAAAGATGCCATTGGTATTTGACACGGGTGGCTCTGAAGTTATAGATCGCGCTGGGCTGCACAGACGTTTTCACAACGCTTATTCTTCTACTTCATGAACATGGGATGTTTTTCCATCTTTTTGTGTCTTCTTCAATTTCTTTCATCAGTGTTCTGTAGTTGCTAGAGTATAGATCCTTTACCTCTTTGGTTAGGTTTATACCTACGTATCTTATGGTTTTGGTGCTACTGTAAATGGGATCAATTCCCTAATTTCTCTTTCTACAGTTATATTGTTAGTGTATAGAAAAGCCACTGATTCCTGTGCATTGATGCTGTATCTTGCCACTTTGTGGAATTGCTCTATGAGTTCTAGTAATTTGGGGATGGAGTCTTTTGGGTTTTCCACATAAAGTATCATGTCATTACCTAATATGTTCAAAATATAATGATAATAATAATAATAATGAATTAATCAATAACAGTTGCCATTTCTTGAGAAGCATTACATTTTGGGGACAGACTAAAGACTTGACATGCTGACTCCTTTCTCTTCTTTAATAATTCTGTGGGGCAGTTCTTATTATCCCTATTTTGTACATAGGAAAGTGAGGCTTAACAAGTTAAAGAAATGTAGCCTAAGTAAGTGGAAAAGGGAGAATTCAAATAGGGTTCTTCAAGGCTACAATGTCTCTAGCTTTAATTTCTTTGCTAGGTAAAAATTCACTGATAGTCTGAACAAGCATTCCCAACCTGCTCTGCCTTTACTGTATATCAGCATGCAAGGGGGAACTTGAATGATTGGAGGAATGCCCTGGCATTGGTAGACAGGTTGGCAGATGATCACCAGGGATGATTTCTAAGCCTCTGTCTGTAGTTTGATGGAAAGAATAATGGTATTTGGAGTCACAAAATCTGCATTTCAATTCCAAATCCAGGAATTCCTTTGGCAAATTACTTAATGAGTTGAAGACTTAGCCTTCTTGCCTATAGAGTTGATAGTATTAATAATTTCCTCCCAGTGATGCTTCAGTCATTATGGTATATGAAATTGTATTGAGGGTAGGGATAGCTCAGCTTGAGTCTAAGTGGAAGTACAAAATGATTGGCAAACTGATGGGAGGGATTGGCAAACTGATGGGAGGGATTTACCAGAAAATCACCTGCATGGGTACTTTGGAATTTTCTGGCATGTCTGGGAATATGGTGCAATGGACTCAACATACGTCTTTTTGCAAGGAAATGAGGAGCCTTCAGGAAGAAAACATCTTCAGGAAGAAGGATCCAGGGGTAATAAATCTGATCAAATAATAAAAACTTAATTATTATAAAGGAGGAAAGATTCTAAAAAAGGTTTGGGGTTCATCAGTAGAAATGTCTCCCACCCTAGTCTCCAGTGAACTTTAGACCAAAAACTAAGTGGAGCATAAAAACAGAGGAATTGTTTACTAGACTCTTTATAGAACTTTGTGGCACAAGAAAAAGCTGCTTGGGATTCCTCTGACAGAAACACAAGAAAACCATCTCCCTTGCTTTGCCACAGACTATCTTAGAAGTTTGGAAACTTGGGGTTATTAGGAAATTGTGTCAAAAGCCTAGGATGCCCTTGTGGCACCAGAAAAAAACACATTATATTGGTTAACTTTCTGTGCCAACTTGACTGGGCTAAGGTATGCCCAGATAGCTGGCAAAAATATTTGTAGGTGTTTCTGTGTCTCCAGAAGAGATTAGCATTTGAATTGGTGAACTGAGTAGAGTGGATGGCCCTCCTAAGTGTGGGTGGGGTGGGCATCATCCAATCCCTTCAGGGCTCAAGTAAAACAAGAAAGAGAAGAATGGTGAATTTGTTCTCTCTCTGCTTGAGCTGAGCTATCCATTTTCTCCTGTCCTCACACCCTGGCACTCCTTCCTGGTTCTTGGGCTCTTGGATTCAGGCACAAGGGCAAGTCAATGGAAGAAGAGATAGTCTTTTCAATAAATGGTACAATTGAACACCCGTAAGCACAAAATAATGAACTTGAATTTCAGCCTCACGACTTTTGCAAAAATGAATTCAAATTGGTTCATAGATCTAAACGTAAAATGGAAGATTTAAAAGCATTCAGAAGACAATGTGGAAGAAAACCTTTGTGATCTGGGATTAGGCAAAGAATTCTTAGACATTACACCAAATACCTGATGCATTAAAGAAAAAAAAATGGATAAAATAGGCTTCAAAAACATTTAAAGTATTTGCCCTGCAAAAAACATGTTCAGAGAATGAAGAGACAAACTACAAGCTGGAAGAAAACATTTGCAAATGACACATTTGACAAAAGTCCTTTAACCAGAATATATAAAGAACTCTCAAAACTCAACAGTCAAAACACAATCCAATTTAAAAATGGGTAAATGACTTGGACATTTCATCAAAGAGGATACGTTGATGTCAAATAAGCACACAAAAGAATGTTCCAGGTCCTTAGCCATTGAATTAATGTGAATGAGAGCTATGATGAGATAACACTATATAGCTGGCAAAGATGCAGAAAAATCAAAACTCTCATACCCTGCTGCTGGCAATGCAAAATGGTACAGCCACTCCAGAACACAGGGTAGCAGTTACTCTAAAGTTAAACATACACTTAACATATGACCTAACGATTTCACTTCAACGTATTTACTTTAGAGAAATGAAAACCTGTGTTCACACAAAAACCTATACATGAATGTTTATAACAGCTGTATTCATAATTACCAAAAAGCTAGAAACAGCTAATTGCTCCTTAACAGCTCAACGGATCAACAAAGCGAGGTACATCACACAATGGTATACTTATACTACCCAGCGATGAAAAGGAATGAACTGTTGAGGAATTGGCTGGATGCATCTTAAAGACATCATGAAAGAACCTAGTCTCAGAATGTGGCATATTGTATGATTCTATTACTATAATATTTATGAAAAGATGAACCTATGATCAACAGATCAGGGTTGCCAGGGTTGCATCACTAAGAGATACTTAGGATGAGGGAACAGTTCTGTGTCCTGACTATGGTCAGGCGGTTACATGAATTTCTACAGGTGTTAAAATTCATAGAACTGTACATGAGAAAAGTCAGTTTTACTGTACGTTAAAAATAAGAAAAAATTGTTAGGCCAGTACCCTCCCAGGCTCTCTCTGTCACCAAATACTCTCCTTCTCCTTGTTCTTGCGTTCTATCGCCGCATTCCCATCCTTTCAAAAAGGGATCCACGCCTATTTCTTGTACCTATTCCATAATATTTGGCATATTGTTCTCTGTCTCACTGAAACAGCCCCCCAAAGGCACTCATGATCCTTATTCTCCTACCCACAAGAAATTCTGTTAATTCTGGCTCATTCTGCCCTGCCATGTCTTGACTCCTATAACTCTTCCTGTATCCTTCTTCTTGGCACGTATTCTAACACTTAGATTATTCAAAAAATGTTTCAGGTGCATATATTGGTCTGTCATGACCAAAAGGCTTTTTCCTCCAAAAGCATGCAGATAGAGGACAAACCCCAGACTTGCTGGAGCCAGAGTAATCAAAACGTTATGTTGAAAAAAGAGCCAATATTATTTCTACGAGTGTGAGACTTTCAGAAGGATAGCTTAGGAAAAAATCCCAGTGCATATGAAATTCTGATTGTCTCCAAAATGATTAATCATAAAATTTCACTGAAGAATATATACCCACATAATCATACACGTACATGCACTCACTCACACCCCTGAGCTGAGTTTATAACTACTACTATCCACTCGAAACAACTGGTTGTAATCATAGTGAAGTGGGGTGGTAGTTTTCTTTTTTCTTTTAGATTAAATAGATTAAACATACTCATAAAATTTCACTTTTATTTCTCTTTTATACAACACCAACAGTTTGCTTTGGCCTCTCTTCTAATTTAATTATCTTGATTATCTATATTTTTGCAATCAAGTTCTGAATGGAGCCAGGATTTTTGACATTGGTGAAGTTGCAAAATATTTTGACCCCAAACATTCTGTCTTTAGCCAGATTTGTCTTCTCTGGTTTTCTCTGCTGGGGATGTTCATTCCGCATTCATTCAATAAACACTGATTGACAACTCACTGTGTGCCAGGTACTGTGTTAGATGCTGTGAATAGAGTGATTAATGCGACAGCCATGGGTCCTGCATTCACAAGATCCACAGACTAGTGACTGTAGGCAGACAAATGAGCCAATATTTACAGGACGTGCATAGGAATGTGTAAATTATTAGTGAACATAGAAGAGATGCCTGACCCAGCCAATGAAAGTCAGAGGTTTCCTGGAGGGAATAATGCTTGGTTGAGTTTTCAGAATAAATAACAGTTAGACAGGCTAAGAAAGATGGGAAAGAATTGACGGAATAAAATTCTTGTGAGAACATTATGTCCAAATAGTCTGGGATTCTGGTACCGCTGTAATCTGATACCTTAGAAATGTGGCCCCTTTCTCTTAAAAAGCCTTCCTTGCTTCTCTGAAACACAGTGCTCTCAGCAGAATGTGTTGCCTGCGTCTATCTTTTGGCGGTTGTCAGATACCCTCAGAAAGCAGAATAACTTCGTATGGGTGAGGCTGTTAGGCTCACAGACTTTGGCGTAAGGGTCCCCGGCTTTGCTCTGGATTTGAATTCCAACTGTGTTATATTTCACTACTTATTATTCTCTCTAGAAACTTCAGTTTCCTCATCTATAAAATATAAGTAATCATACCTACTTCACAGAGTTGTGTCATAGGTTAAATGAGCTAATAAATGCAGCAGTGTATTTATTTAGAATGATGCATGAGATATTACTATGCCTCAGTAGGAATGTTACCTATTACTAATATGTGTGCTTGCCATAGTTTCCCAACTAAACTGTATGTTTCAGGAGGGCAGAACCAAGTTTTAATTAAGAAAATGGCCAAGAGTTTTCCATAAAGTTTCATTTGATTCTTTCAATACATCTCTGAGTTTGATATTATTTTTCTTTTGTTTCAGTTGCAAAGACTGAGTCTTGGATATGTTAACTTAATTGCCTAAGGTTGCCAGCAAGTAATTGGGAGAATTTGTTCCCATGTGCCTCTCGCCTAAAGACCCTGCCATTTCCATGGCATAATGAAATAAAAGAAGTAAAATGTGTCATGCTGGGTTTGTAGTTGCAAACAACAGAAACAGAGATTGGCTAACTTAAGCAAAAGAAAATGACTGGAAGAGTCCCTTATAGCTCTCGGATTGTTTGGTTGGCTAGAGAGCAAGGTCTGAGAAGCAAAGTTCAGCGTCCAGATGCACACTCCATGGTCCCCAGTCCGGTCTGGTTAGTGTGCTGCCATGACGCGCAGTTGTGGGACACTGAACTCTGTCATCATGGCCACCAAAGCAGGTTCTAAACAGTCCTTGTGTCTTCATAAAGTTGTATTTTTATGCTGTAGGCGTGGCTGTCCCCTACTGGCTGGAGCTCAGAGAAACCAGGTGTCTGGCCTTCTGAGGGCGTTGCCACTCCAAACATACAGTGCCAGATCCCCCGGCACCAGAAGGAGGTTCTGTGGCTGGGCAATCTAAATAAACAAATAAATACCCGAGTTCCACTAACCACCCTATAGGGTTTCTTTTGGAAACCATGTTGACATTCTTTGTGATCCGAAGCAGTAAATACACGTTGAATCTAAGAAACGTTGATGCTGGCTTTATCTGCTGTGCCTGGCTGCACCTGGATTCTGAGCCAGCTTGCCAGCATCAGTGGAGAAAGGAAAGATTCAGGTTTCCAGTTTTGGGGATTTCTGTTCAGGCTTCTGGGAAACTGAGATGATACAGAATAAGCACAAAAAGGAAAAGGGGGCTGGGAATTCCAGTTACAATGAGAGAATCAAAGCAAAGTTCAAGTGTAAGGCAAAGCAAGGGAAAGAGGAAACATAAACACAAGCACTAAAATCTAGGAAAGGATCCTATGAAGATTAAGAAAACAAGACAATTGTATATAATATTTGGGAATAGGAAACAAGCAGAGAACCCATATCTAATAACGCAGAAGATCCTGATTTATAGATCATAATAGAAGCAACAGGGCTATTTACAGGAAGAAATTAGAGAGGGCAAAGGAAGAGACTTTGGGGGACTGTGTCAAAAAGGGCTGTTCTAGAAGGAAATTCAGAGACCCAGTTCCTCTACTTCTTTGGCTGCCAGAATTAAAAAAGTTCTTCAGGCCTCACATTTTCCAGCAAGACTACAGATGCCTCCCTGGGTCACATGGACACTAGGCCCCTTTGTATTTCCTTTGATGTGTGCTTGGATGTAACGGGGTGTCCAGGCTCTCTGCAGACCCTCAGCTTCAGGGACAGAAACACAGAGAATGGAGAGGCAAGAGAACCACCAGCTAGCTGCCCGGAGCCGTGGAATTTAAAAATCACAGAGCAGTGAGGTTTTTATTCAAATCCTCCACGGTGGGCTGTGTCTGTCCCAGTCGAGAGGTATAACCAGAGTTTTCTGCATGTGAATTAGGGGGACTGTTGAAATCATGTGAACTATCGTTTACTGAGTACGTCCTATCAAACATTATTCTATGTGCATTTATTGAATCCTCCTATCAGTCTGTTGGGTGGGTAAAATTACTGTCTCCATTATATAGAAAAGGTAGTTGAAGCTTGTGAGTTTAGATAACATACCCAAGCTCGTGCACAAAGACAGCCGGGACTTTTACGTGGGTCTGTGAAACACTGGCAGTGAGCTGATTTCTGCTGCAAAGAACAGACTACTGACCCAAAGACTCTTAAACCCTAAGGCACATGTGGTCTAATGCAGCGGGGAGGGGCTGTTCAGCAGCAATGGCAATGTCCCCAAGGACTGGGGTTTCCATCTTTCTACTCTGCCGTATGTGTTGGTGATATCTCATGTACAAGAGCACCACTGCTGCAGTTTCAAGCGTCCCATGAAGACATGACCACTTTTGTTTAAAAAGAGGAGGGCGATGTGCTCCATGAATCTTTTATTATTACTATTATTCTTCAAGTGTAATTAACATACAGTGTCATACTAGCTTCAGGTGCACAATACTATGATTCAACAAGTCTATACTTTTCTCAATGTGCATCAAGATAAGTGTACTCTTAATCCCCTTTATCTATTTCATCCATCCCCCCCAACCCACTTCCCCTCTGGCAACCACCAATTTGTTCTCCATAGTTAAGACTCTTTTGTTTGTCTCTTTTTTTAATTGGTGCGTTCATTTGTTTTGTTTCTTAAATTCCACATGTGACTAAAATCATACAATATTTGTCTCTAACTTGTTGCACTTACCGTTATACCTTCTAGATCCATCCATGTTGTTGTAAATGGCGAGATTTCATTCCTTTTTATGGGTGAGTAATATTTCATTGTGTATACATACCACATCTTCTTTATCCATTCATCGTTCCATGGACACTTGGGTTGCTTCCATATCTTGATTACTATAAATAATGCTGCAATAAACATACATTGCATAGATCTTTTCAAATTAGTGTTTTCATTGAGGCGGGGAGGGTAAATACTCAAGAGTGGAATTACTGGATCACATGGCAATTCTATTTTTAATTTTTGAGGCAACTCCATACTGTTTTCCCCAGTAGCTACACCAATTTACATTCCCACCCACAGTGCCCAAGGGTTCCTTTTTCTCCTCATCCTCACCAACACTTGTTGTTTCTTCTGTTTTTGATTTTAGCCATTCTGACAGACATTTATTGTGGTTTTAATTTGCATTTCCCTGATGATTAGTGATGTTGAGCCTCTTTTCACGTGTTTGTTGGCCATCTGTATGTCTTCTTTGGAGAAATGTCTATTTAGGTCTCTGCCCATTTTATAATTGGATTAATATTTTATTATTTTTATTTTTGGTGCTGAGTTGTATAAGTTTTTTATATATTTTGCATATTAACTCCTCATTGAATATATCATTTGCAAATATGTCTCCCATTCGGTAGATTGCCTTTTTGTTGGTGATGTTGGTTTCCTTCTTTGTGCAGAAACTTTATTTTGGTGTTGTTTCAATAGTTTAACTTTGCTTTTGTTTCTCTTGCCAGAGAAGACAAATCTACAAAAATGTTTTTATAGCTGATGTCAAAGAATTATTGCCTATGTTTTCTTCCAAAATTTTATGGGTTCGGGTCTCACATTTAGATCTTTAATCTATTTTGAGTTTATTTTTCTGTATGGTGTAAGAAAATGATCCAGTTTGATTCTTTTGCATGCAGCTGCCCAGTTTTCCCAACATCATTTGTAGAAAAGATGTCTTTTTCCCATTACATCAGATTTCCATATGTTCATTTTGTATCCTGCAACTCTACTGAACTTCTTTATTAGTTTTAGTAGTTTTTGGTGAATTCTTTAGGATTTTCTATATATAGTATCATGTCATCTAGAAGTACTGAATGTTTTATTTCTTCCTTACCAATTTGGATGCCTTTATTCCTTTTTCTTGTCTGATTGCTGTGGCTAGGACTTACAGTACTATGTTGAATAGAAGTGATGAGAGTGGAAATCCTTGTCTTTTTCCTGTTTTTAGAGGAAAGCTCTCAGTTTTTAACTATTGAGTATGATGTTAGCTGTGCATTTTTCATACATGGCCTTTGAGGTATGTGTGTTCCATCTAGACCTACTTTGTTGAGAGTTTTTATCATAAATGGATGTTGTACTTTGTCAAATGCTTTTTCTGTGTCTGTTGAGATGATCATATGGTTTTTATCCTTTCTCTTGTTAATGTGTTGTATCAAGTTGATTGATTTGTAATATTGAACCACCTTGTATCTCTGGAATCAATCTGACTTGATTGTGGTAAATGATTTTTTTTAATGTGTTGTTAGATTTGGTTTGCTAATATTTTGTTGAGGATTTTTGCATTTCTGTTCATCAGAGATATTGGCCTATAGTTTTCTTTTTTTGTAGTGCCGTTATCTGGTTTTGGTATTAAGGTAATGCTGGCCTCATAGAATAAATTTGGAAGTTTTCCTTCTTCTTCTATTATTTGAAATAGTTTGCAAAGAGTAGGTATTAACTCTGCTTTAAATATGTGGTAGAATTCACCTGTGAAGTCATCTATTCCTTGACTTTTGTTTGTTGGGAGTTTTTTGATTACTGATTCAATTTCTTTGCTAGTAATTGGTCTGTTCAGATTTTCTGATTCAGTTTTGGGAGGTTATGTGTTTCTAGGAATTTATCCATTTCTTGTAGGTTGTCCAATTTGTTCACATATAATTTTTCATAATATTCTCTTATAATCCTTTGTATTTCTGTGGTGTCAATTATTTCTCCTTTCATTTATAATTTTGGTTATTTGAGTCCTTTCCTCTCTCTCTCTCTCTCTGCTTTTTTTTTTTAAATCAGTCTGGATAAAGGTTTATCAATTTTGTTGATCTTTTTTAAAAAACAGCTCCTGGTTTCATTGATCTGTTACATTGTTTCTGGAGTCTCCATTTTATTTATTTCTGCTCTTTATTATTTCCTTCCTTCTATTGGCTTTGGGGTTTGTTTGTTTTTCTTTTTCTAGCTCCCTTAGGTGCAAGGTTGAGTTGTTTGTTTGAGATATTTCTTGCTTCTGAGGTAGATCTGTATTTCTGTAATCCTCCCTCTTAGAACAGCTTTTGCTGTATCCCAAAGTTTTTTGGACCTTTATGTTTTTATTTTTATTTGTCTCCATATATTTTTTTTATTTCCTCTTTGACTTCTTGGTTGACCCATTCACTGTTTATCATGTTATTTAGCCTCCATGTATTTGTGTTCTTTTCACGTTTTTGTTTGTTTGATTGGTTGGCTGGTTGGTTTCTTGTGTGTGTGTGTGTGTGTGTGTGTGTGTGTGTGTGATTGATTTCTAGTTTCATACTATTGTGAAGATGCATGTATATAATTTCAATCTTTTTGAATTTGTTAGGACTTGTTTTGTGGCCTAACATGTTATCTATCCTGGATAATGTTCCATATGCACCCGAAAAGAATGTATTATGCTGTTTTTGGATGGAATAGTCTAAATATATCTGTTATATCTATGCGGTTCAATGTGTCATTTAAAGTGACTGTTTCCTTGTTGATTTTCTACTTGAATGATCTATCCATTGTTGTAAGTGAGGTGTTAAAGTCCCCTACTATTATTGTATTACTTTGAATTTCTTCCTTTATGTCTGTCAATAGTTGTTTTATGTATTTAGGTGCTCCCATGTTGAATGTGTAAATATTTACAATTGTTATATCTTCTTGTTGGATTTTTCCCTTTATCATTATGTAGTATCCTTCTTTGCCTCTTGTTACAGACTGTGTTAAAGTCTATTTTGTCCAATATAAGTATTACTACCCCAGCTTTCTTTTCACTTCTATTTGCATGATAAATGTTTTTCTATTCCTTTACTTTCAGTATACATGTGTCTTTAGGTCTGAAGTGAGTCTCTTGCAAGCATCATATAGATAGGTCTTATTTTTTTATCCATTCAGTGACCCTATGTCTTTTCATTGGAGTATTTCATCCATTTACATTAAAAGTAATTTTTGATAGGTATGCACTTATTACCATATTGTTCCTTATTTTACAGTCGTTTTTGGAGTTCCTCATTTTCTTCTCTTGCTCTCCTTCCTTCTGGTGTGATGACTTTCTTTAGTGATATGCTTAGCTTCCTTTCTCTTTATTTTTTTCATATTTATAACAGGTCTTTCAGTTGTGGTTACCATTAAGCTCATATACATCACCTTATGCATATAGTTGTCTATATTAATATGATGGTCACAGTATGAACCCACTCTAGAAGCCCTAAATTTTTTCTCCCCTCCCCCCAATTTATGTATATGATGTCATGCTTTACATCCTTTTATTTTGTGAATCCCTTGACTGATTTTTATTTTTATTATTTTAAAGATTTATTTGTTATTTATTTTCAAGAAAGAGATAGAGTGAACACATGCACGAGTAGGAAGAGGGGCAGCAGGAGAGGGAGAGAGAATCCTCAAAAAGGCTACCCAATGGTTGCAGAGCCTGATGTGGGGCTCAATCCCAGGACCTTGAGATCATGCCCTGAGCCAAAATCGAGTTGGCTGCTCAACCGACTGAGCCGCCCAGGCACCCTCTGACTGATTTTTATACATGCAATTGATTTTAATGCTTTTATCCTGTAACCTCCATACTGGTTTTGTAAGTGATTAATCTATTACTTTTATTATGTTTGTATTTACCTGTGAATACAAACATAATTTTCATAATTTTCTTACTTTTGATTATGGCCTTTTCTTTCCACCCATTGAGTTCCCTTTAATGTTTCCTGTTAGTCTGGTTTAGTGGTGAACTCCTTTAACTTTTATTTGTCTGGAAAACCCTTTATTTCTCCTTCCATTCTGAATGATAGCCTTGCTGGGTATATTGTACTTAGTTATAGGTTTTTCCTTATAGCACTTTCAATATATCATGCCACTCACTTCCGGCCGGTAAAATTTCTGCTGTAAAATCAGCTGATAGCCTTATGGGGTTTCCCTTGTATGTAACTGTTTTGTTTTCTCTTGCTTTTTTCTTTCTTTTTTTTTATGATATTTATTTATTTAACAAAGAGAGAAAGCAAACATGAGCAGGGGAGTGGCAGAGGGAGAGGGAAAAACAGGTTCCCCACCAAGCAGGGAGCCCAACATGGGGTTCAATCCCAGGACCCTGGGATCCTGACCTGAGCCAAAGACAGACACTTAACTGACTGAGCCACCCAATGCCCCTTTTCCCTTGCTTTTAAAGTTCTGTCTTTATCACTATTTTTTGCCATTTTAATTACAATGTGTCTTGGTGCGGACCTCTTTGGGTTGATTTTATGGGTAGCTCTCTATGCCTCCTGGATTTGAATGTCTGTTTTCTCTCCCTAAATTATGGAAGTTTTTAGCTATTATTTCTTCAAATTAATTTTCTGTTCCCCTTTCTCTCTCTTCTCCTCCTGGAATCCCTATAATGTGAATGTTATTATGTTTGATGATGTGGCCAAGTTCCTTTAACCTATTTCCATTTTTTTGTTATTTTTTTCTTTTTGCTGTTCTGCTTGGTTGCTTTCCAATACTCTATCTTCCAGCATGCTGATCCATTTTTCTTCCCACTCTAATCTACTATTGATTCTTTCTAGTGCATTTTTAATTTCAGCTATTGAGTTCATCATCTCTGATTGGGTCTATTTTATATTGTCTATCTCTTTGTGGAAGCTCTCACTGATATCCTCCACGCTTCTCAATCACTACTTTGAAATTTTATAAGGCATATTGCTTATCTTCATTTCATTTTGTTCTTTTTGCTGTGGTTTTGTCCTGTTCTTTCATTGGGAACATATTCCTCTCTCTTCTCATTTTGTCTCACTCTCTGCATTTGTTTTTCTGTGTTAGGAAAGTCTACTGTGTCTCCTGATCTTATGAAGAAGAGGTCCCGTGGTGCTCCGTAGCACAATGTCTCCTGTTCATCACAACCAGGCACTTCATGGGTGTCTCTTATGTGCACTGTGTGTGCCCTACTGTTGTGGCTGAGCTTTGTTTGCCTTTAGTCCAGTCAGCTACAATGGCTTTCTTTGCCTCCTGTGGGCCAGGTTTGGTCCTATGCTGTTATGGGGTCGGTTTGGGGATGCCATGGGCTTGTAGTTGGGTGACATCAGCAGTCAGACCAGATGCCTGCCCGCAGCCCATTGCCAGAACTGCAGGGGCACTACACTGCAAGGCACTCTCTGTGTTGTTTTCCAAGAGGCTTTTGTTGGTGGGGAGGCTGGCAGTCAAATCAGATGCCTGCCCCCCGACCATCTATTGGGGCTACCATAACACTAACCCACAGGGAACTCTCCCTATCTTGTCCCCTGAGAAGCTTTTGTTCGTAGGAAGGGCTGGCAGTCAGATCAGATGCCTGCCCCTGTTGGTGTGCTGGGGCTACAGACCCGCTGATCAGTAATTCAGTCTTCCCGCCCTGCTGGTTGAAAGGCCCAGCTGTTGGGGTTATAATCAAACTGGTATGTGTGGTTATCTACCCCTCTTGTCAAGGAAGGAGTCACTTTGAAGTGGCACTGGTCCCTGCTGGGGCTGCTTGCAGGGTGAGACGCAGCCGGAGCTGCTTTGGTGGGACTCCTGAGGAGTGGGATGGGTTAGATGGGGCAGATCAGAGAGCTGCAGGGCATGAAATGTCAGCAAAGTAGGTGGGGGATGTTCTCCTTGATTCCCACAGGCATCTAGCTATCTAGGCTGGGTAGGTGGGGGTGAGAGAAATGACACCTGCTAGTTCCTTGGGTTTTGGAGAAGTCTCCTAAAGATCCCTGCCCTGCCAGAGTATATTCTAAGATTAGTAAATAAATCTCCTTCACATATAACCCAGGCACTTTTCAAATTGTTGCTTCTATGTTGTATTTCGGTGGAATTATTTGTTATGCTGTCTCTTTAAGAGTCAGGATTCAGTTTCCTATCACCCACTGGTTCTTCCAGGGGCAAACCCACTATTTTTTAATGTACTCAGACTTCAGCCCCACTGGTTGTAACTCACAAAGTTAAGCCTCACTGGTTTTCAAAGAGAAATGTTATGGGGACTCATCTTCCCAGTGCATGTCCTCTGTGCCTGGATTACCTGGTTTGGGGTCTGCTTCTCTCGCTTTTTTGTGACTGTGGTGTCCCTCCTTTTGATGGTTAGCCTCACTGTGAGTTTGGTTCCTGACTGTATCGCTGCTCCTCCTACCTTTTTGATGTGGCCTCGTCTGTAAGATTAACTGTGGAAAGTCTGTTCTACCAAATTTTGGGTCATTTTCTGGGTTGGTTGCACTGATGTGGCTGTTATCTAGTATGTCTGTGGGACAAGAGGAGTTTAGATTCCTCCTACTCTGCCATCTTCCCAGAAGTCTCCCAAAAATCTTTACATTTGTGAGAAAATCTTCCCCCCAATGTCTCCAGTAGCTTTTCTTGCATGTACTATTGATAAACATTAAGCTACCTGTCTATTCCTAAATCTAGTCACCTTCCAAGGTTATGGAATTACTACAGTTGGCTTATTTCAATCATGATTCCCTGATCAAGGTTGTTATAGAAATCAATTTCCCTTGGCAAGCAAAAGAAGGGGTTGCGTAGGGAGAGGGTGGTGGAGATGGCAGTGGGGAAGACAAGCAAATTTGTCTGCCACAGATATTACAACAAACTTGTTGTTTTAGGAATGAATTTAGTTGGAACACAGTGGTTGGAATGGAGGAGAGGAGAGGAAAGGAAAACAGGGGAGGGGAGGCAAGGTAACATTTACTGAGACTCTATTATGTAAATCATGTTAACCTCTGTCACATATTCCACCACATGTTCTTCATATCGTCCTTACTTTGATGATACCCATTTTCTAGAAGCTCTATAAAGGCTTTCAAATCACATAGCCAAAAAATGGTGCAGTGATGATTTCTAATCCAGACTGATTGATTAGAATCTTAGGCTCTTAGGGGAGAATGATTAGAAGTTATTTGTTTTAGATGTAAGTGTAAAGGAGACCAACATCAAAGGAAAACTGCCCTTCTAGAAAACTAACCCTATGTCTCTTTGTGTACCTTCAAGCCACTCAAAACCCCAAATTAAGCTAAGCCATTAGTTTGTTAATTGTATGCACAGCCTGTTGTGCACATGTCTATGGTGCTTGATAATCAAGTAAGAGGAAATTCTTCTGACACCCCACTGGATCCCTAGTTCCATATATCAGAGGCTATTCAATCTTAGACAGCACTGGTGGGAAACCAGGGAGAAAAGAAAAGAAAAACAGGAAAAAAAAAAAAAAAACCACAGGCAGGAATGGAACAAGGAATTCCAAGAGGGGTTTCTAATATTTCATTGTTATTGAAAATTACACTTCATAAAAAGTCTTGTTCATTTAAAGTTTGAAGAGTGACAGAAAAATGGCTTTCATACTTAGGTCTGCTAAATGTATGATAAATCAAAAAAGATGGAACAAGGAGAAACTTTGAAAACAAAGCAGAAAATCAGTGTGTAGTATAAATAACACTTCATTAGGGCTGTAGTGCCTTACAAAACAGCCTAGAAAATTCCACAGAGAAATCGTAGTATATGGCGCAAGAGAGAATAATTTACTATCATTAGGGGTTTGTAATCCCTGCAATGGAAAGGGGGAATGTATGCATATAACTCTTTAATGATAGTGGACTTGCAGGCATAAATCCCTAAATGGTGAGATGTGAATACATTCTAACAATTCAAGTTTCTATTGGGTAAGAAAAAGTCAGCCTGTCTGGTTTTCTCCACTTGCTGACCCAAGTCTATTACCGATCCACTGAGAACTGCAGCCTTGGGAGTGTGCCTCATCCATTCTACGTCTTAAGTGGGGCCACACTCGGGGATAGAGGTAGTGGTTTAGACTCTCGCTCATCAGGCACAGATCAACACTATACACACAATTTTTAGTTAACCATAGTTGATGCCAAAGGCATGGCAGAATGCCACGCCATCCAAAACACTCTCAGCAACAACCCAAGTGTTTTCTGTCAGAAAGCTTTTTCTGTACTAAGTTTTAGGCATCCAGCTTAGTGTGGGTCCCGAGCAAAAATGAGGAACAGGAAAAATTAATAATTTTACACTCCACCCTCCAAACTCCCTTTTCCTCTCTTAGGAGACTTTCTTCTCTTGATGCTATTCTCAAACTCTCTTCAACAAAATCTTCTCTGAAACAAAGATCTGAAATTTATTAACACGGAAATGCAAATAAAAGACGAGAGTTTAAGTGTTATTTCATCCACGGGCATTTTTTTTTTTTTTTACTTTAACCTAGATTCAATCCCTAAGCTAAGCAAGATTTATAAAGGCTTTCAAAGGGATGTTCTCCAGACAAAGATGTTGGATGTTGGATGGGAAGCAGGGCATTTCCAAAATCTGGGCTAGACTGTGTTGGATGGGGGGTTATTAAGTTTGAACCAAGAGAGTTATAGAATTAAATAAGATTCCAGGTTAGATACCAGGAAAAAGGGATCCAGCCTAGGAAGTGGGAGCATGAGACTAGCATTCCAGGACCAGTGGTTCTGGGGGAGGCTGTGAGTGACACACAGAATGCCAGGAACCAGCTGCTGATTGGTGCTGGTTACATGGGGTGGGCTGAGTTAAATCAGGCCCCCTTCACCTGGTGGGACACATGGCAGAGGAAAGTAAACAGTGGCCCATGAGCATCTTCAAGAGGTCTGGAAACACCCTGAAATCTCATTTAAAATTTTCTGCAAGACGAAGACTTTAAGCTTTGATTAAATTCTCAAAATCGTGTGCCACCCTAAAATGTCTCAGTGGAGCAAACCAATGAAAGGGGACTCCAGGATCCCCTGGAATCCATCATAGCAGCACTGGTCTATAGCCAACTATGCCATTCAGCCTGGTTCCCGCTCTGTGGGGGCATCTTTTTTCAGCATGCAGCAGAGTGGGTGATCCACTTGTATTCCGTCCATCATCTAGTACCCTGAAAAGGGCCCAAGAAGTTTACTTTACTAGTACTGTTGTGAAGTGGCACCTCTCTCTCTCTCCCTCTCTCTCTCTCTCTCATGACCCGTGGGGATGATGCACCATCCCACTGTTTGCCCCTGGGAGTGCGGGTCACCGCGATGCCTCATGGCTCAGCTCTGCTGGCAGACCTGCTAGTCAGCTTCAATCTCTTGCCTTTTTGATTTCTTAGATGTAAGCTAGATGCCATTAGAGGTCCTGAGCACCAGGGGATGCATATCAAACTCTCCCAAATGCCCCTTTCCAACTAGGATTCTCTAGTTGGGGACAAGGTGAGAACACAATCCATAGTACCCTAATAGCTCTTTTCAAAACCCTTTTGATTGTACACTCCCTGAATACTTTAACTTCAAATATTTTATGCTTTCAAGGGGGTAACAGGCCAAGGTATCAAAGCCTGCAATTAGACATCTTCTTTGCAAACCCTGCCTGGATAACCTTACTTTGGGATATGGGAGAAGTTGGAGTCTGTTTTGGGGGAGGTGGGTAAAACTAAGACTGAAATAGTTTCGTTTTGGCAATATGTTACTTAGGGGTATGTGACAGTGTGTCAGGGGGCCCATGAAGATGAGCGGTGTCCGCTGGAGACTAGAACCAGCCTGTCAAATCACCAAGTATTCGAGGGAAATCAATCCTGGGAGAACCATGGCTACCTCTGGTTCTTTGAAAAATGCCAAACAATTTCTGGTCTGGTTTTTCTGTCTTGTTGGTAAACCTGTTCTTTCAGGGCCCATGCTGCTTTCTGCATTGGGTGCTCAGAGTGACACGCCCCTGTTGATGGCAGCCTATACACGTGGCAGGAAGGAGAGGGTAAAGAATCAGGAGGGAAGAGAGCCAGAAGAGTTTCCACACAGCTCCTTTCTGGAAAGTTTTATGCTAACCACCAGCCGCAGCAAAAATGATATAGTGTCATGCGGGGCCTGGTGGAGGTTTATGTTCTAAAACAGAGAATTTGCCACTCAGTGTTTCATATGCTGGTCTGCAGCAGGAGTGGCTTGTGGCCAGGCTCAACATGGCTAGAGAAGCCCGGAGGGTTTTCTTCAAGTCCCGAATTGTTTGTGCACTTTGTAAAATAAAATCAAGTGCAGAGATATCTCACTTATCCGGCCACATGGGGAAAAGGCTGTTCCACAGAAATGCACTTTTCAGATGATGTTTAGATTTGTGCTGTGATTGAATAAATTGTGCAGAAGTGGGTCCTTACAGAAACCCATGCAACAGGGCACGGGAGGCTTTACTGACCCCACTGTAGCCTGCCTGGCCCCAGGACACACGGAGCGTAACTGGTGTTTACCTTGCTTTGCCCCCACTGCTCCAGGGGTTCTGACCCCAGGGACAAATCAGAGACTTTTCTCAGTATATTACATATAGGATAATTTGGGAAATCCTAATTGCATTCACTATTAATAAAGATAAGAGCCCAATTAAATTCCTGAAGTGTCTTTAAGCAACTTTTTAAGCACCAAGCTCTGTTAGGTGCTGTTGAAGTTCCTTAGATTCCATCAAGAGCAGAGAAAGAGGCCAGATTTACAAAACACCCCAGGCAGTCGGCGTGCTGGCTGGGATGCTACCGGGCCATGGCTAGAGGCTGGGAGGCAGGGCACTACCAGGAGGGCCAAGCAGGAAGGAAAGACAGACGTGTGGGCTGGATGGGCAGACCACGAACCCAAGACAGGGGGTCAGAGTAGGATGGAGTCCTTTTCAAGACAAAGCTGGAGCTGGGCAAGGCAAAACAAGGCAAGGTCATGGGGACAGTTACCTAGTGGTAGCAGTTAACAAGTTCTTGCTATAGGGAATGACCTGGTCCAGCCTCCATCTTTCTGGGGTTTTAAGAGGGTACTAAAATACTGAGAGACACGATCCCTCATCTCCAAATTTTACCACGCTCATTTTACCCAGGATTTCTTATTTCCTATGACTTTATCATCAAGTTTCATCAGTTTTTGCAAAAACAAAATTATCCTCCTGGAATTTTTTGGAGGTCTCTTGCTATTCTAAAGTGTTTGCCATGCTCTCATTAGGAAACCTGTAAATCCCACTCTATAAACACCTAAAGTGAAGCTGGGGTTATCCATCGCCTTTTTGAGAGCTGGCGAGCAGACTTGCTTAGGGAAGAAAAGGCGTATCATGCTTCAAAGTCAGTCTATTCCTAAGACTAATGTCTACCTAGTAAGCAAAATAGACTGAACTTCTGAATACCAGAGGAAGTCCCCTTTTCTTGTTCTGGGTCTATTTCTCCCTCATTAAGAAAATCCATTCTTGCCATCTCTGGACTCGTCTTCCCTGTGTTTGTTTTTTCCTCTGCCTGTCCCCACTGGCATGCTCCGTGCTCAGTCAGCTCTGGGGCTGGCCAAAGGAGTTTCCACATTTGTTCAGGTTGCCCGGCTCCTTCTAGCAGTGACCTCGTACTGACAATGGGGCTTTGAGAGCCTGAGGCTCTTGTCTCTGAGCCTGAGACTGTGCTGGCACCTGACCCATCACACACACCCTTGCAGCCACTCCAGGAAACTTGTCGGCTGTCCCCGTTCACACCAGAGCTTCTGTCTTGGGCCCCCTTCCTAGAAACTAAGTCCTCCCTTCTGCTCTTGCCTTTTGCTTCTCCAGACAACGGGGCTCCTGCGGCACCCGGTCAGGCGCTAGTGCCTGGATACCCAAGCAGCTTGACTACTGCCTGTGAGTCAGTCTGGACTACAGCATCTGAGCGTCACCGATTGCCAGGGTGCCCAGCTGCTGGGTCCTATTTTCCGACAGAGTGCTGCACTGGCATGGTGGGGTCCTGGTGCCAACCAGGTACCTGAATCTTCACTGAAGACAGTAATGCTTACCTCCCCTGCCTGAGTCATGATGAGCCGCCTCTCTTAGTCCCTGACACTGGCACAGCATCATGTCTACTGCCAGCCACAGAACCTTCTCCTTACAGCCTATCTTACTTGGTTACTTACAAATCCTGATGGGAAACAGGCTTAATGGGTTATTAAAATCCTCTCTCAGGTATCTTTTTAAGAAGTACAAAGACTTGGGGCGCCTGGCTGGCTCAGTGGTTAAGTGTCTGCCTTTGGCTCAGAGCGTGATCCCACAGTCCCAGGATCGAGCCCCACATCGGGTTCCTCCACTGGGAGCCTGCTTCTTCCTCTCCTACTCCCCCTGCTTGTGTTCCCTCTCTCGCTGGCTGTCTCTCTCTCTCTCTGTCATATAAATAAATGAAATCTTTAAAAAAAGAAAAAAGAAGTATGAAGACTTTCAGGAAGACAAAACAGTGTTACTTTAGTGTTAATTGACATGTCAGATTACTTTTCATAGAAGAATACAGGCAGCATTGAAGTGTAGTGAGAAACTTGGGTCTATTGAGTTTGTGTTGAGGGTAGAACGAAATCTAACAAGACAAAAACTTGCGAGTATGGAAGATTAACTTTTCTCAGTTTTGACAACACTGGCATGAGGTAGTTAAATTTCTGCCTAATAAATGTATGAAACTGTAAAAATATTTTTCTTGTCAGTTAACTTATTCTGGAAATTCTAACGAGAGACTTTCAAATAAGCACGATGAATCACTCCACATTTAGCCATTCTGAAACACTTTTTAAACAAGTGTTTCTGAAATAATGGAATAGTTGTATGATGCCTTTAATGTAAGTTTTTTATACACACTTCTGTACCTGAAATTGTAAACTACTTTAGAAAAAAAGATAATTTCATGAAGTTTTGCATCTTGAGAACTCTGGAACTGAATAAATCAATTTTGATGTTGTGATATGGGAATTATTTTCCAGTTCTATTCTATAGTTTATATTTTAGTTTTTCCCTTCCCTCCCTTCTATCCATTTCTGAGGTCATTGCTTATTTATTTAAATCCTCATGTAGCACCTAGTCCTTGATTTGAACATGGTAGGTGCTGAATGGTGTTTGTTAAATTGAATTGAAATCAACATGACCACATATGGGCCCATTTTACCTATAATTCTAGGGCAAGATTGACTTTTTGTTTTTCTATTGTGTGATGAAAGCAAGTTGGCAGGGAGCTAGCAACTTTTCATTCCCTGGAATCACTTTTATTATTTATTTACTATTTGTAGTACAAACATGTTTCCAGGAACTTGAGCCACTAGAATGTAGTTTTCTACTTAAATTCAATCCCTCTGTTTAGGAACCTTCTCTCTATCAGGGAGAGTTTGGCAAAATTCAGAAACTAGTAAGAAAAAAAATGACAGCAACTATTCTTGGGTTAGAAGAGAAAAGAAAGGAGAAATATTTATTGAATCCCTTCATGCTTAACAGACTCAAAACCGTTTCCAGAACCAGTTCAAACTAATTTTGGGTCTTGCGCGATTTTATTTCAGGCTTAATGAACTTTAGGACCACAGAAAGGGGAACTGGGTTGGCAAAACATTTCAAACTATTCTTTTCTCTTCTCTCTTATCCTTTCTTTTTCTTAAATGGTTTGGGTCTTGGCAAAACCAAAAAGTGTTTTTCTCTAGTGCTTTTTATTTTTTTGTCTTTAATTTTTAACTAAATGTGCATTTCAAAGGAAATGTAACCCAGCTGTTTCTTATTCTTTTGCACTCAACAAAATGGTACTTTGTAAAAACCATTCGATGTCCAAGAAGCCTTGAGCCCCTTAAAAAAAAAAAAGTAAGCCTTTCTTTTCTTTAAACCAAGAATGCAAACTTCACCAAAAAGGAAGAGTTGGAGCCAAGAAAGATTGGGATTTGGTTTAATTTAAACTTAGAATTTATAAGTGAGAGAATGATTGCAAATGCCTTGGCAGGATGTAGGTATTTCCAGGTAACTGAAATTTACCTCTTTTATTTATGAGCCCTGACCACATCGGATGGTGGTACTGGGATATTCTTCTTCCCTGGGCACTTCTTAGAAGGAAAAACAGTGCCTGGGTGTGTGTGGATTTGGGAGTGGGGTGATGGGCAGGAGGGCATAGCAGGGGGGATGTTGTAATGTTACATATACAACTACATTGGAGGAAAAAAAAGGTAGAATGACCCCTGATTATTTAAGACTTTGGGATTTAAGAAAATGATCACTCTTACAGAAGCAAAGATGAAAGTTCCTTTTAAGCTGTTAACCAGTAGTTTACTAAATGAATGTAACTCTCAAGAAAAATACAAAGAGACATGCTTGATTTACTTATGAGAGAAGAAATTTCCAAGTCCTGGAAGGAGCTATTTGCAATACAGAAATCTGTATGTTAATTACAATCTTTTAAAACTTTTATGCAGTCGCTAAAATAGATTGCTAAAGTTCCTCCACTTGGCAATGCTTTGTTTTCTTAATTGGAAGTTATTAAGTACTTGGAAGTAGCAAAATGTATTTCTCTAAAGATATTTTATAATTCAGACTTTCACTATTGGAGAGCAAACTCCCCATTTTCCTACTGCTCTGATTTAAATTTTATTGATGGTTAAAAGGAGATATATAATAAATATTCCTACAAATTTTGCTGTGAAAAAAAATTGTACACACGATAAAGTGGAAATTTAGTAGGAATTATGTTGATACTCCAGCACATTTTGCCAAGACACGTAATTCCTACAGGCATAAGACAAGGGCATTTAAAAATCATACTATTTTCTATTTGTAAGACTACTTTGCATTTGCTGTCTCAGATATTCTTTTGGTATTGACGGATACTTGTTTCTTACTTGTAAAACTTTTATTCTACATAAGATTCAGTTTGACAGACAAGAACAGAGAGGGCAGAGAAGCACCAGGGTCTCTAACCCATCACAGCTTCTGTGGGAAGTAGGAAAAGGTCCATATTCAAGTGAGGCGCAGCTGGAGGCACAGGTTGCAAAGTGGAGAGGGCCTAGTTCAAAGGAAAGAAGTCCATTCCTTTGGTGTCTAGAGCCGCCAGGTGGGCTGTCAACCTGGAGAGGGCAGCATGGCTGGGTTTCCGGCTCCATTGACCCCGCCTGCAGAACAAGCCCAGCTTCTCAGATCTGAGAACTGATCGGGGAGATGGAAGGATTTTGGAGAAAAACCCACGACTGATGAAAAACTTTTAAGAGCTGTGCCATGAGCTTTAAGATTTTCTGAACCCCATCTCAGTGTCTCCTGCAACTCTGGGTCTACATGCTAGGAAAGTCTCCGTGGTTCAATAATGCCCTTGGTCCTGAGGATTCTTTTTTCCTCTGGGGATATTAAGTAGTATTGCAATCTGCATCAAAATGGAGTTTAAGTGTCAACTGAGGACAGAAGACCTCTGAATCACAAAGTTAATTAAGCCACTTTCCTGCTCACTGTCTGGTGGAGGAAATGGACACACCGTACAGGTAATTTATACCAACCCCGTAAAATTCATGGAGCCCATATGCAGAGGGTATGCTCTCTCAGAGGGCAGGAGCCAGGTCTAAACTGTGTCCTGAACACCCTGCAGCACCGTTTCCAGTGTGTGGTTAGTAACTACTTGCAGAACAGAAGGAAAAAAATATTGCAACTCTGGGTCTACATGCTAATCCATTCTTGTCACCTTTAAAAATTTTGCTTGAAACAAATTATAATTTTATTTACTTTCCCTCAGATCTAAAGGAAATGAATTATTTTGGTAAAAAAAAGATTGGGCAACTCAGGCATTTTTGCAAACCATGTGTGTTTTCACTTCCGACTTCCTTATTGCTTAGGAAGCAAATACTTGCATCAAATTTAAATTCAATAACGTGTGCAGGTCTCTCTTAAATTAGAAATAGAAAGCCCAATGGGAGCTTTGCCTTATGAGGAACATGGAGTAGTTGGGGCATGTATTCTCACGGTAATGAGTGTGCGCCAGAGGGAGAAAGACAACAAAATTGCCTGAACAACGTGGGCTTATCGTCCTTGCAGTCTGGCGCATGAGTCCCTGGAATGGCTGAGTGACAAACATAGTGAAGGACAGAATCTGTGAGCAAAGGGACAGGGTCCTTTGGGGGTCACAGGAGAGGAGAGCAGGTTGGTGATAGCTGGTTTGAGAAAAAATGGAGGATGTGGAAGACACAGAGCCCTCAGGCTACCCGGCTAAGATATACTGTGGGAAAGATGGAAAAGCTAAAAACAAAAAAGTCTTTCTAAAATGTCATCCTTATCATTACAGTGCCACTAAGTCTTTAAGGCTTTCCTTTTCTCCTTGGGATTTTTAATTAATATTCTAGAACCCTTGTTTTCATGATCCGCTCAGCCGTTATTAGTTCACAACTGAGTACTACTGCTTTATACCTGTGACAGCAATTCGGAAAGGCAAGTCTGTGTGGATGCTGGAAGTGGGTGTGCCTGGCTGGAGAAAGAATGTTAAGAAGAAAGTGGGAAGATGTCAAAGGAAACCTATACCCACTTCCCAAATTCATGCAAGGCTCGCCTTCCCCTGCAAAACAGACAGCACCCTCGTAAGCTAACACTTCGGCAATCAAGATTTGAACTCATCTAATTCTTTCTGCTTGCTTGGAAAGAAGGAAGAAAACGCACATCTTTTTAGTACCTGCCAAGTATTAGGCGTTTTCATAAATGATTTCTCATGTATTTCTCAGAACAGTCACAGGGCATACCTATGTATTATGGTTCCCACAGGAGACGCTGGAATTTAAACCAGGACCTGTTACTATAAGTCCAATTCTCTGTTTGCTATTCCAAGGTGCTTTGGTGCTATTCCAAGTGAAGCCTGTTCACCTCTGCCTTTACTTTTTTTCTCTTTTGATTATTCCACTACTGACATGTGGGATATTCTTAGGGTCGAGTTTTCTCTGAACAATCCCCTGAGTTAGGTATTATTGTCCCAATTTATAGGTGAGGCAACTGAGGCCCCAGGGTTCAGAGCCAGATACCGGTGCAGACAGGGTGTCGGTCCAAGCTTGCTGACTGCAGAGTGCTCACTCTGACCCCCTGGGGACTTCCTCCTCCTCCTGAGTGTTGATAGCAACTTCTGCGGCATCCTGGGGACTCAGCGGCTCATTGGTTGCGGGTATCAGGACAGACTTGAGACAAGTGTCTCGTGACTTTCACACGGAGGCAATTGGCTCCTGGACACACAGTGTGGCCACTGGACTGTCCCTTCGGTAAGGCCAAATGAGTGATGGGAAAACGGAGGGATCTTGTCTGGCATGGAGTTCCTGTGATTACGTTCATCTCTGCCTTGTCCAAGACTGATTTGGAGTTTAATGGGAACCAGAATGATTGGAAACATTTTGCAAGGACAAGAGAACTAGTTCAGACTTCTAATTTTTTTTTTTTCCTAAAGATACAACTATCAAGGAAAAACATCAAGGAGTGAGCATGGCCATCTCCTCTCCGCCCCCGACAGAAAGCAGTCCAGCAGCAGGATGCAGGGTTTCTTAGCGGAGTCTCTCATTACTCTCCCGCTCGCTCGGGCGTAAATCATTCTCTAATTGCAGATCAGGCATAAATCGTTCTGGAACCATGGTGCTCACTAACTGTTATTGTGTTATTGAGACATAAATCCTATGTCAGCTTGACGAAATGTCTGCGGCCATCGGGTTAAACAAGTCAAGGCAGCTACTTAACGATTTCCAAACACTCGATTATTAAAGTTCAGACACTGTTCCAGCAGAAAACCATGCTAAAGTGGACTTTAAACAGCCGTTTCTCACATTTGTTTGGTAAGCGGTAGCCATAAAGACTCCCCCTGCTCTGAACTTCATCTCAGAATGGCCTAGAATGGACAACATAGGTACACAAGGAGAAGCAGCCCAGAATGGGGGGGGGCGTGCTCCTTTGACCTTTGCAACTTTTCATTCCATGAAGCCCAGCTTGATGCCACTCTTACACACCTTTCTTCCAACCCGTCAGTGGGCATCTTATACAATGTGGAGAGGGAAAAGGACTCGTTTTGCACCATAGATGTGACCTCAGTGAGCTAATTACAGCCCCGATTTATATAAATGAAGCATAGCACCTTGTATCTGGATAGTTCTGTAGACTTTCTGAGAATTTCCTTGTGGATGTGATCCATGCCCTCTGCTACTCTCTCCCTGAATGATCAACAAAGGACTTCCCTAGCACCATTGTCTCCACACTACAAATTTATCTGCATGCCTTTTCCATCGCTGTTGTCAGAATACCGGAGGTGTTCTTCCTTCCACTCAAAATGAGCCTCTCCACCTAAGCCCTCTCTTGATGAAAACTTTCCTGCCTTGTTCTCTTTACAAACTCTTCTTTTTTACTGGCCTCTTCTCATTAGGAATTAACTCACGTCCTTCTCGCATTTAACTAAAGGAACATACTTCTGCAATCTCCAACCCCCGTCTACTGCCTTGTCTGGGTCCTTTCATGGTTAAGCTTTTTGAAAGAGTCTTTCTCATTCACCAACTTGTGCTTTTTACTTTCCACTCAATCCTCAAACCACCTTAGTCCGTCACCTGCCCCTAAAAACTCCCCTGGAACTGATCCTGCCAAAGTCCCTGCATGGGTTAGAAGATTTTGCCTGCAAGTAACAGAAACTGGGGTAAATTATGAAGGAGATTTGGGACTCACATACTTAGAAAACCAGGAGTAGAACAAAGGTAAGACCCCTCCCAACCCCCTGACGCCATGTCTACACACCCATGTGAGTCAGCGGAGTACAAAACGGCTGCAGTAGATCCAGCCTTCACATCAACACACAAAGATATTCAGAAGAGGAAAACCATTCCTTCTGTGACTCTTTTTTGGGAACACATAAACTTTTCCTAGAAACTCCTAGAAAGCTACTTTCAGCATTTTCTTAATGTGAACTATGTGCTATGTATCCATTCCTGAAACAAGCCTGGAGGCCAGGGGAATGTCAGGCAAGTGCCTTACTTACTAGCAGCATAATTGCTCCTATGTCAGTAATTCTCAACAGGAGACAATTTTGCCCCCAAACGGACATTTGGCAATGTCTGGAGTTAGCTTTCATTGCTGTGACTGTGACTGTGGTGTTAACGGCTTCTCACAGGTAGAGGTCAGAGACGTTGCTAACCAGCCTGCCATTCACAGGACAGCCCCCACAACAAAGGACAATAGTAGCGTCACCTTTCTTTGTTATCCTTACACCCCATCAGCCACAGCCTCTGTCAGTGCCAACTCCCAAATGTCTCTGGAATTCATCCACTTTTGCCCTCATGCTGCCATTATCCTCATTCAGGTCACTATCACTTTTTGTTTTCTTTGTAATTTTTTGTGTTGTTTACTGGCCCCATTTGTCTAACAAGGGTATGTGATTTTGCTGCCCTTCAGTCCAGCACAACCTGTATCAGTTAGGGTTCAGGTACAGGTGGAAAGAAAATCAAAATAAATAAGATTGAAACGTACTAGCCTCTCAGACATAAGAAGTCTGGACTTGATGGGACAAGGGTCAGAACTGGGGATGGTTGGCAACGACCCAGGTCCCCTCTATCTTGTTACTTCCCCATTTTTTAGCATGTGACTTTTTTTATGTGGTCCCAAACCTTTGCTTGAGCGCTGGCAATCACAACAGGATTTCAGCTAGCAGCTGGAAGAAAGGGCAAAGAGGGGATCCCACCTTCTAGAAGTTAAAACCATCCATTCTACTTACAGCTTATTGGACACTATGTAGTCCTATTGCCACACTTAGCTATGAGAAGCTGGTAAGTGTGGGGTTTATTTCAAGGGGCCATAGACTGAACTACAAATTAGGATTTCTATTATTAGCAAAGACATGGGAGACAATCTTGTGGGGAAACCAATGGGCTGTCCCAGAGCCAGAGTCATCTTCCCAGAGGGGAAGAATGAATATGATTTGTTGCTTAAACTCTTGAATGGCTGACTCTGTGTGATGTTCAGGATAAAACATGGCCTTTCAGGATGCCTGAGTGGCACAGCGGTTAAGCGTCTGCCTTCGGCTCAGGGCGTGATCCCGGCGTTATGGGATCGAGCCCCACATCAGGCTCCTCTGCTATGAGCCTGCTTCTTCCTCTCCCACTCCCCCTGCTTGTGTTCCCTCTCTCACTGGCTGTCTCTATCTCTGTCGAATAAATAAATAAAATCTTAAAAAAAAAACAAAAACCAAAAACATGGCCTTTCAGCCCTCTCCCCTTCCTTTTTTCTGGACCAGCTAATACATATAAAGTAGTAACTCATTATCTTAGCCTGTATTTCTCTGATTACTCATGATTATGAGTAAGGGTTCCTTCATGTGCTTATTAGCCCTTAGNTTCCCTCTCTCGCTGGCTGTCTCTATCTCTGTCGAATAAATAAATAAAATCTTAAAAAAAAAAACAAAAACAGAAACAAAAAACGTGGCCTTTCAGCCCTCTCCCCTTCCTTTTTTCTGGACCAGCTAATACATATAAAGTAGTAACTCATTATTTTAGCCTGTATTTCTCTGATTACTCATGATTATGAGTAGGGGTTCCTTCATGTGCTTATTAGCCCTTAGGGATTCCTCTTCTGTCAAATATGTTTTTATATCTTTGGTGTTCTTTCACTTCTTCTAGTTAATTACTAAGAGTTTCTAATAAATTCCAAATAATAATTTCATGGTAGTTTTTGACATCAGAAATATGATGCCATTCATCTATCAACTTTATCGAGGGGTCTTTCATGGACTGGAAAACCTTGATTTTGATATAATTATACATATGGCAGATATATAGAATATATGTGTGCATCGTATAAAATTATTTTGCCTTTTCATGCTTTTAAAGTTTGGCTTAAGAATATTCTATCCTAGAATATTCACCCACCTTTTTTTTTCATTAACCACATAGATTTAATATTCATGCTAGAAATCTTAAATTTAGGGGCCCCTGGGTGGCTCAGTGGGTTGAGCCATCTGCTTTTGGCTCAGGTCATGATCGCAGGGTCCTGGTATCAAGCCCTGTGTTGGGCTTCCTGCTCAGCCAGAAGCCTGCTTCTCTCTCTCTCTCTGCTGCTCCCCCTGCTTGTGTTCTCCTGCTCTCTCTCTGTCAAATAAATAAATAAAATCTTAAATAAAATAAAATATTAAATCTAAAATACAGGTCACTTTTGCATGTGATATGAGTTTTATTTTAGGAATGAGTTTTATTTTTCTCCATATTTTGAGACAACTTCCTAATATCTGTCAAAGAATTTATCTTCCCTCTCCCCATTCAGTTGTGAAGCCACATTTATTGCATATTAATTTGCCCTGTACAAATGGCTTTGTCTCTGGGCTCTCTAACCTCTTCTATCAGTCTGTTTGTTTTGTTTTACACCAATATTATATTTTTTTATTCCTCAAGCTTTGTAGTGTGTCATAACAGTGATAGGTCAATCCTACCATTTTATTCTTATATTTTCACATTGACGTGGCCATTCACGGACTTTTAGTCATCCATAAATATTTAAATATAAAATACATACAAATAAAGTTGAAATCTTGATTGAGAGTACATTTAGTTAATAAATTAACTTGGGGGAGAATTGACATTTTTATAACATAAAAGCCTTCCATCCCAATGCATGGAATTTCTCTCCACTTATTCAGATTATCTTTCTTATCATTTATTAGGGTGATAAAACTTTCTCCACAAAGTTTTGTTTACTTTTGGTTATTTCCTAGGCATTATATCTACTTTTCTTGATATTGTGAATGTCGTCTTATTCTATATAGTTTTTCCTGGTTAGTTATTGTTGCTATAAATAAATGCTACTAATTTTTGTAAATTTACCTTTCATCTGATAACCTAGTTGAATTCTCTTGCTGGTAGTCAGAGCTCTGACTCTTCTGCTGACAATCATATCATATGTAAATAGTGATGATTTTTATCTTTTTCATTCCAATCCATATGCCATTTTCCCCTTATTGCATCCCCATCTCCATTTCTACATTAAATAATAATTCCAAATGAACAGCTTTGTCTTGTTCCAAGCCTTAAAGGAATTAGACTGTTTGTTGTAAAGTTTTATATTCCTATAATAACTAGTTCAGAAAGCTTTCTTCTAGTTCCAATTTGCTAAATTTTAGAATCACACGTGTGTATGTTCAACCTTACATAACAATTTTCTGCTTTGAAATAATCAGATTTCTTATGATTTCAATGATAGATTTTTTAGTGAAAAACTATCCTATTATAGGAGAAATCCTTTCTTGATGGTAATTATTATTTTTAAAAGACACTGTTGGGTTTGATTAGTTAGCATTGTTTTTAGGATTTTTGCATCCATGTTCTTAAGCTAAATGGGCCACAATCTTCTTGTACTATCTTTTTCTGGTTTGGGAATAAAGATTGAAATAGCTTCAGAAAATGGCATAGGTAGTGTTGTATTTTTTGTTCTATTTGGGGGATAACTTGAATAAGATAGGATCCAATTTCTTGAAAGTATGGTAGAATTTACCTGTAAAACCATATAAGCTTACATTTTTTAAAAAGAGAAGTCTTTGATCACCCTGAAAATGTATTTTTTTCCTAAATTATACTGACCTACTCAGGTCCTCTATTTTTTTGTGTGTGCCAATATGACATTTTATAAATATGTTGGAATGTATCCATTGTAAGCCTTTTAAGCTTACAAGCATTAGATATTCAAAATAGTTTACATATGTATATAAAAATCTCTCTGTTATTTCTATATGCCTTTCTATTTTTAATCTCATATATGCTTATTTGTATCTTTTCTCCTGATTGATTTTATGAGATTCATCTACTTTATTGATTTCTTAGATTCAGGGGTAGGTTACTATTCTTTTATTGGTTTTCCTGTTCTTAGATTTATTTTTAAGTGCGTGCGTCTTTCTTATTTCGGGGGTTTGCTCTTGATCTTTTATAAACTTCTTAAGTTAAATGCATAACTTCTATTTAAAAAAAATGTTCTTAGCCCCTAACAAATGTCTTCAAAATAAAAATGTCTTCTCAAGTGGTTCTTTACCTGTGTCCCATAAATTTTATGTGTTACCATTATCATTATTCAGTTTTACATGTTCTATATTTAATATGTTTTTAAATTCTGGTAATATACACCCCAGAAAATTTACCATCTTTTTTTTTAAAGATTTTATTTATTTATTCGACAGAGATAGAGACAGCCAGCGAGAGAGGGAACACAAGCAGGGGGAGTGGGAGAGGAAGAAGCAGGCTCATAGCGGAGGAGCGATGTGGGGCTCGATCCCATAACACCGGGATCATGCCCTGAGCCGAAGGCAGACGCTTAACCGCTGTGCCACCCAGACGCCCCCAGAAAATTTACCATCTTAACCATTTTTTGGGGTACAGTTCAGCAACATGAAGCACATTCACAATGTTGTGCAACCATCACCACCATCCATTTCCGGATCATTTTTTATCTTTCAAACCAGACAATTCTGGAACAAGACATCTGCATTTTCCCAAGTCCTTATCTATTCAGGGGCCCCGTTTCCCCTGAAGGTAGATCTGGCCTGAACTCCACTGCTCTGCAAAGGTGCGCCGACAACGGCTGGGCAGGATATCTTCTGAATAAGATACACCTGAGTGCCCTGGTTGCTGGAGAAGTTGCCCCTGGGTCCCCAGGAGGCCACAAGTCCAAATGGGGATGGACTGTCGCCAGTTTTCAGATGCTGCCTCAGACAGATTGGTGAGGGGGTGGGACTTCCTCTGTATCAGAGGATGTGCAGGCAGTTGCGGCCATGCTCTAGCTCCAGAGGCCTGAAGGGACATAGCTGCCCAAGGCCTGGGGAGAGGGTCATACTATAATGTACATTTGGCATGGTTCATGGCAACCAGATATCTGTAACAGGACATGAATCTGGAGAGGCTGGGTCACCTGAAAGGGCTCTTGTGGAAACCTGGCAGGTGACTCATTTCAAACTCTTACCTACCCAGTGGTGCCTATTCCCTCCGTAGGCACATCTAGAGGGAACTTGACTGCCTTGCCACGGTGGGGAAGGGTGGGGAAGGGTGGGTTGGCTGGGGTATCCTCCAATAAGAGACAGATTTAATGCCCTGGTTAGAAGCCCAGGGTTCCCATGAGAGAGCATGTTCAAGTGGCAACTGACTATTGCCAATTTGCCATTGCAAATTTCTTTTGGGTGAATAGAGGCAGAGTCACCTCTAGCAAATACTGATTCTGTCTTATAGTCTTAGCTGTTCCAGAATGTCTTATCAATAAAATCATCGGTATGTAGCCATTTGAGACTGGCTTTGTTCAGTGAGGATAATGCATTTGACATTTATCCATATTGTTGTATCAGTAGTTTGTTCTCTTTTATTATTGAGGTGTAATTCATTGTATGAATGTTCCACTCCAGTTGGTCCATTCATGATTTGAGGGTGTTTATTTCCAGTTTTTAAAACTTGTGAATAGAGGTTTTTGTGAAATTGTAAGTTCTGATCTCTCTTGGGTACACACATTGGAATGGGATTGCTGGGTTGTTCGAAGGTGGTGGTCATTTCAGGGACTGAGGCTACAAAAGCTGCTTTCAAGAGCTCGCCAAGGAGAAGGAGCTTTGCAAACATTCCAGGTATTTAGTTGAAACTTCCAATGGGTTAAACAGGATTAAGCACAAACTAAGAACAGAAGGAAACATCTTTTTTCTTTAAGAAATAAAACTATTTTTTAGAAAGAAATCTAAAGTGAATATCATACTAAGTAGTGAAATATTGGGAGCTCTCCCCTTGATATCAAGAACAAGACCAGCATGTTCACTACCACCCCTTCTACTGACATTTTACTAGCGGTCCCATTCCCAATGGAGTAAGTAAAGAAGATGAAATAAAACATAAAAAGATTGGAGAGAGAAAAAAATAAAACTGTCATTTTGCATATCACTTGATTTTACTCACAGAAAAAAATTATGAAGCCCCTACATATAATCCCTTACAACTAATAAGTGATGTGAACAATCACAATTTTTGTTGGAAACAATTCTTACAAGGGAGAAGATATAGCTCCAAAAGCAAGGGTGGAACCAAAAAAATTCAATGACTACAGTTCAAATGGTTTCTAAGATTTAATTTAGAAATTCTGTAATCATACTTTGGAAATCTCAATTTATGCTGAGAATTTTTTGATAGAGCTCCAGTTTTTGATAAGATGGATTTATAATCATACTAGAATGGAATAAAATCTTGAGGCAATCGATGCTCTTTCAGCATTTTTTAAAAAGATTTTATTTTTTTAACAGAGAGAGAGACAGTGAAAGAGGGAACACAGGCAGGGGTAGAGGGAGAGGAAGAAGCAGGCTTCCCCCTGAGCAGGGAGGCTGATGCGGGGCTCAATCCCAGGTCCCTGGGATCATGACCTGAGCCTAAGGCAGATGCTGAACGACTGAGCCACCCAGGCACACCTCTTTCAGCATTTAAACATAACAGAACACTCCAAAAAGTCATGACTAGGAAGAGCTTACTTAATACATTTTGTCTTGTAACAATACTTGTTTGATTTTTAACTTACTTCTTCGTGTTTTATATATTAACGGTACTTCCTCTTGGATGGTGTTATCGCTTTATTAGCCAATACATCTTTGCAATAATGCACTTCGCCCTCCATTATGACTACAAAATAGAATCCAATATGCGAGGAGTATAAGATTTCTAAATCAGACTAGAACAAACTCCTTGGATTTTGAATTTCTAAATAACTTCCATTGTCATTATTTGCTTTATTACCACTGATACCTTCAGAAGAGGTGTGTGTTTTCTTGACAAAAAGTCCAGGGAGACTTTTACAACCTGAAAACAAGAGTTAAAAATTAATAAGACACATTTCTTACAATCCAAATTTATCTAATGATGCTAAACCATAAATGGAAAAACAAGCTTGCGTTCAAATTAAATTGAGTTCAATAAAAACTTAAATTGAGAACAAAAACAGTAAGTTATAAGAAAATATGTTTACGGTTTCTCAGATATGTATGCACTTTTAGTTTGTAGATGACAATTTAACCTTAAAACATCACAAGTTATAACAAAATCCCACAAAGCGGGCAGGCTGGCTTCCCGGGTGCGTGACCTGCACATGTGCTTAGAAGGACCCAGTACTTAGAAGGACCCTTCACTTGTTTTAAGGCTCTGCTCCTGCCATCTTGAAAGTCTTAATTTTTGAACAAGGGACCCACATTTTAATTTTGCATTGGGCCCTGAAAATTATGTAACCAGTCCTGGCTGACCGGGTAAGATAACTCAAGACATATACAGCGCACTTCTTGAGTTTAATCCCACTCACATTGGCGTATACCCCGTTCAGTGAGACTACTCAACTGACCACTTGCTCAGATATCATGGCATTGTCTAACTGCCGTACAAGTTTCTAAACACTTACTCTCCTTGGACCACTCTCATAACAAATTGGTAACAACCAGTTGTGGATTGGCCAATAGACAAGACACACTTCAAGTAGTGATTTTCTAGACATTTAATTGGTGACCAACAAAATGAAGAATAAATGAATCCATGTGGCTATTAAGAGCAGGAGTGCTTGAAATGACTGGGTGGGGTGTCTTTTTGTTTGTGGGTGTTCCTGCTGTTTGCCACAGCTTAGCCAAGAGCTATGGTAAATGTCTAACAATCATCCAGCCAAGAAGAAGGCGTGTGATGATCTCAACTTAAAATGAGATAAGGCACAGGAAAAGTCAGAAATAGCACACAAACTTTACAATGACTTGGACCAGTCTCTCAATTTGCTAGCAGGAGTCAGCTGCTTCTCCTCATGAACTTTCTACCTCTAAAATAGTAGAGCTATGGGCAAATGGAAAGCAGACCCGCAGCTTTAATGAAGACTTGAAATTTGAATACATTGCCCTGGCTTGGAGGAAAGGATCACTATCTCTGAACATGAAGAAGTCTGAATTAAGACTAGAACTAGTTCGGGCTTCAAAGCTATGGCAGTGAGCTCTCCCCAGTGATGACATGTCATAGGAGAGGAAACAGAAACCTTATCACCGGAGGCACTTAAACTTGAGCTAAGGAAAAAACACAAGGAGCACTTTTGTTGCTCAAAGGCATGGAGTTTACATGCCCAAAGGAGCCTGAGGAGGTCAAGTGGCTTGTCAGAGGTCACAAACTAATCAGATGCAGAAGTGGGACCAGAGCTGCGCCTCTGGCCTCTAGGTCCAGGCCCCATCCTTTTCCACGCAACTCGTCTTTCAGATCAGTGACTTAGAATTCCAGTTAAAAAGTGTGGGTTTAAGTGTATTTTTTTTATTCCTGCCTTCTCCCTTGAGTCACACTAGAAGCAATTAAGAGAAAAATGCTCTCCATCTTCTTATTAAAAAAAAAAAAAGCCAGAACTCTAAGTTATAATTCTAAGCCCCAAGTGCTATGTAATTTGGACCAAAATGAGGGAAGATGATGAGAATTAAGACAAATGTTCTCCACTTTTGTTCTGAGGAAGAGATTCTTCTAAAGAGTGGCTCTCAAACTTTAGTATGCATCAGAACCAATTAGCGAGTGTCTTAAGGTACAGACAACCAAGTCCCACCCCCAGGGTTTCTTACTTAACAGGTGACACTTGAGAGTCTGCTCTTCTAACAGGTTCAGAAGTAATGCTGATATTATTGGTTAGGGGCCACAATTTGGGAACCTGAAAATCTTCTGTAATTTTTTAATTAGGGCAAGGAACACTAGGGGTTGGTATTGGCCCTTGGAAAATCAAGGATTGTCTCTTTAGATGTCCAGCTAAATAGCACAAAATAACACAAGAGGAGTAGCTACCATCTACAATCCAGCCTCCTGACTGAGAGAGGCTGCTAGAGGTAAAAATAAGGTGAATAGAGGAAGAGAAATAGAACCCATGAGAATGCAATGCAAGAAATGGTAGAAAGAGCACCATTGGAAGCTACATAATCCATCTGCATGTTGAAACTGAACTGAGATGGTCACTCAAGGAGAGGGAAGTAACATAGACCCCAAAATACAGACAGCATCCCTTGTTCACACTCCCCTCCTTCCCACCTTTCTCCAGCAGATTGTAGACTCATTAAAAATGACATCTATGCAGAAAGAAACTAGCATGAGAATCAGACATATAGAAAGCAATGATTTTATTTTTTAAAAAAAGAAAGAAACATAAGGAAAAGCACATGAAGTACATACACCATGAAATTAAATCCCCTTACATGCATTGTGATCCTTTGAAAGTTAAAAAAAAAAAAAAGATACAAATGGGAGAAACAAGAATTCAGAGAAGAGAGGGTAACCTATAAAAGGAGTAAAGAGTAGACAGCAGAACTCTGAAAAGAAATGAAAGAGAAAAATAATATCATTTTAAAGATTTAAGTCATTTTGGACTGCAAAAATTTGTTTCAAAACTTGGGGCAGGCTTGAGGAGATTTCAATAAATGCAGTGGGGGCAAAAAAAAGTGAAGATAGGAACACATTAATAGAGGAGAAAACCAGAAGAAAAAAAAAAAGAGAATGAACAAAACCTTGCAAATCTTTGACATATTTGGAGGAATAAATTATCTTCCAGAAAGCAGAAGCTGAGACGAGGCCTGCATGCAGGCAGCTATCTGGGGAAGAATAAAGAAGGGAAGGAAGACAAGCCAGTGTGGGTTTTCTCAAGTCGGGCACCTTTGCGGGACTCTCAGAGCCACTGAATGGGATGTGCACTCAAGATGGAAGGGGGCAGCATCTATGCACCACACTCCCCGGTCAAGATTACCTCCATGGACTGTTAACCCCGAGCACTGAATGTGTACAGGTGCCTAGAGAGTCCCCGTGGGAATTCCAACTAATACCTCAGAGGAAAAAAAAAAAAAAAAGGATGGATTTGGGTGCTAACTGAGGCAAGATTGTGCCAGGACACATCTTACGAAGTTAGTTACTACAGAAAAGACTGGAAAAGACCAATGGTCAGAAAGGATGTAGGGTGGGGAGCAAGCTGTGTTGGACATGGAGGTCAAACTGTGTCTTAGGAGAAAGAGACCAAAACATGAACTTGGAAAAACATCTTAGTAAAGTTATTGAACTCAAAGGAGAAGGAAAGAATGGCAAAACATCCAGGCCAGAAGCAAAACAGACATTAAAATCATTTCGAAGGGGGAAGAAATTCATTGATTCAGACCTGACAATGCAGCAGTCCATACTAGGAGAGAGGGGAACAACGTCTACAAAATCCACAGGTAGCAAAAATGAAACTGAAGGATTCCACTGCTACATGAAGATTGTCCAGGTACAAATGCAAGAGACACAGGCTTTCATGCTTACAGGAACTCAGAGAAGGTAACCCCTGTTAGAACATCTTGAAACATACTTGGGAACAAAAATCTAGCCAACCAAGACCTCAGCACTGGAGAAGCCATGATACAAGGACTGGTAGAAATTAGAGACTTGATTTAAACACAGAACTAGAAGTAAGCAACTATGACATTGAAGTCAAATAATAGGATTCAAATGGCTTAAATTTTGACATTGTAAAAATAACATAATTAGCAAACACTTCGGGTGAATTATTTTCCTCACATACCATACGAGAGAATCATTACATTCTGTCTGGCATTAAGCAGTACATTTTTCCAGTGTAGTATTCCAACTGACTAATGCTTCTCAGAACACGGTGCCTCAATATGAGGGGTATGTTGAATCATTAATAGTAACGCTTGTGGAAAAACAATTATCTGAAGTTCATCATTCTTTCAGCTTTACCATGATTTCTTTATCTTCTGTTATAGGCATATAAAAGTGAATGAATCATATATTCATATAATAGTAAATATAATACTAGAGTCTAGGGTGCACACACACACACACACACACACACACACACAAAGACCAAGATTGTGCATGCATTTGTGAGACTATGACCTAGCTATCTTGGCCCAGTTTAACTCTCTGGGCAGAGCCTGCCGTTAGCCCCCTTCCCCCATACTATCTCCTCCAGTAAGGATTCTACTTCCTTACTGACTCGTGCTGTCTGTGATTAGGAGGGATTTGGGGAGGACTTGCTATTCACTAAATGGTTTATGTTTGCTTTGAACCAATTGTTCTGGTTATTTGGGAAAAATTGTCAGCAGTAGTTTGGAGGGACAGGAAAGAACGCGAATAGCCATTTATCAAGAAGACAACCCATGTCTGGAGTTTTGATCCTGTGTTTACGTTTTTCTCAGAATTTGTGGCAGGGAATGTGGATCAGACACTCTCCGATGGAGAACAAGAGTTTGAAACATTAGGAAATTTGGGGTCTTTGGGGGTTCCATACAAATTTTAGGATTGTTTGTTCTAGCTCTGTGAAAAATACTGTTGATATTTTGATAGGGATTGTATTGAATGTATAGATTTCTTTGGGTAGTAGAGGCATTTTAACAATATTTGTTCTTCCAATCCATAAACATGGAATCTGGCCATTTCTTTGTGTCATCTTCAATTTCTTTCATCAGTGTTTTATACTTTTCAGAGTATAGGTCTTTCACCTCTTCGGTCAGGTTTATTCCTAGGTATCTCACTATGGTGCAATTGTAAATGGGATTGTTTTCTTAATTTATCTTTCTGCTGCTTCATTTCTAGTGTATTGAGATGCAATAGATTTCTGCACCTTGCGTTTGAAACATTAGGGACAGAAGAAGAAAAAAGGAAAAAGCTGCCCTGTATGCGGTGTTGCAAAACTGAAAAAGCGGTTGAGTACTGAACACACCCCAGCGCTCCCTACAGGACAGACAGTCAGCAAGAAGAAAGACCACTCAGCTAGTCACTGTGGCCCCACATGTGTCCTGGTTTCCGTAGGCACATGGATCGTGGTGGAGAGGAGTTTGGGGAATGTTCTCTCAGCCCCCCTCAGCGGCCTCTGCTTATCCTGGTGTTAACAGAGATTCCTAATGACTTAAGCTCAGTCTGGAGTGCTGTGGAGGTATTGGTTTTGAGTAAAAAACATTTTGAAGCAGAAAATGATTTCCATTAATATACAAATATGTACTTGAATAAATCCAGGATATGTCTTCTTCATATATCTATAACTTTGTATGTATCTAGAGTTCCCTTCTACAAACTATCTGAGATGATGACAGAAAAGTCAAATATTGAGGATTCATCTGGGGCTGGAATAGTATCCAGTGAGACACATATATAAATAAATAATTGATATATAATATTAATTGTAAGCCATTAGCCAAACTTCTCTGGATATAGCCTCTTGTTTAATTCAGATTTTAGAACCATGGGAATGTTTCATATACCCCCCCAAATAAATAAGTAAGTAAATGAACTGAGGTGCGGGAAGTAAACTCAAAACATAATACAAATAGTAACCAATGAACTTAGCTATATAAAAATGAATAACTGAATAATCAAAGCACACTGAAGAAACAACTAGCCTAAGTAACTTTGGAAGACAGTATTTGACTATGTACTGTAAAAGTAAATCTCCCCCCAAAATGTAGCACACATGTACTTTAGTTAATAAACTTGTTTTACACAAGAGTGTGGGTTAGGAGTTTTAAAACTATCTTTTGTGTTTTCTAGGATGGAGCAAATAGAATATACTACAGAGGAGAGCCAGATTTATCCCTGTCAGAAAAAGAGAAGAGAGAATAAAGAGAGAAGTCTAGCTAAAGAAGCCTGTGGTATTGAATTAGAATCCAAGGTATCAGTATGAACTCAGGACCTTTCACAGGTCATAGATTACTGACAGATAGATGGAAATAGGTAACAGACACGCTCATGTATACATATGTGCATACATGTATTACCTAGTTCTCTGCTCTCTCTAGAAGCAATGGCAGGAGGATGCGTATAACTACCACCAGGTTTTGGTTTCTAAATATTACTGTCCAATAAAAAGAACCAAGGTTCCCTGGAGAAATGGGTAATTCCAGGGCTGGGGCAAGGAAAATATAGAAATAGGCTGGAATATTCTGTGCCAGGAATTAAGGAACTACTCAAACCCGACAGAGGGATGTTGAAAAGATATAAGAGCCAACTTGAAAGAACTCCCAAGGCTAAATAGAGACAATTTACACAGAAAGAAAAAAAGAAAGAAAGAAAGAAGAAAGAAAGAAAGAAAGAGAAAAAAGAAAGACAGAAAGAAAGAAAGAAAGAAAGAAAGAAAGAAAGAAAAAGAAAGAATGAGAAAAAAGAGGGAGGGAGGGTGGAGGGAGGGAGAAATGGAAGGAGAGAGGGAAGGGAATAAGGTAGAGAGAGAAGGGAAGGGAATAGAAAGAAGAGGAGAGGAGAGGAGAGGGAGAGGAGAGGAGAGAGAAGAGAAGAGAAGAGAAGAGAAGAGAAGAGAAGAGAAGAAGAGAAGAGAAGAGGAGAAGAGAAGAAAGGGGAAGGAAAGAGGGAAAGAGAGAAGGCAGGCAAGCAGGCTACAGATCACTGTTTGTCAAGAACTACAGTAATAGTTGTTGCAGGCAAAAATGATCCTGAATATTAAAGACTAGACAAAAGTACAAAGAGACACAGGATATTTGCATTTTCTCAAAGTATCCCCCCACAAAAGACTTATTAATTTCAAAGAGAAAAACAGTGAGTTAGTATAGAAATTTGGAAGTCACGCCCTTAACCGTGGCATCAAAGTTGGCAGCAGCAGCAGTGAGACATTTCAGCATAATCTATCTCCTGATATGAAACACTGAGGAGGAGGCAAAATCCGTTTTGTGGAATCCTTGCCAAAAATGAGCATCCTGACTTAATCATAGGAACGCATCAGACAAACCAAATGGAAGAGCTCATTGAAAGTTTCAAGGTCATGAAATACAAAGAAAGACTGAGGAACAGTCCCAGACTGGATGAGGCTAAGGAGACATGACAATTAAATGGATCTTGGACCAAAAAAGGACATTATTGGGTGAAATTTGAATAAGATTTCTCTGTAGATTCATTAGTAACATTGTATCAGGATTGTTTTTTTGTTTTGTTTTGTTTGTCCTTGTTTTGATGATTGTACTGTGGTTATATAAAATATAACATTTGCGAAAACCATGTCAAGGGTAGACCAAAATTCTGCACCATTTTGCAAATTTTTCATGAATCTGAAATTAGTTCAAAATGACAAGTTAAAAAATAATACTAATCAAAAGACTAATCAATCCAAGCAGAAGTCAATGAGTACAGAGAAATGAGCAGTGAGACTCCAGTTTCCGATGGAAAAAAGTGAAACTCCACCAATATCTAAACTTCAAACAATCCTTCAGTAATCAGTACTACAGCCCAATGCAGGAGTATAAGCTTTAGGCAAGCCACCCAAAGATGGAATAGCTTTTCCTACAGCTTCTTTTCCTTATGTACCTTTACATCCTTCAGCTCTCAGCCATTTCTTCTTGGCTTGTGCAATGTTGCCTTCGCCTCTTGTGACAGTGTTCTTGCCTTTCCCTGTCCTCACTGGCTGCCGTTGGAGCTCCTTACCTTGTTCCCTGATGCCTACAATTACAGCTTCATTCCTTTCACTTAAGACTATTTATTCTTATTAAAACAAAAGTAAATCTCCTTGGATATGATAAAAACAAAACATTGTGCCCTACTGATAATTTATATCTCATCACAAAGGAATTTATTGAATAATCATCATCATCACTTTTTTTTAGAAAGGGGGTGGTAGAAAGAGCCTTAGGGTGTTATGTGCCTGAAGTGAAGGATGGATAATGAAGAAGGAGAAAGGAGAATCAGGGCCCTTCAGGGAGAATATTTTCTTCTAAAATAGTAATTCTCAAACAGAATCTCAACGGAGTACTGGGCAAAAGTGTTCAGCTCCTAAAATAGTGGCTCTGTTCTCATATTTCACTGGAAAATAAAAGAGTGAATAGAATGTCTTCTTTTTTAATTTGCTTTGAGCTCTTGCTCACTTGGAAAAACAGAAAGAACTTGTAAACAACCAGAAGTGCTTAGCATAATACCTTGCTTTTCTCTGCAGTGTACTGCGGCTATAACTTCCCCTTACATATAACAATGACGTATTTTCTGCTAGTAGAAAATGTTCATATATATTTGATAGAATGAAATAGATCAGTGTTCCATGATACTTGCTTTACATAAATAGAGCATCATGGCTCCTAGCTATAGCCCCGAACAAGTTGGGGATCACTACCCTACTTAAGAATCTAACAACTGGCTGTGAGTTGGAATTACATTCCCCTTTTCCACCATCAAAGAGGTGTTGCTAAGCCCTTAGCTAAGAATATTGCAAAACACAAGGCCAGGGATAGCTTGGCGCCTCATTATGCTATTGCAAACTTGCACCCAGGATTTTTCCATTAGCAGCAAGTTTGTGTCACCTAATAGCTTGAGACTGCTCCAAAGCTTCATGTGAACCCTGTCACTCACCATCCTGCTTTATGGGTATCTAATATAGAGACCAGCCTTTGCCTGTTTCCAGCTCTATCTCGCCTTTTTTCATTTGGGAAATTATTTTTTTCTAACAATGTCTCGAAGTTTGAATTTATTGCTATGAGCTGGGTATTTAGTAAAGATCTCTTTTTATTGTTGTTGCCTTTGCTGAATTCAAGAGCATTCTAATTCTGAATGTGCGGGCATTCTGAATAATTGCAGCTGCTATAAAAACATAAAATTTTCAAAAACAAAAATTAAAAATTCTTAAGCTTAATGGGTGTTGAACTTGATACATTCTTGGTCTGCTACTTAAGGATGAGGCTAGACTCATGGAATGGCCCAGTTCTGAGACACCCACATACAGCAAAGAACAGGGAGGCTTGGGTCTTTGTAGTGTAAGGGCTGGAAGGTAAGTGCACCATCAGGGAAGAGGGGAACACATTCCCACTTTGGTCTTGATGACCCCCCTGGGCCCCAGAAAACCAGTCATGGTTCAGAGGACCTGAGTTATATAAGGCCTCGTGGCCTCAGCCCACAGAAAGGCAAGGTGGTGTAGGACGATGGCAGATGCATTTGCCCCCGGAGGCAGAAGTTCTGGCCTCGCGTCTGGTATAACCAGCTGTGAGACCTTTGACAAAGCACCTAATCTCTCCGGACCTCACTTTCCTCACTTGAGCAATAAGGAATTTGAGCTAGGTGACTTCAAGTGTCCCGTCCAGTCCTAAAATTCTGAAATACTACCTTGTGATTTTTGACTGGATGCCTTTCATTTCTTAAATAAACCTAATTCCATGAGAATGAAAAATAGAATTCATGGCCAATTAATTCAGTTGTAGTGGCGTGTTTAGAGAGAAGATAAAATGAACTTTTTTCATAGGGAATTCTCAGCTGCCGCTTGAAATATATGCCACAGAAGGAAAGTAGAAATGGGCCACAGAACATTGAGTCTTTTCTTAGCTATCGCTTATATGTTTTTAAGAGAAGTACAGTATGGATGAAGATAGTTTTTATGTCGCAAATAAGTCCGGCCTCCAGGTGGCCTGCAGTTTTGCCCTCCTGCAGGTATCTTTTCTCCAAGTTGAAATCAGTGCCCAACCCCTACTATACATTTTTTTTCTTTTTTTTTTTCTTTTGTGCACAGATGTTGACTTCAAAAGACCTTGGTCAAATGCCCACAATTTACTCTCTCACATGAATGGTATAAAAATACACTGAACTGTATCTTTTTTATTTAAAATGCTATCCTCACGTCCATTAACAAGACAATAAAGATTGTACTTACCTGCCCAACGAAATGCTACTCAACAATAAAAAGGAACAAGCTACGGCAACAACATGAATGAATCTTTAAAACATGCAGAGCAAAGAAGACAGACTCAGAAGACTACTGTATCACTCAATTTATAAGAAACTCTAAAACGATAAGTCTAATCCTGCAGAAAATCAACATAGTGGTTGCCTGGGGCTGGGCGGGCAGGAGATAGCTGGCAAGGAGCAAGAAGGAATTCTCTGGGGTGATAGAAATGTTCTATGTCTTCTTAGGGGGTGTTAGCTACACAGGTGTACGCATTTATACAAACGCTTTGAGCTATACATGTAATATCTGTGAATTTCACTCTATATAAATTATATCTCATTAAAGTTGTTCATAATTTTTAAAAATGCAATCTCAATGGTCTCAGATAGTCTGCCAGTGAGAGTATAACTTGGAACCAACGTTTGGAGAAGTATTTTCATGTGAGTATAAAGAACCTTGAAATACGCATACTTTTGACTCAGTAATTCCAATTTTAAAAGCTCATCCTAAAGCAAGAGTTGGGGGACAAATATTTTTCTGTAATTGTGGTCACAACAACATTATATTTTCCCCCAACATTTTATTATAAAGATGTTAAACATATGAAAAAAGTTGAAAAATATTTTTACAGTGAATACATTCATACCCAATACTCTGATCCACCATTAACATTTTACCTTTTTGCTTTATCTTGTATCTAGCCCACTATCCTTTGAATTTGCAAATTATTTTGTGGAAATTTGACATTTTTTTTTACAATATTGAGTTCTAATATCTAGGACTGAAAGAAAATATATCAAGAGACTAACAAATTTTTTTTCCTCCTATGCAATAGGATTCCACAGTTTATAAATCTATTATGAGTGACCAAAATATTGTCATAAGTGTATTCATGGAAGTAGAGTTGAACTTACCCAGAAGCAGATCGAGCTGCTATCTCTGTGTTATAATATAAAGAGATAAGGAAGACACCTACTTTCAGATACCCTCTCTGATCTGCCCCGGTTCCTCAAAGTTCCATTAGCTGGTAGTCATTCTTTTGAGTTAATGCATTGAATCTAGAGTTAAAAATATGACTCATTCTTGGAGAATGAACACATCCAGCCACTATTGTTGTCTACACATGTATACATTCAAATGAGCCACTACTAAGGCAGAAGTTCCTGAGTTGTGCAGGCAAGATTCGAACTAAGCGGACACAGGAAAGAAGGCAAAGCCTAGCGCTAGTGATTCTGAGTGGCTCCTGGGCAGTAAGAGTAAACCTGGCATTTGCGATAGGGAAACAGGGCATCCAAGTGCATACAAATGCTGGGGACATTGTAGTGTGGAGCCATCCCCATATTCTGGAAGGGCCAGATGCAAGAATGAGAACATAATATCTAGACTTGTAGCAAAAAGTTTGCGGATAGTCAGATAAAGCTTTGATTTCCTTTGTAATTATTAAAAATTCTGGGCTCCCCCAACATGCTAAATTATGGTTTGTATGAGGTATTTGGAGGTACCCCGAGGCTGCAGTCCATCTGGCTGTATATTGTGTCATTTTGATTTTCTATCGAAGGCCTGTGGGGACTTGGAATGGGCATCCTCAGAAGGCTCAGAGAGACTTTTTGCCAATCAAATCAACTATATCTCTGGCTTAGTTATCTTGTTTTCAACATCATAGTCACTGTTGTTCCAAAATTAATATTTTTGAATATTCGACACATCCCTGAGGGAGAGCACAGGGCCTCCCCACCTTTGTTTCCCCTGCAAAACAAGTCAAGATGAAGTCTTTGCTGATGAAACTCTTGGCTTCCTCTTCAGCTGTGCTTCATCCCTGTGGCTTTCCCTCTTGGAAATCCCAAAATAGTCATGGAGGCTGGCCTCCAAGGCTGGAGTTGACCTGGCCTGTCTGGCTGTCTTCCAAAAGGAATTTTTATGAAAATATTACTTTGTTTTTTTCTCATCAGAGCCTTTTCTTTTGTTATTAGAGCCCATGCAAAGCTGTGCTCTTCCCCCTCTTTACCATTCTTTCACAATCCCAAATTCTTTCTTCTCTTACCCCATCAAGAATTCGCGCTTCCTTCTCTGGCCTAACAGCCTTTTCTGAGAGGCTGGAAGTAGAGAAGCACGGTGCCTTGATCATGAACATGGAAAGGCATTTGGGGTAATGACACCCTGAAAAGAATTGTCCATCCATCCAGTAATTAATTCTCTCTTTGCTTCAGTGGGAAGTTGGCTACACTTTACTTTTCACACACACACACAAAATTACTGCTGTCAACAAAGGCTAGAGAGTAACAAGGAGTTCCCACTATCAGTACCTTAATAGTTCTGCCAAGTGAGACCTCAGTCCCACGTCCCCATCAGAATGCTGGGCCTGTGTTAACCAAGAGTAAGTGTTGGTTACTTCCCACTGACATTGTCGGCGGGGGGGTGGTTGGCTGCATCCCCTATTAGACTGTGAGTTCCTTGAGAGCCAGCACTGTGCCTCATGGTCCCAGGTCTTAATACAAAGTTTGACACATGGGAAGAGTTCAACTGATATTGAATGAACGCATAAATTCAATTTATAGTCAAAGAAGACCAAAGACATGGCCCTTCTCCATGACTTACTAGTTAAGTATTGTAAGAAAAACCACTTAGCTTTTCTGAACTTGCTTTTTTGTACGAAAAAATGGAAATAGTATTATAAATGCCTGTGGGAGTTACTTGAGGGGCAAATGGAATAGCTGTATGTGGAAATGATGTGTTAACTATAAGAGGGTAAGGGGGCTGACTACTCTCTTTCCTCCTGCTTCACTGTCATCCCAAGAAGATGAGGATTCAAGACAAACAGGGTGTTCTAGTGTTGACCCCAGGGTGTACCAGTGGTGTGAGCTTAGGCGTGTCATCTTTTGAACCTCTATTCCTTCTCTGTGGATGGAGGAGACTGTATTAGACAGACACACAGGGCCTAATACACTGCTTGGCCCACTTTTAAGCTCTTAGGAGGTGGTCACAGTGGGGAGTCAAAGTAATATTGTGACAGATAGGAACTTCGAAGTCAAGCAGACTTGACGTCAAAGCTGTGCTCTGCCGCTGAAATGGCTGGGTAATCTTGGGCAAGTTACTTATATTTTTGAACCTCAGTCTCTTTAGCTATGAAATAGGCACAATATTAATACCAATTGCATGGATTGTTGCGATGACTGCATGGAACAATGGACATGAGGTGCTGAGCACATGGTAGGCAGGAGAGTTTCCTGTTTTGCTTTCCTTCTCCCCAGTCAACAGGCTGTTATCCTCCCAGCCTTGACTTTTCCTGGCACAGTGCTCGAACCCCAAACACACAGGACAGAAGAAAAGAAAGGCTGAGCCCCACTTCCCCCCCCGCCAGGAGATATTCATAGGCCAGGCTCAGGTTTCCAGAAATGCCTTCCTTACTATCCCTAAGTCCTTGTCTATATTTCACCTGATGCCAGCTACACTGTTCCCCTTTGAACCAAATCCCAATGTCTGAAATTATTAATGGTTCTACAATCTGACGCACTATAATTGCCCTGCAGAGTCCAATTTCCTTGCAGCTATAAAAGTCAATAATCCCTTCCAGATCCTTGTCAGACCTTCCCAGGGTAGTGGCCCGGGTGCATAGGCAGGTGGCCAGGGTTTGATTTCTGCGGATGGGTCCAGGAGCTGCCATGGGAGCCAGGTCTGCTCCCTCTGCCCGGGCATCTTGCTCTCTGCCTGGGAAGCCTGTGCTCACTGATTTTAGTTTTTAGTTACCCATTCCTGTGTACCTTGAGTGCACTTAAATGCAGCAATTGCCCAAATTGTCTGACTTAGCTTACTTCCAGCAGGTTGACCTAGCTCAAATTATTTAAACCATACCTCTTCACTAACATTATGACATTTTGCATAACTCTTAATTCTGCCATTCTTTGCTTAACAACAACAAAAAAAAATAGTGGGATTTTTATCTAACTGGCTCTAGAATGTAAAGTTATGGAAATTCACAAAGAGAGAAGAGCCAAAATTCTGATTATGATGGTTTCATGTTAGTTCAGGGAGGGCTGTGTATGTCGATGAGTAATAATATTAAGAACAGCAACAATACTCGTAACGACTACTGATTGAGTGCATAGTATGTGTACTACATGGTTTGAATGAAGCCATATTAAAGTGAGTGGAAGGTATAGCACCCCTCCCCAAATTTTCCTATATGCTTTATAGTTTAAAAATGGATTTCAGAAAGTCTGATAATTATACTCTTAGACTAGCATAGATCATTCAGCTGGAATGCAGACAATGGAAACAAGACAATTAAACCTGTGTATTAAGAGGGCCAATGACAATTTTGAGGGTACTATACCTGGCTCATAAGCTTTTAATAGAAGTTTTCATTTTTAGCACAAAGGCTGACCCTTTACAGCCATGCCAGCCAGTCATGTCACACTGTAGACCTCTTTATTATCAATAACTACAATTCTCTCTAATCTCCATCGCAAATACCCCAGGCATTGATCCACATTACATTCCCATTCTTTCACAGTAGTACCCAAGTCAACCATCCTCTAATGTCACTGTCCCTTTAATTTATTGGTCCTGTGAACTTCTCCATATTCTCCCTCCTCTCCACTTTTCATAAGTGGCTTGATTTCTATGATCAATTGCTATAATGAGTCCCTTCCAGACACTCTCCAATCTCATGCCTTGCCTCTTACTTCATTGTATTTGCTTGATAAAACCACAACCTTAGTTATATCCAGCCCTCGGCCTCCTTTTCACTAGCATCCATGACGCTAAGTATGACTGGAGAAAGACAAAACCACTGACCTGTCATCTTTAAAATCATAGCCACCAACACAGATGGATCCTTAATGTTGCCCAGTAGGCACATTGTATCTCCCTACTCCATTCTCCCTCCTGGTCTTCCAAGTGATTGTCTTATACTCTCCTTTTTCTCCTCCTACCCCCTGACTAGAACCATTTCATCAAAGTCTCAAATGACCTCCAAGTTGCTGAAACCAAGCATTATGTCTCAATTCCCATCTTATTTGATTTAGCAGCAGTGTGTGACATGCTTCTTTAATTGGCATCTGCACTTGCATCTACCTTCACAGCTATTCCTTCTCTGTTTCTTTCACTGTGTCATTCTCATCTCCCCATCCTCTAAATGCTGGAGTGCCCAGCCTTCAGTTGTTGGCTGAATTCTCTCCCCAAGTGAGCTCATCCTTTCTCCAGGCTTCAAATGCCATTTATATAATGGTGACACCCAAAATATTACCCCCCAATGGCCAACCCTGGCCCCAGGTTTCATCATGGCCTGTTTCGATGATTTCAGTAACCTCATAACCCCTCTCCCTGCTTCTGCCCTTGTGTCTCCTTAGGCTAAATTCTCACAGTAGTCAGAATGATCCTGTTAAATGTAAGTCAGATGATGTCAGTTCTGTGTTCAAAACCTTCCAGTGCTTTCCCATACCATCCAAAGTAAAGTCCAAAGTCCATGCCATGGCCTATATGTCCAGTCTTCCTGCTCACCACATCACACACTCCATACCCACAACCAATCTCTGATCTTACCTACTAGTTTTCTCAGGTGGAGATTTTGTCTGTTTTGTTCATTACCAAATGTTTTGCACATAAACCATAATCCATTGATAGTTGTTGAATACATTAATCAATGAATCAGTACTCATTCCTAGTAGGCCGGGTAAAATGTAGGTTTAGGGATCTTTGGGGATACCGTGATGGGTGGCAGGATGGGAGTTGTCTTCCTTTTTCCATCTCCACCTTCCCACCTACTTTCAAACGCACAGCTAGTCAAGAAATCTGAGGGTTTTATAGACCTGGGGTAATTTTCTTCCCATTTATTCTGGCTAAGCCTCATCAATGTGCTATTGTAAGCCTGCCCCATATTGTCTTTCTTCCTCTAGAAGAGGAGAGAGCAGGTCTTGGGAGGTAAAAATGCAAATGCACTGTGGTGTGGCTCCTCTTGGGATATGAAGGTGCCATCAAAACTGTGATTATTTATTACTGTGGTATAGATCCAGGTATTAGCTGTATTAGCTTATACTTAGACTCCTGGTAAACAGTGGAAAGGGATATGTAGGGACCCAACCACATTGCTCCCCTTACAGAGACGGAGCTCAACTAAGGCCAAGCTTAGCTTGGAAATCAAGATCAGGTGCCTTAGGTTGGGTTTGCCAAATGTTAATTGCACCACATGGTACTGACATCTATTCTGACCAGGTAACAACATACTTTTCTGCCAACAAGTATTTTATCTACTAAACCTTCAGCTCACACAGTTACCTAGTAAGTGGAAACTACATTATCCCCCAAGATTATCTACCTCCTTTTTAAAGGTCAAATTCACTTCCAATCTTTTCAGCTCACATTGGCAGGCTGAGATGGGTCAGTTTCCTAACTTGTAAGAAAGGAGAGCTGCTAGCCCTTCGATGTCTATAAAGATGTTGTTTATAAAGAGTAGTCTTGGTGCACATGTGGAGGGATCCAGTTTAGCCCTTCTACCGGTCTCTCTGTACCCTGTTTCTCAGTTGTCCATTGTAGAAAAGCAGTTAAAAAGATGACTTTCTTTTTCTTTGTCAATGCCTACGTTTTGAATGTGAATTATGGAAAAGCAAGGCTTTATTCCTAAACCTAAGATTTGTAGACATTTCAGAGCCAGGGTTTTCAAGAACTGTGGCAGAGAACGGTCTGTTGTCCACTGTTGTCCTTGGCTTGTTCTGCTTCAAATCTACTCCCACGCTTTTTTCCCTGCTTACTCTCCTGCTTTCAGTTCCAGCTGTCTATTGGATGGTGGTATCATGACAGAATAATAATAATATTTGCTAGTATTTATTAAGCACTATGTGACATGCATGGTGCTCGGCACTAGATCATCTAATTTAATCCTTACCCACAAGGTGGACGCAATTTTTACGCCTATTTTACAAGAGAAATAGAGACTTTGAGGAAACAGGTAACGTGTCTAAGCTCAGGCACCTAATAAATAAATGAGTCGTTAACACAGTGCCCGGAGGGGCCACTATCAAGGCTGCCCCTACCCTTCCTATTGCTGGTTAACAAAAAATAAAAGAGGAGAGGGTAGGAATAGTGGTGCTGGGAAAACAGGTTTGTTTTAAATGATTAAAAAGTCATGGGACAGATTTTGAAATCTGTTACAAGTGTCACTTGTGACAGCAACACTCTACACAGCATGGAATTCCATGCCAATTCAGTTTGGGCCCCTGATAGCAGGCTGCAGAAATGAACCAAAGTAGCCAATCCAGATCTCTGCTGACAGGGTACTGGGGAAATACCATGTGTTCACTTCAGCATCAAGAAAATGGAAGCCTTGGGGCACCTGGGTGGCGCAGTCGTTAAGCGTCTGCCTTCGGCTCAGGGCGTGATCCCAGCGTTCTGGGATCGAGCCCCACATCAGGCTCCTCCACTGGGAGCCTGCTTCTTCCTCTCCCACTCCCCCTGTTTGTGTTCCCTCTCTTGCTGGCTGTCTCTATCTCTGTCAAATAAATGAATAAAATCTTTAAAAAAAAAAAAGAAAAGAAAAGAAAAGAAAAGGGAAGCCTGAAATGGTATTCCTGAAAATTGAATCCCAGCATAGGAGAAAGAAACCACCCTCAAGCTACCAGATACTCAGCCTGATACTGACTCCCCCAGAACAGTAATGACTTTTTGCCCCCTCCAATTCTCTTTTGGAAGGACTGTTGTGCTATCCATCACTCTACCTGCATTAACTCCTGGCTTTCATGACAAACATGTTTCCTAAAGTTGCCAAATTGTGACAGGTTACAGTTTGTATACGGTAAGGATGGAATAATTTTTTTAAAAAGAAGGAAAGAAAGAATAACTCTCTGTTGCAAATAGCTCTAAGATACAAGGGAAATTGGTGTGAAGAGTACATATGGAGCCCCTGGAATAAGAAATAAGAATAAGAAAAAACATGAATGGTGGAAAGACCTCTACCTTTTCCTGTCCTTTCCCACATGACACCATCATAACTGCAAAACAATCAGATTTTGACTGTGGTGAGCAAAGGCACACTAGAAACTACCTGATCAAACTCCAAGGGAGAAGTAGAATTACCTTTCCAGTGACTTTCTCCTGCACTCAGTTGTGAACTCTTTGAGGCAGGGGTTGTTGGGTTATCTGATTCCCAGTGCTGTGAGCTTAGTTTCCTCATCTGTGAAATGGGATTAATGATATCTCAGGAGGCTTCTTACAACTTCATATTACCTCATAAGGTGATAGTGTAAATTATGTATCCCTGTGCTTGGCACATAGTACGATCCAGTATAATTATGGATGGCGATGATAATGAAAACGATGATGATGATGTAGTTAAAGGAAAGATAGGGAAAAATCATTTTAGGCAACTCTTTTGCTTCAAATTCTCTTGAAACACATGGTATAGAGAAGTGAGGAGCACTGGATGGGGAATCAGGAGACTGCTTAACCAAATTTCCCTTACCACTGACTTACATTCTCCAGATTTCCATTTTCTAACATGAAAATTGTTTAAAATACCCAAGATCATGTTTACCTCTAAACTTCTCTAATACTTTATTTGCAATAAATGACGAATTTCCCCTTAAACCTGACCCCATTTAACTATTAATTATTATTTACATTCTTGAGTAGCAGATTTATACTAAATTGTCTTTGTAATATGAAGCTATTTATGAATTTCAGATTGAAAGAGAATGTCACAAGAGAATGTTACCTTTTGCTAGTTTCCTAACATGGCTTGAATTGAAAAACACTATTCTGGCTAAAACATCCAAATGACACCCAGCTTTCTACTGAGCACAAGTGTTTGGGGAGAACCAGTGAACATACCTATCATACATATCACCAATATAATGGTGCTGTTTCTTGATACTGTGCTTTCATCTGGCCTCTGAGAGATACCACTGTACCCCAGGATCGATGCATAAAAAGAATCTGTCACCAATGGTTTTAAAATCTGATGGGTATAAGGAGAATTGCAACAAAGAAAAAAAGTAGTTGAACAATAACTTACACATGAAAAAAAAAACTGTATAGTAATATAAATGCTAAAGATGGCCTGTTTCTAAATATCCACATTTCTATTTAACTTAGCTTCTCTCCCATATAGTTTTCATAAGTTAGATAAACAACAGTTTATTTAGTTTCCACCATATGCAAGATTCTCTGCAAGACGCTGTGAGGGAGACAGAGATGAATCAAAGGTACTCTTTTCAAGGAGCTACCAATTGATTAGGAACCATGCATTAACACATGACTAATAATAACATTGGAAAGTAAAGGCCCAGCTTCCTCAGAGAACATCAGATGAAGTACTGCACATGTCCAGAGGTGAAAGACATTCTTCCCGTTAGGAAACATAAGGGGGCACTTTGTAAGACATTCCAATCAGGTCTAAATGGGAGAGAAGGAGCCTCGGAATGGGATCGGGGAAACAACTGTTTTCATATGTTTGGAAAGCGGGATTGAGAGATTATAGAAATCCTGGGAAATGGAGTTACAATGCCTAGTTTAGGCCACATTGCGACCTTGAAAGCTTGGCCAAGGAGCTTGAACTTGACTCTCCAAGCAACAAGGAGCCACTAGAAATGTTTGAGCTGAACGGTTACATTATTTTACTTGGGCTTTCTTAGGAAGAGAAATGTCAGGAGAGAAGAAATGAGGAGAAGTAGGAAGCCAAGGCCTGTTAGGAGGCTGCTTTCAACAGACTTGTTATGGGAAAGTAACAATAACAAGCTAGGGTAGAAACGTAAGGTGTGGAACTGGGTGGGCACCTGAGAGACTTGGGGAGTTTGCTTGCTCACCAGCTGGGCAGCCTGAGTGGCATGAGGGGGCCGGGGTGCCTAGGAGGGTGACCATGATGTAACTCAAGCAAAATACAATTACAGAGATTTAGAGGTCCAAGCAAGAGAGTCCAGGGACACCCAGAATGAAGCCAGCAGAAGACAGTTCAGAATGAACAACTGATGTTCTTGAATGAAGATAGCACTGAAAATAGATGTGCTAGTTGTTAGAGTCAATGTTCTATTGAAAACCAGAGGCTGAAGGGATTGTCAAGGGAGAGATCACAGAGAGGGGAAAAGAGCAGCACCCCCATTTAGGGAGGAGGAGGAGAGCAATATAGAGGTACAAAGGGGAACACAAAAGCAAGGAGCCCCAGAGAGAGAGAAATAAATAGCAGCGCAGACTGGTTTAAAGGGCTGAGGATTGGTTCTAAACAACCAGAACATCTTGTTTGGCTTTCATGGGAGGATTTTCTTTAGACTGACACAACAAGGAAGACTTCAGTTTAGTCAGTGAAGGATTACTATATCCAGCTGCTCTCATTTGCTTTTTCTTTTTTTTTTCAATGTTCTATTATGAAAATGTTCAGATGCATAGAGAAATTTAAAGTATTTTATCATGACCACCCATATACCCACCATTGGAATTCTACCATGAGCTTTTCACCAGACCTGTTTTATTACGTATCTATTTATACTTCCATCAATCCATCTTTTAAAAAAATGCAATCAACTAAGTAAACTGTACCTCGTTCTACGTAGTTCTACAGTTACTGGTTCTAACTACACTGTAACCCTAAATATACCAGTATGCGCATCAGTAGTTCAATATGTGCTTACAGTTTTATTTTCTTCTGTGGGACAATTTATACCAATGAAATGCACAAATCTTAAGTGAACATTTGCTGAGTTATATATTACATATATATATATATGACCTAAATCCCTTTCAAGATATAATATTTTATGTTATATATTTTATATTTTCAAGATATAAATATTTTATATTTAATAACTGGTTCTTCTTATTATTATCCAACATTTATATTTTGACCTTTACTTCATATGAAAATGATTTTGCATATTATAAAACTTCATATAAATAGAACCATACAGCATTTGTTCTTTTTCTGTCTGGCTTTTCAAGCTCACAATATGTTGATGACATTATCCGCACTGTGTACTTTTTTCCTTTCTATTGTTGAAAAGTAGTCCATTGGATGAATATACCCCAGTGTGGTCTTTCATTTTTTTATTAATAGACAAGTAGGCTGCTTCCAGTTTTTAGCTATTATACAAAAGGTGCTATAAATTTTATATACAGGGGGGTTTTTTGACATATATTCTCATTTCTTTTGTATAAATACCTTGGAATGGTATTGCTGGATTTAATCTGCCATATAGTTTAATTTTTGAAGGAAACTCATGAAAGATCAATTGTTTCTATTTATAATGAGGAAGCTCAGAAGAGTTAGGTCACTTTCTCAAGATTGCGCAACCCTAGGCCTCTCTGAGCCTGAAGACCATTTACTTTCCATTACACCGGCTTATGCAGAAGAGACACTCTGTCTTCAGTGCATTTTGTCTCCTGTGGGCTCTAGCAGAAAGTGTGCTTCCACCTTTCTCACTTCATGGTACTTCATCAAACCGTACCTCCTGTTTCCTGTTCTCCAAAGCCTGTCTTGCTGCTGTGTGACAATAAAGGAACCATATAAATCTAACCCACATTACCCACCCAGACAGCATATTCCATAACACAATTAAAATTTACAGTTTATACTTTTAACATTACCTCTCTTCAGTTGCATTGTGGAAAATAGGGGTAATAAGAGTACTTATCTCTTAGGACTATTTACTTAAATATTTATTAAATAAATATTATATGACAGGTACTAGAGATAGAACAGTGATCAAAACAGGAGGAGGTATATTTTCATGTAGCTTTCAATTAGACAGGCATAGACAGTAGTCAAAAAATTACATTAATTAATGCAGTGTTACAAACTGATAAGTGCTCTGGAAGAAAGGAACATAGTCTTATGAAAGGATGGGCTTCTTTAGGGTGAGTTCCCAAAGGAGTGGCCTGTATTTCAATGTTCAAGGGGCACTAAGAACTCAGCTCTATTTCTAGAAGTTCCAGGTGTCTGTAGAGCTCTAATCCAAGAAGCCAGTTACAGTCATAAAACAGGGTTTCCTGTATTTGCTTCCAGAGGACCCTGCTTCTCATTAAGCTTCACCCCCCTTTTCTAGGTACGAGTGTTTGTCCTAATTTCCCGGAATTCTTTATGCCAGACCTTCTTGAAAGGTCCTTTTTCTCTGGATTTATCCGTTTCCCCTAACTGAAATCTCATTCCCTTGGGACGTGAACTGTCAACATCTGAATAACTAACTCATGTTAAGGCACAAACCATTTACAGTGTTGCTCCTCTGTGGCATTCCCTAGCCTTCACTCAGCCTCAGACTAAAAACTGATGAGACAGTAATTTCAAGCACTGTATATGACCAACTCCATAGAGACCTGGTGGTACAGTACATGAGGAGGCATTATGCACCGTTGCTCAAGGAAGGCACTGGGTGCTTCAAGAACAGATGACACTTCCCACACCAGGCAATCTTGGCAGATGGAATAGCTGGAAGATAAATGGACTATGTGGCCCAAGTCCTCTTGGAAAAGCAAATTCTTCAGACAAAACCAAGTAGGGAGAGATCTTCATGAATTTTCAGCTTTGGGGAAAGGCACAGTCTAGATCTAAATGGAAAATCAAGGACAAAGACTAAACCGTGTTGGGATACTGGATTTCTCTTAAAGCACAAAAAGCAAAGCACACACCGTAAATCGAACGCAAAAATTTTGGGGGAGAGAAAAAGTTTAAATCAGTTTTGTAGGAGTATGTTACATATAGAGCATTCAACCATTGTAAGTGAACATTTCAATAAGCTTTGACAAATATATACAGTCAAGTGACACCATAATCAAGACATAGAACAGTTACATCAACCCAAAAAATTCACTCAAGCACCTTGGTAGCATGGGTTATCTTTGATTAAATCATATACCAGAGTCTACTGAAGAGAAAGGGAAAGACTTGCTAATGGACTGGGTGGGGAATATGCAGGGTGACTCCAAGCTTTTGTCCTGAGGAACTGCGTACATAGAGGTGCCCCTCTATGAGGGGCAGATGGATGTGATAGGAGGCAGAGCCGTTTTGTGGGGAAAATCAATAGTTTAGTTTTGAACATCAAGGACAAGCTTATTCATGCAGGACAAAATGTAATAAGTGGATAAGCATTTACAAGACTGGCCACAATAAAAAGTCAAAGAGATTCTTATGGAAATGATGGAGTACAATTTTACATCTATGAACTTCTCAGTCATTGAAAGAGATGATGCTATCCAGTATCAGCTGTATTGGGAGAACTTGTGTAAGCAGCAACTCCAGATGACGATTCAGATAAAAACTGTCATTTGAAGAAAAGTGCTCCAGAGAAATGAGATGTCCACACCTCTTTAACCCTCTCATTCCAATTCTGGGACTTTTTTTAGGGAATTATATTATAAAATCAAACCAAATTTAAGAAAAATTTTTATTTGCACCAAATGCTCACTGCAGCTTTCTTTATAATGATAACATATAGGTAGAGCTTAAGTGTCTAGAAAAGAGAGTATATAAGTTAAGTAAGATGCTTTTAGATAGAATATAATAAAAATAGCTATTATGGAATACTTACTACATACCTGCCACTGTTCTAAGGCTTAATACACATCATTTCATTTTATCTTCATAAGAGCCCTATAACATAGTACTGTATTATCCCCCATTTCCCTGATGAGAAAAGTGAAGGAGTCGACTCATTCTTAGCTCACTTACATCATGCAGCCAGTAGGTGGTGAAGATGAGACTTGAATATAAGCAGGTTCCAAACCATCCACTACCATGCAAGTGTTGAAGGTGATTGTGATGGATGTGGAGTGAAGATGTGAAGAGTCAGAGTATTATGATAAAAAGGAACGAAAATGCAAAACTTGTTTCTATGCTGAGGTTATAACTATGTGAAATTATGGACACGCGTGAGAAATACAATAATGAACCTTTAGATGACACTATTGGAATTTTTCAGTTTATTAGGAACAACTAGACCTAGGAGTTTATTCATGGCTTTGCCAGATAAAAGTTATTTGGGAGGTAAGGGCAAAATCCAGGTGGAAGAAGGTTGGAGAGTGACTGGCATTGAAAGGGAGAGTAGAAGGGAGAGGGAAGCTTGAGTGTAGACTGATCTCTTGGAGACTATTTGTGTGGGAGAGAAAGTTGCATGTTTTTGTTCGAAGAGAGCCAGGTCAAAAGGTATGAGACAAGCCAAGGGGAAGAAGTCAAAGGCAAGGAGGGAGGAAAAGGAAGAGAGAGACAGAAGGGGATGAGAGGAGAGGAGGAGGGGAAGGAACGAGAGCAGAAGGGAGGCCTAATGGTGAGGAGAGGAAGGATTGGGAATACAAAGCCTTGCACATACAGTTACTCAAAAATATTTATCAAATTGGAGAGCCTGATAACCAGGGCATGCTTATTACCTTCAAGAGCTCATTTCATTGTATTGTGTGTGTGTGTGCATGTGTGTGTGTGTTTAAAATGAAAATAGTTTTATTTTACTTTCCTGGGTGTATTTCTGTACGTGTGTGTGTGTGTGTGTGTGTGTGTGTGTGTGTCTGTGTGTGTGTGTATTCAGAGAGCACAGTAAATAAGAAGAAAACAAAATAATCTATAATCCTATCTAAACTAAACTATGGTTAGAATTTTAGTATGTAGTTTTCCTGATTATTTCTATTCATATATGCACACATATGTACATTCATATTTCTTTCTACAAAGGCATCAACATTTGTACTCTACCTTTTGTCACTCAACAATATATGTCAGGAACATTCTCCATGTTAATATATGTCTTCCTCTTGAATCGTTCCACAGCATTCTGTTGTAGAAATTAGTATAACTTATTTAACCAATCCCCTATGGATGGGCACTGGGTTATTTTGAATTTTTAGTTATTATAAAAAACATTGTGTTGAGTATCCTTCTACATATATCCTTATACAAATGTTCATTTGTTTCCTTAAGAATTGCAAATCACTCAGGTGAATTCCAGAAGGTCTGTAAACAACATTTCTTCCCAAGAAACAGAGCTGAGAATGCCTACATTCCCCACACCTTGCCATCTTGGGGTACCAGCCTTCTTTCTAATTTTTCAGAAAGCCCCTGTTGAGATGTACATTCGGAACCTCCCCTTTCTCATTACACATTGCCTCATGAATACATAATTTATCTTAGGAAGTATCTAGAAACTTCTGGAGGATATTCCTAGTGGTAGTAAATAAAACTTGATCTGACTTTAGGGTTTTTCCGGAGAACAGAGGAAATTGAAAACCATCAAGGCAACATTTTGCATGTTTTAAACCCTGGCAACTAGGCCTCTCTGATGGGAATGTAAAGTAACCAAACTATGGAGATGCTTAACAAACATGCAAAAATAGATCTTAAGCAATGTAGGGAGCCATGGATTTTCCCCCCGAGTCAGAAATTATGTCAAAGTTCTAATCTCCTTTAATTTTTTTCTTTTTAAAGAATAAATATAAAGGCATTGTCTCTCAGTCCTTGAAAATAAGCATGGGAATCACAAGAAAAATTTCATTCTTTGAACTGTGATTAAGCAAACATTTAAGTATTAATATAATTTCAGAGAAATAAACTACAGAATTCTAGCAATTTATTACAGTTCTAATTTGCAATAAGGGATACCAGTAATATTCCTGCTGATATTTTAATAGAAATTTAAAATGTATATTTATAACACTTAGTCACTTCCCTTTAAAAATAAAATCTTTTCAGCCTGCATGTAAAGTGGCCAGATGCCTAATTAGGATTCCTGAAACTCAGCTGTATTGAGTTAATAAGTATCCGTGGCAAGTATAAACCAGATTATTAGATTAACCAAAATAACCCATTCTTCAACAATGAAAAAAATACTTGCAAGTTCATAAAATGAGCTGTCAAAGTGGTTTGGTCAGTTTTTCAATAAGATTATTATATTTACATGTTCTTGCTGACCTATACCATAATTAGAAATCAAACTGTGCCTAATTTATCTCCCTTATTTTTTGCTGTTTCCCCTCAGGTCTCACTCCTCATTCCCTGGAAATATTTTATTTTTGGCCTGAAAGAAAGGTCATAGATTATTGAAGTTTATGTAAGGTTTTTTTGTTCATTTCTTGAAGGGTAGAAAAAGATGAACTATTTTTGATATATGTATCAAATTGTGTGTGTGTATACAATTTCCCTATTTTAAAGGCTTTGTGGTATATTAGTGAATCACAATGGATGAAATTTCAGTAATCCTAGTTAGTCAATTGGCCACTCTTCCCACAGCTGAAAACAGTTTTTTTATGACGAGGAAGCAATGAAGAGTTATAAATATATATTTTTAACTTCTACTAAGATGATGAATAAAATGTAACTGATGTCCCTTATAGGAAAAGGGGTATACTCCATGATATTTAGTAAATTACTGACATTCTGGAGCTTAGTCATGTTTGAAGCTTAATTAATAAATTCATGTTTGCATAAATCTTTATGCTTATTCTCAAGGAGCCTAGAGATAAGTGCACTTATATTTTGTTAAGAGAGATAATTAAACTCCCACAGGAAATAAAAGTAATATAAAGATAATGTTTACGGGTGCCTGTGTGGCTCAGTCGGTTAAGCGTTTGCCTTTGGCTCAGGTCATGATCTCAGGGTCCTGGGATCAAGCCCCACATCCAGCTTTTTGCTCAGCAGGGAGCCTGCTTCTCCCTCTCTCTCTCCCTCTGCCCCTCCCCACTGCTTGTTCTCTCTCTCTCTCAAATAAATAAATAAAATCTTAAGACAAGATAATGTTTAATACTTAGCTCAAATCGTTAGCATGAAAAGTTAACATAATGGATGCAAAGGGCAAAAATTCTTACTTGGCGTCTGGCAAGTACTCAGTATGAGCTCTTCTCAGAAGTGGTCACTCTGCCTGCCATAGCCTGGCTACTGACCCCCACCCCGTATGTTTCCTTATTGATCAAATGAGGGTAATAATAGTACCTACTATTATTAATAGTACCTACTAAATCCTATGGACTCCATAGGATTGCTATGAAGATCAAATAAATGTTTAGAACAGCGTCCAGCATACAGTAAATTCTCACCAAATGTTAGTTTTTATTTTTAACTATTAGTAGCCGGCAAAAAGTATCTTGTCTAGATTATTACTAATGGGATTTCTATACATCTTATCTTACTAATCAGATTGCAAAAAATCTTGGACAATAGAGATAGGGTCTCGTTTTTCTTTTGTAGCTCCCTCCCTTTCCAGGTTTGTATAATAAGCATGAAACCCACATTCTGTAAATGCTACTGTTTCAATACATAAGTCATTTAGGGAATTAATGTGTAAATTCAAGTAGTGTGAGTTATGGTTTAATTGGTCCCTGACAGAAATGAAAAGAAAACACAGAATTTCTTCTCAGTCCATCCAGAGGAATCCAAAGGGGGAAAGTCAAATATTTCTTATCATTTACTAATGCTCTGTAATAGAAATGACTCATCAGCCACATTTGTCTTCTCAAAAATAAAGTATGCTTTTTGAAAAGCATTTGTGTGCTCATTTCTGCCCTATTCAATGAACAATAGGTGGGATTTTTGAACAACAGCAACAACAAAAACAGATGGCAGTTGCTTAGCGGCTGTGCTGGTTCTGAAGCCATTTATAAAACAACAATGCCACCTGTTGGATAGAAAAAGCAAGCCTGAAAACAATTTTTGTTTGTTCATAGGACAAGTGTTTATTTATGTCTGCTGTAGGCGATGTGGACTGTTGGGCAAAAAAAAGAAAGAAAGAAAGAAAGAAAGAAAAAGAAAGAAAGAAAGAAAGAAAGAAAGAAAAAGAAAAAAGTCCCCACTGGCAAGAATTTAGTCAAGCAAATGAAAGATAGTTTCTACTCACAGCTAACATATGTGTCTCTGTTTTAAAACCTGACATCCCCCCACCAAAATTCTCCCAAGGATTTTTGTCTATCTGGCATTTGCTCTATTGCTCCTTCACAGCCAGTATGTTCCCTCTCCTTGTAAGGTGCTGCTGGGAGGGGGAGGGAAGCAATCTCTAACACATGTCACTTAATTAAGAGGAGACATTACTTTAAATAAATCAGATAATTGTTTAACAAGTCAGAAAAGATGGTTCCATCTGGGGGAACCAGCTTTGTACTGTCCTCTCCTTGCCATTGCTACACAGTCAGAAATCTCTGAAAGGTCAAGAAAGAAAAATCAGAGTTTGATATTCTGATAATGAGATGACATGTGGATCCCAGTGCCTGACCTTGAAAATCAAAGCAACGTCTTTGTTTGGGACAGTTTTAGAGCATCTTCAGAGGGGAAGCCTATCACTACTGCTCAAGATGACACCTTGCCACTCACCAATGCATTTGTCTAACGATGAAAGCACCTGGTGTTCCTGCCTTTCCCTTGTGAGAAAGCACATACCGAAGTTGACCTTGGCTGGGCTTCAGGCAGCAGAGAAAATCTGAAATTGCTCGCTGCCATTGCCACATGTATTGAAAACCCAAGAGGGCATGACAGATGGGAAGTAAAGTTTGCATTATCAAAGAACAGAAGCGGTCTAAAAGAAAGAGGCATCTCTGTTGTTTTTGTTTTTGTTTTTATCGTTGGGCAAGATAGGACCCCTTTGGATTGTTTTCTGGCCACAAAGACCAACTTAGGTAAAGAAAAAGATAGGTGTGCAGTCAGAACAACAGTTGTCACTTGCGCGTACAAAAATAACTATAATATAAGGCAATGTGCAATGTCATCTGAGTGTCATGAATGATTTGGAAATTTATGGGTCATAAAAATGTCAATTAAGATAAACAGGGAAGACTTACACAAAGAAGCTCAAATTGGGAAGGTAAAAGCAAGGAAAAACTGGGATCCAATCAGAAAGAGAACCAGACTGTGGGGGTCATTAGGACAGTTTAAATTTTTTTTTTTTTTACTTCTTATTCTTCCAGGTACATTGTACAACTGCACTTTCCTGCCTCATGTAAGCTAGGGATGGCTGTATGACTTACTCCAGTGAAATGTGAGGGAAAACAGTGTATGTTATTTCTGGGCTTTAAAAGGCAGTACAGAATTTTCCATGTATCCTTTTCCTGCCTCAACAACTGTGGATCCAAACATTGGGATGAAGCTTTATTCCGTCTGGTCTCTTGGTAGCCAAGACTATCAGACACCTGCTAATTCACATTAGACGTATACTTTCATGGTGTTCCGTCATCAAGATTTCAAGGTTTGTTACTGCAGCATAACCTGGTCCATCTTGACTAATACAAGGCATTTCCATGAATATATAAAATAATTAGCTAATAAAAGCAAAAATAAGAAGGACAGTCTTCAAACCTAAAATCAGGGTAGAACTAGAGGAAAAGAATTTATTCAGTAGATATAAAGAAATGTTTCATGTGTAGTATACAAAGTAAGGAAATATCTATAGATATATGTAGTAAACATATAGAGAGATATAGTAAATATAGATGATAGATAGATGATACATAGATAGATAGATAGATATAACATAGATACAGATATGTATTTCCAAACCTTAGCCTTCCTCCCACTGAATAACCCGTTGTTCCCCTATTTCCCCAACACTGAAAGCAGCAGCAGCAACAACACAGGGGTATGTTTCAGGTAGCTCCTTCCTCTGTTAAATTATTTTTCATTCCCCGGACTGGAAATTAACAACATCAGCTGGATTCCCTGCTCCTACCTTTGCCCACACAGAGTTTACACGGTAGCAGAGTAATTTTATTAAAACATAAGTCCAGCTGTGGCACGACACAGTCTCTGCACAACGCCTTCCAACAGCTCACAACACACTCAGATCAAGTCAGTCCCCCCCGGAGCTCCTGAGGTCCTGTGTGTTTACTGCCTCTGACTTGTGTTTCCACCCCGTCCTTAACTCTGCAAATAGCTGTTCCTCAACTTCATCAAGCACACATCTTGCCTAAGGACATTCGTAGTTCCTAGTCCTCATGCCAAAGTGCTCTTCCTTGGATGACTACATGCTCGCTCCCTCCTTTCCTTCTAGATTCTGCTCAGACCTTTTCTGATCACTTTTCACACTTGAATGACGACCTGTCACAGTTGCTGTGCTTTATTTTTTTCTCTAGTATCTAAGACCCTATGCTAAACTCTATTATTTCCTGTCTTTGTTAATAAACCGGTTCCCCTAATGGAACATAATAAGTTCCATGAACACAGCGTCTGTGTTTATTTTGTTCTCCATGGAATTCTGTTCCATCACCCAGATGAGTACCTGCCATGGAGCAGTTGTTCGAGAATGATTATTTTCTCAGTGCTGAACTGTGCTCTGCGGTGCGGCTTCTACTCTGCCTTTTCAGTCCCTGAATTGGCCACTCAGCGTCTGTCTGGGGTCAGGTGCAGGGTCAGAACCTGCCAGCACGATAGCCCCAGGAAGAAATCAAGAGGGCTTACTGCTAAGGTTCCCAAATGCAGTCCATGAAAAATTTGTTCTTGCCCATGAGGCAGAGAGACAAACAAGGGCCGATTTTGAGAGTTTTTACATACAGTTAATTTTTTAAATTTAAGTTGTGTCCTGACATCTTTGGCACTAATGTGTCCTTTCATATGAAATGATGATGGAGTTCCATGACAGCTTTTTGTTTGGCAGTTTGTTTGTTTGTGTTTTCCTTTTCATTGGCTTTACTTGGCAAATGTTAAAGAGTTTAGAGTCTCCAGTGATTTTCAGTTTTCAAATATTCTAGAATTACCTATCCTAAAAGGTGAGAAACTGAAGCCAGGAGAGATGACATGACTCCTGCAGGTTCAAAGATCAAGGTTTTAGCAGAGCTGAAGCTAAGACATGCTCCCTCATTTCCAGCCAGTTCTGCTTTCTCTACACAAGACTCCTTTCCTCTGGGAAGCCCTTTGAGAATGATTCCTTCTCCAACTGGGAGTGTTCTTTATCCCCTGACACTTGTTCTTTTAATTATGAAACCCTTCGGGGCTCTAGTAGAAAACCAAGACTCCTCTTTCTCACTTTTCTGTCTTTATTCCCCTCTGGAAAAAAATAAAAGTTTAGGATTGAGACTAAATACTTTCATTTCTTGCCATGTCCCCCAGGATGAGGACCACTGCCAGGAGTCAGATTAAAAGAATAGGTACTTTTTGTTGATAACTGCACAAGGTGTAGAAATTATATTTTCTCCTTTAGAAATTTGACTAATTTATTTAAATATTTCTTTGTTGCTTAAAACAACATAGAAGAGCTGATAGAATAAAAGTCCCAACACTCCTCCCCCAGAGAAAACCACAGTTAACAATTTTGCAAATATCCTTCTAGATCTTTTTCTACTTACATATATAAATAAGTAGTGTTCTAGGAATAGCATGGGAAAACCCTGTAAATTTGTGAGAGAATGCACGCACGCACACACACACACACACACACACACACACACACTGAGAGAACATATACCGCTATGCTAACAATGGTTCTATCTGAGCGGTAAGAGTAAGAGTGATATGTAACTTTTATACACCATTTTAACAAATAGTGTTAAAAATAGGACTTCAACAGAGAGCAAGTTAAGGTTGCATGAAATATTTAGGGAAGTCAAAGAGTTTAAGAAAGTCAGTTCTAATAAGATGAAGTGTCCATGTTAGAAGCAGGTTGAATGGTTAGGACAGGCTAGGAGGGTGAGTAGAAGGCTACATTGTGCATAGAACATTCCTGGTTGCTATACTGTCTGATCACCCCTTTGCTGTCCTGGTTGTTGTTTTGTACATTTGTCAAGTCCTGTGTGTGTGTGTGTGTGTGTGTGTGTGCATATATTGTAGGCCAGAACCTTGTCTCCAGTGTATTCATTATCCCCCTACCTGGGGGGCCTGCACAGTACCCAGCACTAGGTAAACACTGAATGCCTGTCATGTTGACTTCTGCATTTGTTTATTCTCTTCCTTAAAGACTGTTTGAGCTAAAGATGGCTCGAGCTGTTAAGAAATTCCTTCCCCATCCCTGGTACTATATTGGCTCGTGAGCTGCTTTCAGTTATGTTTCTTGTTGTCTTGGAATCTGGCCTATAAGCAGGCAGAGAATGCCAAGCACACACCAGATCACAGTCGGCAAAGACTAGTCATCACAGCTGATATGGAGAATGGAATGTGTTCCCTTTATGGAGATCATGGCCCTGGAGAGAAGGATCGAATCTTCATGAGCCAAACAATTGATTATAGCACCTTTCCACCACCCAGAATGTCCTGACTTCTGTCTATATGGGAACCATCTGGGCCACCATCATGGGCTGTACATTACAATCACCATCAGTAAACTTGGAAAATCACTGGATTCCAGGATCAAAAGGGAGCTTAAAGGTATCTTAATCCAACATCCACCTTCCTTATGGTGAAGTTATTGATGACTGTTAGCAATTTATGTAATACATTCATGGTTAGGAATTCTTTTCATCCATATGAGGATGTGAAATCTCCCTTCCTGAAACTTCTACCCATTGTTTGCTCACTAACTAATATTTGAAAATTGACCTCTTTGTATGTCAGATTCTGTGTTATGTGTGGAGGCTGGAAAGATGGGCAAGGCACAGCTCCTGCTTTCAACAGCATCATGCTTGGGATGAAATTCAACTATATAAATATATAACACATATGCTGTATTTGTGTGCAATGATGAATAGTTCTGTAGGAAAGCAGGGTAGAACAGTACCTAACCCAATTTGGGCTGGCAGGGTGAAGGAACGGAAGATTTCTGGTGTATGCACTGCGTCGCTTCTTAACCATGGAACTATTTAATCAGCTACTAGTCAACCCAACTATATCACCTAGAGAAAACTTCCACATATGTTCCATGAACATAATAATCTTTGCTGGGGCATAGTGACTGAATCCCTATCAATCATTTCCCCACTCCACTCCCACCCCTTGTAGAAACAATAAGGTTTCAGGAATTAACCCCTTAATCTCATATACTTTGCCAGGATCACTAATCTAAGCCTATCAGTGTATAGCGTTCCATTGAAGACAATTACTGTTGAAGGAATGGGAACATTACGAAGGGAAAAATTCTGTTCTGTGCTTGGGAGTGGCATACTTTCTTTCATTTTTTCTTTCCAAAAATGAATGAGGTAACATGTAGCCTATTTCCTACTAGGAGCAACTTAGATCCTTGATGAAGCCAACACTGTTATCAGAAAAGAGACAACAAGAAATTGGATCCTTGATCATATTACTGAACTGCATGGACCAGTTCTGACACACACTTCCAAGCATGTAAGCCAAAAAAACATAGTTACTCTTGTAGCCAGTTTGATTTGGGTTTTCTGTTACTTGTATCTAAAAGCATCTTAAGTGTTTAACTTGCCTAAAGCCTTATTGAAATGAAAAAATGAATGTCTATTTTTTTTCAAACAACCAGTCTAATAATATTAAGAAGGGAAAGAAAGTTTCTTTGGTATTCTTGTTTTTGTGAATCAATTATGGTTCCTTGTGACCAAAGGCACATTTTCCAGGAGGAGTGTTCTTGATTCACTTAGAGAATGGATAACAGTTGGAAGCAATTCAGCTCCGCAAGTATTGATTACATGTCTACTCTTTGCCCTGCATTATGCTGGGCACCAAGGTATATGCAAAGTGGTTCTGAATAAGATATGGCTCCTTTCTTCAAGGAGCTTAACATCCTTTGGAAATCAAATGTAATAGAAGGAGTTTGAGCTTTGGTGTCATACACTGAGTTTCAAATCTTGCCCTGCCTATTATATGTCTGGCACTATACATATGCTGTCTCGTTCAATCTTCACATCCACCGTTAAGGTCATTATTTATGAATGAGGAAATTAAGTTCAAAGAGGTAACTAACTTTCCCAAAGTGACTTGTCAGACATGATGGCTCTGGGAAATGAATATAGGACTGAGTCCAAAACCAAAGGTATGACCAATGTTTAGGTGGGATCTGAATATGCCGTTAATAGGCAAGCACCCCCAGACAGCCAATTTCTGTCTATTGTAGTACTTCTGTCTTGAAGATATGCTCTGAAGTCAAAGGTGGTGCTCAGTTGGTCTTTTTTTAGGGAAAAACTCTCAAATGAGACAAAAGCTCCATCTGATGGCAATTAGTGGCAAAAGGCAAGAGCATTGAACAAGCTTTTTTGGTTATTTATCCATTTAATGAAGATTTATTATACCTAATATATGACAGGCATTGTGCTAAAGGCAATGAAGAGTACGAGGATTCACGAGGTCCAGTTTCTGCTCAGAAGGAGCTGTGGCCTTTTAAGTAACAATAACTGCCGTGCATCATATGTCTACTAACTGCAAGGCATTTTTCACGAATCATCCATAACCTTTAAATGGCAGTGCAGTGTAGCTCTTTTTGTTCCCATTTTATGGATGAAGAAGTTGAGACTTAGAAAAAGCTATACTCAAGTCACACAAGCCAAGTCAAGTTTTGAAAGCAAGTCTGACCCCAAAGCTTGTGTTCTTTCTATGGGGAGACTTCGCCACATACATCTACCACCCAAACTTGATGGACAGAACTAGTGTCCAGTAGGCTCTCCTTTTTTATCCTCCAATCCTACCTCTTGGCTCCCATTCTCTTCCACACTGAGAGCCTCCCAAGTGCTGTTTGCTTAGGCACTCAGTGACTCCACATCATGTGTGTTCAGCTCTGTGGCAGACCTCTATTAGCTTGTCCTAATGTTTACGAAGTGAATGATTTTGAGAAATCTGAGGTCTGAGCATTACGTTTCAAGTTCTGTTGGCCATAATAGGCCTTCTTGCCTCTAGTGTTGAACTGGCTATGTGATTTAAATTCAATAAACACATTTCGAACACTTACTAGGTATGCTAGGTCCTTCCATATATGTTGTGTCATGACTTCCATTTTGCAAATAATGGATCTGGAGCTGTAGTAAATTCCTCAAGGTCATTCATGTGGTAAGTGTAAGTCCAAGGTTCAAATTCCAGTTCTCTTGATCCAGCGTAGTTTTAAAAATATATCCAACTTTTCAATATATTTTCCAGGATATGTCCGAGTCTAATACATTTTCTGTTACACCAGATGTGAACATTGTTGGTTTTTGCATGGTGAGAACTACTTTTATTTAAAGCATTTACTCTCTTTCTTCCTCTCATTCCACTTCCATGATTGCTTTCGGAATATTTTACGTCTGTGCAACCTCTGCTTTTTTTCCTTGGTGTCTCATAATTACTGGTCCTGGCTCCATGCTCTCTCCCATAACTATTCCCAGAGGCCAGCTCTCACCATGTTACAGCCTGTCTCTCAGTTAACTTTTCATGAGAAATGCCTCTTTTGTGGCATTTACCAAGGGGAAAAAAAAAAAAACTCCCAAGCTTCTCTAAATAGCATAAAGTAATGCTTTTCTCATAGTCTTGAAAAAGTTTCTTTTTCTTTTCTTTTTTTAACTTGTATGACTTATCCCATTAGTAGGGCCTAGACAGCTTGCCACATGAAAACTCTTCAAGCAGACTTTCTTTAAGCCTTCAATATGACTAAAACAGTGATTTACTCTCCTTAGCCCCAGGTAATCTCTTGGGAATGCTTTAGGATTTTCAGAAAGGAAAAAAATAGCAAATGAAAAATGTGAGATTTATTTTTAAAATTAATGTTTACGGTAAAACTCAGTAGAGGTAAGGACCTCATTTGGGTAAGGCCACAACAGTTTTTATGTCTATTACTTTGTGAAGTTCTCAGCAACAAATAAGACTTTTCTGTATTTCTTGCATAAACCCATCTTGCTTGAAACTTCAGTGTGGTGGTCCTTGAATTGAACTGAAAGACAGAGTGGAAATAAGAAAAGAGCTAGGGTCACTCACTGCTACCTTCAGAAACTCTAAGTGTTTTTGGAGTTCTAGTGAGAGAAAGTTGATGTAAGATTAAGACTACCTTTCCTTGTAGAAAGACGAGTGGAAAAAATGTCCTAGTCTTTTGCGAGAATAAGCAAAATCATGCTTTTAGCAAAGTAGTGAAAATGAACAAAGCTTCAGCAAAGTAGTGAAAAGAAATACAAACTGAGGGCTTCAGAGGGGAGGGGGTGGGGGAATGGGATAGGCTGGTGATGGGTAGTAAGGAGGGCACGTATTGCATGGTGCACTGGGTGTCATACGCAACTAATGAATCATCGAACTTTACATCAGAAACCAGGGATGTACTGTATGGTGACTAACATAATATAATAAAAAACATTTAAAAAATTAATTAATACCTGAAGGAATAAATATAAATCTAACTTATGGGGAAAAAAAGAAATAACTGAGAAGTCTGATAAATTCCACATCAACTACTTTTTACCTGCAAGTGGTTTAACATCTCTGGGTTGATAATAGTTACCACTTCATAGGATTGTTGTGAGGTTTAAATGAGATCATAAAATAGAGCACTTAGTAAATCACAGCTTACCTGTTGATCCTAAGTTTGGCAAATATCCTGGCTGTTTTGATAGTGATTATGACTATTTTTTCTAGATGTATATCTTCAGTGAAGCCCAAGTGGTGTGACAAGGTATTTCCACTGGGTATCTGGTCACCCCCTAAAGCTTATAATCCCCTACAGCAAAAACAGATTTTTCTGAGATCAAAGTGAAAGGATGGATGGAACCAAAGACATTGGCCTAGGAGATAGATTTAAATTGCTCACTGACACCAGTCGGTCATGCATTTCCAATGTGTGCTTACTGAGGCAATTAGCCTTCAGTCTATAAGTATAGGTGACTAGATTTCCTAATAAAGTATTGGTTAAGAAAGATTACATCACTCCAAGTCTCAGCATATGACTTCAGAACTGGCCTGTCACTCCCATCCACATTGTCAAAGCAAGTCATATGGCCAAGCCAGAAGTCTAAGAAGCAGGAAAACACACACCCTCCATGACGAGGCTGTGGCAAGGGTGTGGATGCAGGGAAGCTAGAGAATAGGGGTCATTCAGCCTACCACTCTGAATCATCCCCAATCCTATAAAAAGTGCTTTCACCTGAAGAATTTGAAGTTTCCTTATTAAAAGGGTTTTTCTTCCTTCACTTTTCATCATCATTCAAGGTTCTAAATTCCCTTCACCCCTCCCTTAGCCAGAGTCCAGAATTCTTGTTTTCATGGACAAGCGGCATTAATATTCATGACACTGCCTAAGTTCACTCTCTGTAAATAATAATAAAAGAAATAGGATACATAATCACTTTCTCTCTCTCTCTCTCTCTTTAATACGGGGGGGGGGGGNGGGGGGGGGGGGGGGGAGAGAAACTATAGAAGGTATCCAAAATAAGGAAAGCTAATTATTGAATTATTGGGTAGGATTAATCTGAATGTCTTCATGGAGAATTTGAATATTGAGTATAACCTTGAAGGAAATTACTAAGCTCTCTAAAGGCTTAATTACTCCAAAAGTGTTTAAATAGTCCAAAAATCCAGTTGTAACATTCCACCTATTACCCACATGGTGAGTAAAGAGCTGTATGAACTGGTTAACATTTTGCTCTTTTACGTGTTATTCGCCACAAGCCTTTGTCCAGCCATATCAAGAATGCAGACCATTAGTGCAAGGCAAATGAGTGACAGCAGGGATAGCTTAGACCTAACCCATCACCACAGCTAGAGAGAGCTTAAAGGCCAACTTTTGTGGGACAGGAGTAGGGTGTCTCCGTGTCTCTCTCCCCATATGAGTACACAAGTATGTGTACATATGATCAAAAGTAAATGTTTGCTATGTTGATTGATCAATTAATGCCCATCAGTGATCAATAAATTGTACTATATCTGCCCAGTTGCTGTTATTGTCATTAGGAGCCATTAGTCCACTAAAAAGATATGTTTTGAGCCACTAAGGTGATGTAGGGGCTTCCCCCGCTATCTGAAATTGGAGCGTTCCTATGAAATCTTTCATAATCCGAAATGGGGTAAAACAAAGAAGCAATTACCATTAATTTACATGGGAAAACTTCCGAGCTTTCCCAGACTCAAAGAATAACCTCTCTTAGGCTTTCCTGACACCGAGGGCACATCTTGCTAATGCACGCACAAACTAAATTGAGATAAAGCACAGATGCTCACAAGACACAGTTCAAAGCTGGATGCTGAGATGCTGCGTATCGTTCCAGGGGGGATCGTGGCAGCCTCACTGTCGCTGCTCACGGTACACGCTGCAAAACGAAAACTGCACGCTCTTTTCACTTTCCATCTTTATTTTTTTTGGGAAAGTGAAAATCCTCTTCCAGTTTCTTTTGGTTAACGTAAACAGGTACAAATGTAAGGTCTTCTGTCAAAGCAAAGTGGCATACTGCAATCTTCTGGAATGTGGGGGATACCTGTATTGTACAGTTGCCTTGCCCTACTTTTCCTAAAACCAAGTTTAAAGTAATAGAGAAGAAGCTGATTTTTGGGTGAATTACCCCCTTTTCAGTAGTTCTGTACCACTTTGATTACCCTTCACCATAGAATTTACCATTCTTTATCGTACTTGTTCACTTGTCTGTCTCCACCATTTGATCATAAGCACCAGGAGGGCAAGCAAGCAGTTGTCTTCGCTTATCATTTATCTCTTGGTACAGTGCCTGCCATGCTTTAGATGCTCAATAAATATTTATGGAGAGAAATAAACAGCATTCCAGTAGGTTACACAGCACAATACAAGGGAAGCATTTTGTAACTTGTCAATGTTATACAACTATCTTATAATTATTTCATCTCCAATAGTTTAATCTCCATTAAAATTACCTAATGAGAAAAATTACCATAAGCAAACTTCGGGTTACAAATGTACCAGCCCAGGCAATCTGCCAACTTTGCACCCTCTCTAATTTGGGGGTTTTATGTATAGATCTCAGCATGAACATTTACAGTGTATACTTAACAATGTGGGCTACAGGGCGTATAAACATGCCTCATGGTGGGGGGCAGGCCTACACCCACTGCCTACAGACCCACAGGGACAACCACATTAGTAACAGACGATCCTGGACTTCACATTGGAATGGTTTCACTATGAAAGTCCCTCAAGGTTGTGAAATATAACTGAGATTCAAGTGCAAAATAAAATGCAAGTCTTAGCAGAGGAAAAATACAGTTTTTCTCCGTGTTAAAAAAAAAGAGAGAGATTTTTTCTCCCTGAACGATAGGACCATAATGATTCAATTTCTCTTGCACCAATCAGCATCAGCTTGTGAGATCCAGACCTGGCACATGGAAATTTCAGCCTTAAGTCAAATATTATTTCAAAGTTAATGACAAAATCTATTTTTGCAGTGGTCTTGTTTAAAATATTTCCCCTTAATACTCTTGAAATGCTGTAATTGAAAGCAGTTATTTGAGATGCCAGTGCATACTTCTTTAATTATGTCCTGTACCATCTGTTTCCAATGAAAGGGCAGTATCTGTTTGCAGTTACCAATCTTATGAAAAACAGGCTTGTCCCGAAATAGATTGGAACTAAAACCAGAAAGCATTTCTTTCAGAGGCATCCTTTCAAGCCAATTAACTTTAATCATTATAGAAATGTTTATTTCCCATCTTAGTCTCTCTTCACATGTAAATTCCTTCAGGGGAAAAGATCTCTTTTTGTGACTGTTTGAATAGTTCCAATTTGGATTAATCAGAACCTGCTGGCCTGTATAGGTTCCAATTGTGAACGCTGGCAGCTTTCTTGATGAAGGAGGCACTCAGTCCCCAAGGAGAACAGATCTAGAAACACAGCAGGCACACACCTACTGGTCAGAGCAAGTTCGCTTAACCACCCGGGCCCCATGCTTGGCCCTGAGCTGCCTTCTAGGGTGGGGACCAATAAAGTGGTTTGATGGGCTGGAGACCAGAATCCTAAGCTACATCAGTAGGAAACCCATCTCCCCAGGTGAGCCCGATATTCTCTTAGACCACACGTTCACACGTCACTCTCAGAGAAGTTGTAAGAAGGTTTGGTGACCTTGCGACACATAACATTTGTGGTGGTAGCTTGTAAGTGGCATCACGCTACCTAGTGGAGAGGGATTTCTGAATTGCCTCTGCTCTTCAGGGAGATTTTCTAGACACAGGTAAAAAAAAACAAAACAAAACCAAAAAAACCTGGTACAAATAAACCCTCAGTGAATATTTGTTTAATTTATTTATTCTCCTATGTTATGGGGATACATTAATAGAAGACATACCAAGTCTCTTATGGTGCGTTGGAGATAAAAACAAAATGGTCAAGAGACATGACACATGCAGATACACATCTTGAGGATTGTGTAACAAGATCATCTCCGCTTAGTGTCTGATGCAAAGTATCTGGGGGCAGTCAGTGTTTAATAAATATTTGATGAATTTAGCTCAGCTAGCGTACATGACTTGGCCACCACTTAAGAAAGCTGGCGTTTATTGAATCTTTAATAAGTTCCATTCACTGTGATGAATGTTTTACACACATGAGCTCCTCTAATCCTCAAAACAAACAAACAAACACCCCATGAAATAGATATTAAATATCCCCAGTGTTCAGATGGAGCACTGAAACTTATATATGGAAAATAACTTACTGATGTTGATCAGTTTATAGTAAATGTCAACACAAGATGAGGAATCTGTCCTAATGGAAAGTCAATATTCAGATGTGTTCTCTATTGTCTCTTACGCACTGCTCAAACTGTCCCTCAGGAAGGCTTGTTTCTAACACCTAAGCTCAGGGACTTCACAGCCATGTATTTAAAATCTGAAACCGTGTTATCATTATTTGGGAATCAGTGGTCCCCATTCCCATTTCTCCCTTGAAGTTTCTGGAGCTGTACATTGGCTAGGCCTCCTCATAATGATATCCTTCAACTTTGGTTTGCTGAAGCTAGAGTAAGCGTAGATTTGGATCTCATGATCTTCATTCAAGAAGTGATATTCTCCTTGTTTTCTAAGAATCATTTAGGTAAGTGATGTATTTTCCCCCATTGGAGTTGAAATGTTACACTGTCACGTTGGATGGATTTGACAGGCTTGAGTTAAGGAAAGCCACCCATCTATCCCATGCTCTCTTTCTCTGATGATTTACATGGAAATGTAACACAATCCCTTAAAATTACGTAATTTAGTCCCATCCCCAACTTTCCAGAAATCAGTCAGGAATTCCTGTGGGAATCTCAAGCGAGAGGCAGTACAGGGTGACACAACACAGGGGGACATGGGGAGGGGAAATGATGGAACATTGGAAAAGAGAACGGAGACACACTAATTATACAGTAGCTGAATGTCTTAACGCATTCACACTAATGAGTGCCTTCTGACATTATGCGGTCAAGGAGAAGCTCGTCTCCATGTCCTTGAGGCTGGCATTCAGGGGCTATGATTCATAAGCTGGGTTGGGAGCTAATGAGTTATGAACATACTCCAAGCACTAATTCTGCATCAAATGGCTATGATCTGTTTGTCAACTGTTCATTTATCATTGAATAATATCAATCACCACTTCTCAGTCTTCCTGCACAGTGTATGAAATTCTACCCTAGCAGCAAGTGAGATCTATCTCTACCCAGAGAACATGCCATAAATTCTTCAAACACATACATACACAAAAATGAGGTGAAGGTGAGAGCTCCCTTAAAGAAAATAAGAAAGACAGGGTGGTGCAAAAGCCAATGTACTCAAATGAAAATCACTAATAACAGGGGCGCCTGGGTGGCACAGCGGTTAAGCGTCTGCCTTCGGCTCAGGGCATGAGCCCGGCGTTATGGGATCGAGCCCCACATCAGGCTCCTCCGCTGGGAGCCTGCTTCTTCCTCTCCCACTCCCCCTGCTTGTGTTCCCTCTCTCCCTGGCTGTCTCTATCTCTGTCGAATAAATAAAATCTTTAAAAAAAAGAAAAAGAAAAACACTAATAACAAAAACAACAACAAAAATAACAATCATTTGGGATGCCTGGGGGCCTCAGTCAGTTAAGCTTCTGGCTCTGGATTTTGGCTCAGGTCATGATCTCAGGGTCATGAGATTGAGCCCACGTCAGGCTCCACACTCAGGGTGGAGTCTGCTTGTCCCTCTCCCTCTACTTCTCCCCCCACCTCAAATAAATAAAATCTTTAAACAAGTGATCATCATTTACTTAGTTTCTCACTGTGTGCCAACCACAGTGCTAGGAGCTTCATAGTGACCTTTATAAGGACCCTCTGAGATGAATGTTCTTATCCTTACTTTACAGATGAAAAAATTGAGGCTCAAAGAGGTTAACATGTTTAGATTCCAGAGCTAATAAATGATATAAGCAGAATTCAAACCCAGTTCTTCCTGACTCCAAAACCTCTACTCTTTCCATATTCATGCAGTTGTCTTAAGGATGATATTAGTAGAGGATATGGTGCAGAAACCTCCATTCCATGAGGGAAGCAGATTGAAAAAATAGAGAAGTTAAAGACTAACATAGGATCCTGGAAATATTCCTGAGCTAGACATAAGATCTAAGTTCTATTTTCTGCCACTTCAGTAAAGAACTTTATGACTCGGGTAAATCCTTCTACCTTTCTGGGCTTTAGTTGTATCATCTATCAAATGAAGGAGATGAATTTGGTGCTGTTAAACATTTCAGTGGGAAGTTTTGGTGTTCAGATCCCACCCTACACTATCTCAGGGCTCTCTGTTGAAGGAGATATTGGAACAAGGCCAAATAGTCCAATAGGGAATGACATATCAGCATCTCAGGTGAAAGGCTCCTTGGCCAATTCATACTGGAGGATCTTGGGCTTTGAGGCAGGACTGGGCCCTTCCCCTACCCTCATCTAGCATGTTTGGTATAGCATACTCCAAATTTACCTAAAGAACTTGTCTCATGAATAAGAACAGTCAGCCTGCCTCAGCCACCCAAGTGCAAAGGAGCATAGGGTCAAAAATGTGGGTGAACTTTCCTTTCCAAAGAAGCCAAGGCAAAAGCAGGGGATGGGAAGAGAAGCAGAAGAGAAATGCAATTTCTCTCCTCTATAAATGACTTCTAAGATTGTTCCTGGTATTATGAGGCCGTGGATCAAGGAAGCTGCTGTCTATCAACAAGCAAGACTAACATTTCATAGACTGCCATTCAAACTGAGATCTGTAGTGCAATTGCAGATTACCTACAAAGAAATGGCAATGAGATTAAAAGCAGATTTTTAATTCAAGCAATAGATATCAGAAGACAATGGCATAATACATTCGAAGTGCTAAGGGAAAATAATTGTAAATCTAATTTTTTTACAATTATTTAAGAGGGAAAGGGAAAGGGAAAACACATTTTACTACACACTTTCTCACTGAAAAAATTACCAAAGGATGTGCTTCATGACATTTTCACTTTAGGAACCGGGTAGCTCTCCTGAGCCCCATGCTATCTCCAGCTCTTTCCTCTTCTCCTGCTTTTTCTGTGCCTCTACCATAACATAGACTCTCTAGGGCTAAGGGGATGCACTGCCTTCTAGACCCTGGTCTCAATAACCAGAACCCCTGAATTTCTTGCCAAAACAGCCCTGAGCCTACTTATAGATCCTGTATGGGTCTTTTTCCCTAGTTGTTGTTTCAAAAGTGGGAGTTTCCACCGCTGGTCACATCCCTGTGACTCTAGAGATGGCCCAAAGGTGGCTGTTTACAAGGGTGCGGATGGAACTTGGATGTATGAGAGGGAGAACCATAAACATGCATGCTTTTAATTGTGTGGGATGGAGCCAGAGTGGGAGAAGAATGTGTGCAAGCTGCAAAACCCAGGCCAGGGGCCCACTCTCCCAAGCCATGACTTTCTGGCTTGGAAGGCCAAGAAATCCAAGAAATCTGATTTGAACCTAGACTTTGAGATTGTTACGAAGGTACATTTGGAATTAATTTTTTAAGAATAGGATCATACTCTTTACGACATTCTGAATAAAATACCCAACATTTAATTTTACAAAAAAAAAACCAATAAATTGCAAAACATGAGATAAACATTTCTTTTGCATCACTTATTGATTTTACAAATCCCTCTAACTTTAATATGAATATATGAAGAAAATTAAATTGGTGTCACTTTTTCAAAAAGCTACATTCCCAGTATCAGACTGGTTTTCCTCTCTGCCACCAACTAGGCAATTAGTATTGCCGCATTCCCTCTAGTACCCCCACCTTCCTAGTTTTGTTACTTAATTTATTTAAGGGTTATGACACCTGTATTGTGTTTTGCAACCATAATTCCTACATGTTTTTCCTATTTTTAAATGGATTCAATACCCACGAGTATTTGTTTTTCTTTAATTTGACCAGTTTTCCAATCTGGCATTCTTAATTTTTTTAAAAATCATTTAATTGTGAGGTTTTATGATTGAATGTTTTAGTCAAGAATTCTTCACTGAGTTTTATAGTCCTTTGATTTTTTCATATATGAGGTGTCTGTCTTTTCTCCTATTTCCTGAATGGCAATTGGCTGGGTTAAATATTCTAGGGTCTGACATTCGTTACTACAGAAACTTGTAGACATGCGTCATTATATTCTGGAAGTTTTTTCCTCCTTTGGTGACTTACTTTTTCTGCCTAACTAACTAAAGCAATTCCTTTTTAAAAAGTTTTTTTTTCTTTTTAGTTCAGTAATTTGAAAGTAATTTAACCAATATTCTAGATAGCATTAATTTTCTATCATTATTTCTTAATATGCAAAGTGCCCTCTCAAGCTGTAAATTCAATTCATTCTTCATGTCAGGAAAATTTTTGTTATTATGGTGTATCTTGAGTGGAGGTCTTCATCTTAGGGATGCCAACTGCCCTCAATGCTAGATTATATTGTCTTTCATGACTATCATCTTCCCCTAATTGCTCAAATCTTTTGTCTGTGATTATTTCAACATCTGACCCCATGCCATTAATCCAGTTTTTAATCATGCTTGTTCATTTCCTTGTCCTTTCTAATTCATTTATGAACTCTGCAATGTTATTAGTCCATAATCTATTTAACTCGTTCTCCAACTTCTTTTTTCATCTCATTCTTTTGCCTCATCCCATCTTTGGACTCCTATTTTTGCAAAGTTCTTTTCTGTCATAAAGCATATATAGCATTATACCAGGTTAAAATGGCACAGAGGAGTAAGGGCACAGATAGCATATATAAATATATATTATATAACATAATATATAGAGAGTATTTTATATACACAGACAACCATTAAATTCAGATAACACAATGTTTTGTCTAAATTATTAAGCACTTAGGCTTGGACATTAAAATTTTTTATATTATATTTTCATAAATATATTTATTTCAAAGGGAAATTGAGGAATGCAATACAATTTCTATTAATTGCCTTCCATTATATCAGTTTATATTAATTCAGTCCAGGTCAAATCAACTCAATTTAACTGAATACAACTACTTGTTCTAATCTTGGTCCACGTTCATACTAGCAGGAGAAAGTAAAACTCCAGCCCTGAATAATACCTCCCTGTTGTCGGTGTTTGCTCAAAGAACCTTCCCACTACCCCACTCACTCTCTTGACCAGGTTTTTCTATCTCTCATCTTGTGGACCTTTGATCTTTTGGCTTTGTGGCCCAGCTCCTATTACTTGCTTTAGATCCCTCTTTGTTTTGACAACCGATTTGAACCAGTTCCTGTGCCCTACCAATTTTAGTCCATTTCACTAATCTCTTCTTATGATCCATTCAATTTTTATGACTCTGCAACTCAAAATAAGAGACACTTCAGCTAAAGACTAGTTCTAAAAAATTCCCTAGACTATGAAACTACCTTGGCCTCCCTACCAGTGTATAATGCACTGTGTTGCTGTGAGACAAAAAATGGTAGAGTAGACTAAAAAGGCAATGATGCCTCAACCTTTTCATCACTGTACTTTTTCCCACACTGTTTACACCCATAGCTTCCCTAACTGGGTAAAGCCAGAAAGTCTAGCCCAACCTGGGACTCCTTTTATGTGTGCTGATGCAATTCCTAAACAGTGCATTGGGAGAGGCAGGCACGCAACTGAGGACCAGCATCAGTCCAAAGTGGCTCAAAATAAATTACTTTCCAAATACTTCAAAGAGATAAAGAAGGCAGACAGACTATATGGCTGGTAAAAATTTGGCGTCAAAGGCAGATGATGGATTTAAACCGCAGTTCACTGTATTTTTATGCTTTGAGTGACGGCATAAGTGTCTTCCTGTTATTCTTGGCAAGGCAAAAAACTCAGATTTTGCCTGTGGTGTTTTTTTCTTTACTTTATTATTTTTTTAACTGTGGCAATGCAGTATTTTCCAAAGCTGAGAAAAAGCATTAAGTTATCTTCTCTATTGCTCTGGCCAAAGAATTGTTCTTTGATGTGTATTCTAAAACTTCTGTGAACTAGGTTAACCTTAAATTATGGTAATTCTCTCTCTACTGTCTCTGGCATATGTCTCCCAATCTAGTGATTCTTATTATTAAGTATTTCTTTCTGATTCTGGCTTTCCTTCCTTAATTTCCAAAATTTCTATTCATACTTCTCTGAACTACATTTGTCTATATTATGCCATAATTCTAACACAGGTTATGACCTTCATATTAAGAAGCATTTCCTTTAGTTAATGTACTGAGAGTGGGAAGAGTTATGTATAAGGGGACAGGATGTTACAGAATCTGAGTGAGGACTTCTCAACCCCCAAGGTGTGATATCTCTTTAAGGTATTCATTGAATGGTACCTTGAAAGGAAAATAAGACATTAGAGATAGCTTGGTGGATGAGTGAATTAGGAGAATTCCAACTCTTTATTATGGTGGGGAGAACAGGACATTACCTAAGTAGGCTCAGCATTTATTGAATCTTTGGATTCTGAGGCTGTTCTATAAGGTATTCCCATTAGAATAGAGAATTAGAATTCTTTCTGCTGAACCTTGAATGTTTTCTCCCCCTGTGTGAGCTCTCATAGTTGTTTAGCTCACAATGCCTCAGTAGTCATTCTTCTTCAGTAGTTGTACTTCGCCCACCCTTGTAAACTTTTGCCCTGAGCTTGTGTAGCTTATTATTTGGCCAAAGTTTCAATATAGATTTCTGGAGCTGACAAAGAAAGAGATCCACATCACCACTTCTTTTCACCAACTTACTGGAAATCCCATCCAACTGACTAAGACAAGAAAAATAAATAAATGACATACGTATTGGAAAAGAAGATATAAAATAGTCCTTATTCACAGGTGACATGGAAAATCCTAAGAAACCCTCAAACAATCTATTACTAATATATAAATTTAGCAAGGTCACTGGATATAAGGCCACTATACAAAAATTTAGTTTTCATTCTATAATACTAAAGGTGAAATTTGGAAAAAAAATTTAAGAAAACATTTACAGTAGCATCCAACAAGCTTCTAACAATACTCAGAGCCAAATTTAGTGATATATATGCAAGACCTATACATGCAAAACTATAAATACTGCTGAAATTAAAGAGCTAAATAAATGTTGAGATATACCATGTTCTAGATTAAAAGACTTGATATTGTTATATCGATCCTCTTGAAATTAACCTATGAATTCAAAGTGGTAGCAACCAAAATCACCAGGCCTTTTTTTTTTTAAATGAAATTGGCAAACTCTTTATAATATATATAGAAAAATGCAAAGGACCAAGAACAGTTAAAATAATCTTAAAAAAGAATAAACTTGAAGGACACACACTGCTGATTTCAAGACTTAATATAAAGCTACACTAATCAAGAGAGTGTGATAGTTGCATAAATATAGGCAAATAGGTTAATGAAACAAAATAGAGTTCAGAAATAAACCCATGGGGTGCCTGGGTGGCTCAGTCAGTCAAGTGACCAACTCTTGATTTCAGCTCAGGTCATGATCTCAGGGTCATGAGATCAAACCCCCCATGTTCCCATGTCAGCAGGCTTTATGCTCAGCAAGGAGTCTGCTTCTCTCTCTCTCTCTCTCCTCCTGCTCCCCTCCACTCCCTCCATCCCCCCCTTGCTCTCTCTCTCTAAAAGTAAATAAATACATATTTTTTAAAAAAGAAAGAAACCCATATTTTTAGTCAATTGATGTTTTTAAACTAAGAATCCAAAGCAACTCAATGGGGAAAGAAAGTCTTTTCAACACGTGGTGTTTGGACCAATTGGCTACCTATATGAAAATAAATGTGGTTTGACCCACAATTCACATGTTACATAAACAATTATTTTGAGATGGATCATAGACCTTTTAAATATAAAAGTCAAGNCCCCCTCATGCTCTCTCTCTCTAAAAGTAAATAAATACATATTTTTTAAAAAAGAAAGAAACCCATATTTTTAGTCAATTGATGTTTTTAAACTAAGAATCCAAAGCAACTCAATGGGGAAAGAAAGTCTTTTCAACACGTGGTGTTTGGACCAATTGGCTACCTATATGAAAATAAATGTGGTTTGACCCACAATTCACATGTTACATAAACAATTATTTTGAGATGGATCATAGACCTTTTAAATATAAAAGTCAAGGGGTTCTGGGTGGCTCAGTCAGTTAAGCATCTGACTTCGGCTCAGGTCATGATATCAGGGTCCTGGGATCTAGTCCTGCATCGGGGTCCCTGCTCAGCAGGGAGTCTGCTTCTCCCTCTGCCTCTGCCCCTCCCCCTGCTCATGCTCTTTCTGTCTAATAAATAAATAAAAATCTTGATAAAATTAAAAAATATATTTATATATAAAAGTCAAGAACATATAGTTTCTAGGAAAAGAGTAAAATATCTTTACGAAGTTGGTGCAGGCAATAATTTCCTAGACATGACCTAGTAAACGGTAATCATAAAAAAAAAGTTAAATCAAGTTCATCAAAATTAAACATTTTGGGGGCGCCTGAGTGGCGCAGTCGTTAAGCCTCTGCCTTTGGTTCAGGGCGTGATCCTGTAGTTCCAGGATCGAGCCCCACATCAGGCTCCTCCGCTGGGAGCCTGCTTCTTCCTCTCCCACTCCCCCTGCTTGTGTTCCCTCTCTTGCTGGCTGTCTCTCTCTGTCAAATAAATAAATAAAATCTTTTTAAAAAAATTAAACATTTTGAAAGATCCTGTGAAGACCATCACTGGGAGAAAATATTTTTTATATATATTCTACTTTCAATATATTAATTTTTTTAAGGATTTTATTTATTTGACAGAGAGAGACACAGCAAGAGAGGGAACACAAGCAGAGGGAGAAGGAGAAGCAGGCTTCCCGCTGAGCAGGGATCCAGACGCGGGACTCCATCGCAGGACCCTGGGATCATGACCTGAGCCTAAGGCAGATGCTTAATGACTGAGCCACCCAGGTGTCCCTCAATATATTAGTTTTTAATATATTATTTTATTTTTAATATAATTATATTTAATATGATTATTAATTTCTATATACTTTTTAAAGGACTAAATACTTGAGCAACATTTTACAAAGAAAATATACAAATGGCCAACTTGCATATGAAAAAGTATAAAGTACACTCTATCAGTCATGGGGGCAAAAGCAAATTAAAATCACAATGAGATACCAATTGACACTCACTAGAATGTTTAAATTTAAAGACTGATAACACCAATTGTTGATGAAGATGTGGAATTATCAAACCTCTAATACACTACTAGTGGGAATATTATATGGTAAAACCACTTTGGAAACATTCTGACAGTCTTTCATAAAGTTAAACATATACTTATCTGTGATCCAGCTGTCCTGCTTTTTGGTACTTACCCAACAGAAATGGAAACATATATTTTAAAAAGTGAATGTTCAAAGCAACTTTATTCATAATAGCTAAAAACTGAAAATGCTCCATTAACAGATGAATGAAGGAAATGTGAGACAACCATATAGTGTAATACTACACACATTAGGGCTAAGCCTCAAAAACATTATGCTGAGTTAAAGAAGCCAGACACTAAAGAATCTATAATATTTAATTCCATTTAGTAGTGTTTGATTTTTATTAAACTGTTCTATAATAGTTAAAACAAATCTATGGTTCTCAGGCTGGGAAAATGGGTGGTTAACAGGGATTAGCTAGGAAGAGGCAGGAAAGGTATCTCTGGCCTGATTAAAATCTCTTGGAAAAAATATGGGCTACATGAGTGTATGCATTTGAGCACTCTTCACCTCTAAAAATCTGTGATATAAATTATACTTTCATTTTTAAAAAGATTTATAATGAAAAAATTCATACTATAATTTTGTTCATTGATGCCATTTCTTCCCAAATGCCTACCCCTTATTTCTCCACTCCTGATGAGTACTTGAGTATAAAATTAAACTTCATTTACTGACAAAACTAGTGACTATATTTATTTAACTACAAGGCTATATTGAGTACTGGTGCCAGGCATTGTTATGTGTCCTGTAAATAACAGCAATGAATTTTTTCCCAAGGATCAGCCTAGAGTCATCTCCAAAGAAGGCAATCTGACAGGGGCTGAAAACCAGGGGACGAGGAGAGAGAGGGCATGTCAGCCAGAGGAACCCTTTAGGGAACTCATTAAGGGAACTCTTGGTAGTGACAAGTTTTGATTATTAAATTAAATTAGACAAAATAATTACTAAAAAGTTTCACGAATAAAAGATCACATTTGAGAGTGACCACAAAAGTCATGGAACTGCTGCTCTGGATGTCACCCGAGAGGTGGGGAGCGGCAAACCCCAGAAAGACAATTTTATCTAGTAGTACTCTGTTATGCTGCTGTCAGCATTGATGGTGGGGACAGTTGACTTGCTTATTTTGCATTCTATCGAGATCACTCTTTCAACATAATAATTTTTTTCTCTTCATTCCTCACAGCAGTACTGTTCAATAAAACCCTCTGTAATAATGAAAATATTCTAGAGCCGAGCTGTCCAATTTGGTAGCCCCTGGCCACATGTGGCTATGGAACACTTGAAAAATGTGGCTACAACAACCGAGGAACTGAATTTTTTATTTTATTTAGTTTTATTAATTTAAATTTAAATAGCCACATGTGGCTAATGGCTACCATATTAGGCAAGTTACCCTCAAAGTTACGCATGTACTGATTGATACAGCTCCAACCCCCAATAGACTCCAAAGGCGTTAAAGTTCTCTGTAAAAGGTTGCCTTGACTCTAGAAAGTGAATTAGTACACTTTTTTTTCTTTTCCATGCAAATATACTTGACTTTTTGGATAGTATACCTTTTAAACCTCTGGATCTCAATCTCAGGGAAGCTCGTGGCTTTTCTCTCCTCATTCTCCTATTGAAGCCACTGGACCTCCTTACTGAGGAATGAAACGTTCTTATAACACTCATTTGTTTCTTCAGCAATTTCTGCGTGTGCCTGAAATACAGGGAAAGCCACTGGTGATCAAAATGGTTTTAGCTTCCACCTTCAGGGAATTTACTGCCTGCCTCTGAGGACTTTTGCCCTGAGAGCCTCAGGCAAAACCAGATCAAGCAATTCTACTCTGAATCTCAAGGAGAAACCTGTATTCTTCCCCTTCTGCTTCTTTATTCTACCCCCTTTCTTTTTCTTGGTATCCATATACTAGGGCTAGTCTTCATGGATTTGATTTTTCTTCACAGTTATATAATCCAAAGCAATATTTCTGCAGGCTTTTTCTTGAACATTCAGTTCACAAAGCCGTTAACTTTGTATCAATTTGAAAGTAGGTCATCAGAATTTTAGATAAGTCTCCTAGCGTTAAAAATCGTTTGTTATACTGATTATTTCAGGGGGGTTATTTACAAATTTTGTCAGGTCCTGTGTTCCCCCCTTGATCAATAAAGACAGCTTGACTCATGGGTCAGTTGATTTCCCTGAATGTAGTGTAATGCAGTAGATAAAAACAGGGCTCCCAGGATTAGAATGTTTGGTTTCAAAACCTGATTCTAGGGGCGCCTGGGTGGCTCAGTCATTAAAGCGTCTGCCTTCAGCTCAGGGCGAGATCCCAGGGTCCTGGGATCCCTGCTCCGCTGGGAGCCTGCTTCTTCCTCTCCCACTCCCCCTGCTTGTGTCCCCTCTCTCGCTGGCTGTCTCTCTCTCTATCAGATAAATAAACAAAATCTTAAAAAAAAAAAAACCTGATTCTACTGCTTATTGACTGTCTGACCATAAATAAGTTAGAGATGTGCTTCATATTTTCGTCTATATAACATATAAATCCATCTCATAAAAGTAATGTGAAGATTAAGTGAGATAACGCCTGCAAAGCTCCAAGAAAAGTGCAGGGTGCATAGCATACCCTCCATCAGCAAGAAGTATCATTTTATCACATGCTTCTTTTCTTCCCTTTTTAGTCTACTAAATTAGAAGGAAAAAAAAAACCTCACAGAGTGTTAGGAATAAGAGCGTTTATTGGCGCTTTCAGATAGTTCTGGATATTCATATTCAACCCTGAACTCAGGGACACTGAGAAGATTTCTCACAGAAATCAGTGCTGTGTCAGTTGCCAAGTCAGCCAGCTTCGTTTGAAGTAAGGAAGGCAAAAAATGCCTCTGAGATAAAGGCAAATAGTTTCCTAATACGATTTTTTGTTTCCACATGGCTGTGGAAAGCATTTCTTAGTTCCCTCTTGGATGGGTTATTTTGTTTGTTTGTTTTGCCTTGTTCTCTTGTTCTCGGTTCTTAACAAATCATCGATTTCTTTCTCCAAAGAAGAAGGAAATCCCCAAATGTGGAATGATCAAGATCTCTGTGATTGACCATGGGGTCGGCTTAGTCTTGTTTCAAAAATCCTAATATCTCATCCTCAATAATGAAAATGCTGATGGTACTGCCCCCACACTAATAGGTTCCAGCCATATAAATGTTGAGTATGTTACGGAAATACATCACCTGAGCAAGTGTTTGGCAATTACACAATCGGCTTCCAGTGTCGATAAGAAAGTTTTCATATCAGTCTTCATTTCCGAACTTCTAAGTTGAGAACTTTAACTTGGAAGTCAATGACCTTCAGTGTGTAGGACCAGCGCTCTGTAAGTGCTTCTCAGTGCCCTGTACAGAATGCAAAAGGACACGTGCCAGTCTCTGGTTGCATCCCATCTCCTTCCACACTTCAGTACTTCCATCATTATTTCCATCAAGATCATGTGACATTTCACTAACCATTAGCCACTCTGGGGAAATATAATAATCATAAAGATAAGGAGAAACAGCATTCTCTAGAAGGTTTCAGCAAAGTCATTGTAGTGTATCTGATAGGTCATTTTGTGATTTCCATGAATACCTAAAATGTTAGTGTCGGCTGCCTCAATGTTTCAGGATTTAGAAATGGAGATTCTAAAGAAACAAAGACCATGACAGACTCCTTGATAGCCACTCCACCTGTGAGACTTCCCTGCTGTGTGCTCTCACAGCATTCATACAGCATATCACATTTGTGTCATTATTTAATTTTTCTCTTTCCCACTAGACTGGGAGCCCAGAGCGAATGGAGACTATTTTATTTGGTGTTGTGTAGCCCGTGACTGGCAGCCATAGTGAGGTCTCAATTCATATTGCTTGAACATATAAGTGAATAAATGAGTAATCCAGTCCAAATTGGAATAAAAAGTTAATGTAAAAATTTAATATGAAAACCAAGCTAACCATCTTTCATGTGTTATAATAGTTAATGAGTTGTCAAAAGACTGGCATACCAATGATAGCATTCTTTTTATTTTATTATTTGCCTTTTCCAAATTCCAACATATCCGTCTTACTATAACTAATTTAAGCTGCACATTGCTTTAAAAACCAAAGGCAAGACACATTTGTCAACCACATAGAGATAGGCAGAAAGATGTGTGAATTCTTCCTTGAACTAATAGTTCATAAAGGGGGATTATTTCTTGTATCAGAATGCCAGCTAACAAATGCAGAAGGAATGATGGAATTAGAAGTCACCATTTCGCAAACCCTAATGGAATAGTGGATGTAATTAACAGTCATCAGTGGATACCAAAATCATTAGGTAAAAAGCTAAAGGGGAACATTTTAACAGGATGACCAGGCTGACAACACCAGAACTTACTGATCTTAATATCACAAAAAGAAAAATACCCAGGCATGTTGTAGCTACTGGTGTGATGCATAAAACGTTCATAATACATCTGTGAAGTATTCTTACCAAAAATCAAATCTGCATCTTATCAAACCTCTAGATCAAATTTCCAGCTCACAGGAACTGCGAGGGACAGAGGAACATGTTAGTGATGCCACAGAATGCAATAAGCAAATCCAGACTATAGGAAATTATACAGAATAAACAGACCAGTTCCCTCCGCAAGTATATGACAAGGGTGAGAAAAAGAGAGAGGAGAAACCTATGGTTTGAAAGAGATTTAAAAGATGCATCAATTGAATACAAGTGTAAACACTTTTGGGTTCTGATTTGAACCCAAATCTGTAAAACAACAAATTTTAAACAGCTATCAGGCAATCAGGAAAGTTTGAACACTGACTAAATATTTGATCATATTAAGGAATTACTTGTTAGTTAATTTAAGCATGAAATGGTATTGGTAGGAATCTTCTACAGATACCCATTCAAGTATTCATGAAGGAAGGATATGATACATAGGATTGGTTTCAAAATAATCTAGTTGGAGAAGGTAAGGGATGTATAGATAAAATATGTCTGGTCACGTTTGATACTTATTGAAGTTGGGTGATACATAGAGAGAGACTAATAATGTTCTTGCTACTTTCATAATAAACAGTGTAAAATGAGGGGGGAGCTAGGCAGAAAAGCATTTTGAAAACAATCCAGGATTGGGGTTGAGACTGCAGTTCTCTACTACTTATCAGCTGAGTGACCACAGTGAATACTAAAAAAAAAAAGAAAAAAGAAAACAACAACAACACCCCAACTTCTTGTTCCTCAGCTTCCTCCTCCATTCAATGGGGACAATAATGGTACTTGCCTAACAAAGTTGCCAAGATTTGAGGAATTAATACCTATAAAGAGCTTAGAACTGTTAATTAGATACACAGTATGCTAATACATGTTAACTATTTAAAGAAAGGTCACTTTAACCAGGAATTAATTTTGAAGTGCAGCTGGAAAACTTGCCAACTCTAATTATTTGGTAGCAACTTCCTAAAGTTTTGTAATGAGTATGATTTTGAGACCAAATGTGAGCACAGCAAAAGCAAATTGGGTTTAGGTCTGCAAATGTGGGCAAAGGAGGTATGTATGGAGATATTTGCCAACTTTTTTCTATGGACCCCAAGAACCAAAGATAGAACAGTTTTCATAAAATTACAGAACTGTGTAACTGGCATCTACTTTATCCCTTCTTTTATCGAGAAGAAAACTAGGGCCCAGAGAGGCCAAGTAATGTGTTAAAAATCACGCAGCTGACATTTAAACAACCCAAAGGACCGAGATCTTAACATCCCAGTAAGACAAGTTATGTGTTTCTTATATCCGAGCATTGCTTCTGTAACGAAAGTCCATTCATCCATGAATCCAACTATGACTAGAGCCGCAACCTATTTTATTCTGGGATTTCCCTAAATATTGAGAAACAGATAAAAGAATCAGTGTGGTGGGGCTGAGGAGGGCTAAAGCAGACACCAGAGCATCATTCCCTGGTTAGTAAGAATCTGAATCATTCCCCACCACTCATCTCTTTGTTTTGCAGGGTCAAGTTTCCAAAGGATTTTGTAGGTCAAACCCTACACACTAGTGCCTATAATCATTTAGATCTCTGGTTTCCTCCGTGGCCAATGAGACCCCTCAGAATGGTCACTCCAAGAACTCAATAATGACAGTGGTATGGATCATTTTTGAGGTCTGTTTGTAGGCATCTGAAAATATCATTCAATTGCCTTGAAATAAGGGAAACATTTGTTTTATTTGAGAGTGTCCTAACTGTTCACAGGGAACATCCAAAGTAAGCATGTTCTTTCCCAAAAACAGTTTTCAAGAGGGGTGTATATTTCTTGCATTGCCAAGAGCAAAGCTTTAATCTGTGAGGCACTTGAGAGCTAAATGTATTTCAAAGACATTTAAAACTTATTGGTTAATAGGTCAGTTCTTCTTGGGAAGTTTCAGTGGCTGAACTGAAGAAATGTTCACAAGCAAATTAAAAATTGAAGTCATTATTCAAAATATTGTCATACTGTTAATCAAAATGGGCCTGTAAAAAGGTCAAAAAACTCTTTTTATGTCCCCTCACCATGTAAATTACTGATGGGAAAGAAAACTATGAACCAGTTACTGCTCTTAGAGACCATTTGCACACAGGGAAACACTTCATAAACTAAGCAATATTTCAACAAAGTAGTTCAGTGTCTTCAAAACATTTCTCTGTAGAACCACTGTTCTAGTAATTATTGAACTTACCTGTAGTCCCCTTGACACCATGTCTTTCCATGTGTCTTTTCACATATTTGTAGCTATTCTTTGTTACTATACTAAAATTTAATAAGCTGTGATTTCTTAAAGGTTACTAGCAATGTGGAATCTGAAACCATACCAACAAACTTTTCATACTCTATTACATTAAAATCCATTTGTCTTCTTGTGCTGTGAGGAGATCTTTCACTCATGCCTGATTTTGTAACATCATACATCGGTAATTTGAAACACATTGGTTTACTGAGTTCTTCGGATCTTCCAAATGTTGTCACAAAATCACATTTATTAATATCACCACCAATTTCATCAGAAAAGCCTTTATGTATTGGGAAGCTGTCAAAGTCATGGTGGTAGACAAAATTTTCCAAGATTCTAATTTTCTTTTTAAACCTTTAATTTTATCATTGGCAACAGATACTTTTTTTCCCTGAAGTGAAAAACTTACTTCATTTCTTCTTGAGAAAATGTCTGCCAAATCCCCAAGTCTGAATAACATGTTAAAAAAGAAACAACATATCCAAAATGGAGTCACTTGTGCTTAGCCAATGCCGCCAAACCAAAACTTAATACCTAAATTAATTGCAGTTTTAGTGCCCCTCCCCCCTACCCCAGGAATATAAATTTAACTAGTCAGTCTGGAATTCCCTGATCAGCACTTGTTAAATAATCCATCTTATAGACCCTTTTGTCTCTCCCAAAAAGATGACATGACCCAAAATAATCCTTTTTTTCATTTACAACTTCTTTGTCCCACCCTTCCTCTACCTTTAAAAACTTTTCCTTTTCTGTAGCTCTTTGGAGCTCCTTTCTGTTTGCTAGATGGGATGCTGCCTGATTCATGAATCCTTGAATGAAGCCAATTTGATCTTTAAATTTACTTAGTTGAATTTTGTAGTTTAACAATAGTGTGTCATTCCTTCCTTCAAGTAAAACAACAAAAAGTTTCAGGAACAAAGTGGAGAGTTCAGCTCACAACTCATATAATCATGTGTGCTTTTCCTTAAAAACAAGGATTCATCTTATTTCATTATCTAGCAGAAGCACTTTTGTGTGCTTTGCATTTTGTTACAAAGAATATTAAAAGAACATGTACTAGCTTTGCCTGTTTTGTTTATTTTTCACTGCGAGTGTGTGGTGGTGAATGCAGTGACTGCTGGGACAATGGGGGGGGGAGGTCACTGTATTGATTATGCTAAAGGGCTAGCAGTTTTACCCACTAATGCTTTTGCACTCTAAGTGCATTATTACAAAAGTAATTTTGACCTCGTAGACCTTCTGATAAGGTCTCAGAGGCCTATAAATCACCTGTTGATGACACTTGGAAAACCACTGCCCTATGGATATTAATTCTGACAGTCTATAACCTGAAATAAAAATGCAAAAAAGAAAGACTACAGGAAAGGCAAGAAGGAAAAGTCTTTAAAGAAAGAGCTTAATTCCTCCTTGGGTTGGGCAAAAGTAACCTTTAATGGAAGAAAGGGGAGAGTATCTTCAGGGCAGGTTACAAACCCGACCCTACAGTTCAGTGGTAAATGAAAAAATGAAAGGAATAAAAATCTAATACTAAATAAGAAATTACACTAAATACGATAAAAGCATTTTGCATCTTAAATGTGAAAAATACATTTGGAATATCCCTATTATTATTTCCTTTCTACATTGGAATAATCTTGATTTGACAGTATTTTATTGGACAAATTTAGGAAAGACCCTAAGTTCTCATATCATATACAAGAATGATAATTCCTTTTTTTGTTTTTAGAATTGCCCTTTATTCAAAGAAATGGAAAATCTGTGCTTCCAGATTTTGGATGGCAACTTTATCGGATAGTAGCTTCATTTCTAACCTCATAACTGGGGTGATAGTCACTTTGGATAGTAATGTTATTACTAACCTCATAACTGGGGGGATAGTCACTTTGGATAGTAATGTTATTTCTAACCTCATAACTGGGGTGATAGTCACTTTGGATAGTAATGTTATTACTAACCTCATAACTGGGGGGATAGGCACTTTGGATAGTAATGCTATTACTAACCTCATAACTGGGGGGAAATTTCCCCCAAAGTAATGTAATGGATAAAGCCAATTTAGGTCCAAATGCAACAAGTTTGATAACATAGGTGTGTGGGTCACCTGGAAAGTACATTTTTGCACATTGATCCTTTAAATATTCATCAAGAAAACATGCTTTTGAAAACAATTCTCAGATGAACCTCTGTCAGGCAGGGAATCACTTTCTATTTTTTGAAACTGTCTACTGGTTGTCTTTTTAAGCATAAAACTAAAGCCTTTTCCTTGTAGAACATGTAGAAAATGTTTTTACATTTCTTCTAGGAGAAAAAAAGGAAAAAAAGGAGAGGGGAAGACAATAATAAATCATCCTTAATGCCACATTACCATTTTAACTTACAGGATTTTTTTTTAGAGAAAAATACACATTCACTGTAAAAAACATTCTGTGAAATTTACTAATAAAAGTTGACATAAGGAAATATGATCATTACAAAAATGGTAACCACTGTAAACTCCCCTCCCTCTTTCCTTCCTCTTGTTAAACCAGTTAAATAGTCTGAACTCAGCAGAAATAAAAGCATGAAACAGTTTTATACTCTTTCCTCACCATTGCCTTCTACACGGCTAGTGGCAGCTTTCTTTCCTATCTCATGCCGATATATAGGAGATGACACAAAGCTTTACCATTTTAATCTCACAACCGGTGTAGACTTCAGAGCTTCCTGCCCCGGGGTCCAGCCCCTGGGCCTGGAGTCTACTGGACACTCACACCCCCTTCACCATTTTCCACTCTTTCCCAACTGCAGTCATTGCTAATGTTCTTTCACTGTGTTTTTGTCCTTCTTGCTTACTCTTTCTCTCTATGAAAAGGTTCATAGTATCTAAGTATTTTTCTTATGTCTTTAAGAATTCTTTGAGCATAATTTTAATGCCTATATATTAAACTGTCATATGATTATTCTATACCTTTCCATTATTGTTGTATTCAATTTGTTTTTACAATCTGACTCCCATACCTTAGATTTTTTTTTTTAAACATGCACACTTAATGTGGGTTGAAACCCCATAGAGCCCTCTTCTGTAAACTACCCCTTCTCCATAGAATTCGAGTGTGGCTGCAAAGGTTTTAGCTGACTGTTGCGTAAAAAAGAATTTGGCTGGTATTTGTCCCTGGTCCCTGGGAGGGATCCTCCAAACTTTTGGAATTTACTTAGTGATAGGAGTGTCTTTGTTATTCATGATGGACCCCTGGGAACTACTCTGAGTTTATGCTAACAACATGACTCATGGTGGGCTCCTAGATAGTTTCAGGCCATGCCTGGAAGACTATGTCACTAGAGGGTTGCAGGAAGGGAAGAGGGTCTGGAGATCTATTTCAATAACATGGTCAATGATTCAATTAGCATGCTTGTGTAATGAAACCCCAATAAATTCTGGACACAGAAGCTCAACCGAGCTTCCTTGTTGGTGATAAACATCAATGTAGGGAGACACTTCTATAGTGTTCAATGCAACAGAGACATCAAGAGCGATGTGCAGTGCAACTGTCACCGTTGGACCCCAAGACCTGGCCTTTACGGTCCACCTGCTTAGACTCACTAACCTTTGTCTTACATTGTCCCCTAAGCTCTTCTTTCTGGCTTTCTCCTTAACTCGGACAAATAAAACCTGAAACCAACCCCCAGGTGATGGTAACTGCCCTGATAAGAACACCCACAGGCACAGACCACCCAGACCCACTGAGACACAGACTCACACCTGTGCAGATGGACCATGGAGTGACCTTTCCCTCATTATAATATTAAATCTTCACTCAGGAGGGGTCTCAGCCTCATTTACATAACATGCAATGTATGTATAAGCATGTTTCCTTAAGGCACATGTGTGACCTTATGCCTGCCTCTATCTAAAGATTCATCCTAACTCTAGACAAAAGGAAGCCATTCACCCTCTCTCATGGAGTCGCAGCTTTGGAAGCCATTCCCTGTGATCTCCTTATTTGCACAAATACATTTTCTTTGTGCAACAAATCAACCTGGAGTAGTTTCTGACCCACCAAGGAGTGAACTCATGTTGGTTTGCCTACACAACATCCCCATCCCATTAGATATATACCAATTATGACGATCTTTGGCCAAGATTAGCAAGAAAAATTTTGAGTAGAGGTAAAAGGTTGAGAAGCAGTTGAGAATCAAAGTATGGATAGTAATGAGAATGAGTTAGTTTTCCTAAAGACTCTTAGCTGCAGGGGAGAAGGTAGAATAAGTGGAGAAACAGAGAGTTAAGAAGGGGCTCTGAATGGAGAGTCATGCATGCTTATATGCTGACTGGAAGGCAATAACTAAGAAAAAATACAAAAGAGAGAGGATACTTGATGAATCAACGTCTCTAAAAAGGACGTTGGAATAGGGTCCAAGTAGTTGAATTGATCTTGGAAAGGAGGTAGAACAACACTTCTCTGAGATAGTTGAGTGCCTTTCTCTCTAAGTGTATAGCAGATTGAGTTTATTTCACTGCCATTCAGTAGATTACTTAATCCAGTCCAAGAAAGCATAATTCAATTCCTGGCTATAAGGGCTGCTCCTGGTGAGTTACTGTGAAAGAAACCTTTGGCTGTCTCTATTTTGACCTCATCCTTTCTTCTTTCTTCTTTCCAGCTTGTCTCTTGGCTCAGGTGGCAGATCCTGAGGGCAAAGCATCCCCAGATGGAATGGGAACCAAAACTTCCCGTGAGCCAGCAAGACCCTGCCCGTGAATGACTCCAAGACAATGACAGATTTGACTTTTTATTGCCTACCTGCACGTACCCACCCTTGCCCCACATTTTCCTTATATAAACCTGGAAGTATTTTCAGCACGTTGGAGAGTCGTTGAGCCACTAGTCCTCTGTCTTCCCATTACTGATCTCACTGAAATAAATTGCTTTCTCGTTTCACCACCACTCGTCTCTCTCCCTTTGGATTTTGTCAGCAGTAAGCAGCCAAACCTGGTCTGTTTGGGACCCCAGGAACCAAGTACTCTCACGCCCCTGTGCCCCCACTACAATTTTAGCTGTTACTGACAGCCTGCTCAGTCAGAAGAGGTGGTGTGTTCATCTTCCTAGGCCTAGAGTTCATCATCATTTCCAGGATGGGTCTATTGTCTCTAACCACCAAACTAACTCCTAGATGCTTAGGGCCACCAGGGCATTCTGGTTTCCTTTGTTGAGTTATATTGAGCATGGGACCAACAAATCAAATTATCTGACTGAGACCTATTTCCCCCATGAAGCTGCATTCCAATAATTTTCCTAGGGGATGTCACCTCCTCTTTGTGTGTGTGCTATCTGGGATAGGCAGGATTGGGAACTCACTCTCTTGATAAATGGAATCATGTTTTAAAGGCCCACTGGAAGTAGTCTTGGAAAACACTATGATGAGTTAAGTGTAAATGAATCAGAAATATAAGGATTAGATTTCCCTGGAAATATAAATGGGCTGAAAAATGAAGGGAGGGAAAATTTTCCACCCAAGTTCCCTAAGAAAGCACTGGAACGTGTTGCCAAGAAATGACAACCTGTTTTTCCAACACTCAAATGCCATTTGAATTCTCTGCCTTTCCTTTTCAGGCACCTGACAAAAAGTGCTTGGTTGTCTGTTGCTTTCCTCTACCCTGAAATATGACTTTATTAATTCAATTAACCAGGATCCAGTCCTTCTTCCCATTACATAAACTAAAGGGACACCTAGCGTCTTACAAGAGCAGCTGATGAAGGAATGGGAGGCAGGCAGCTCTCAGGAAGTACTGATGCTCCAATGAGCCTTTGCTCACCGGCTTCTCAAAGGGCCAGTAGGAGATCAGGTTACCATCCAAAGGTAACCAGAGGAAGCTTCCATCCCTGATAAAGCTTGCTTTTCTTGAGATAAGAGGGCACACGATGTGCCTTTTGCCTGCTGGTTCACTTCCGCCATCTTCTTATTGAGAAGGAGATCCTTCCTTTCCCAAATACCATCATAACGGAAAAAAGAACAGTTATTCTCTGGGCTTGAGTAACTATGTGTATCAGTTAGCTTTTGTGACGTAACAAATCACACCAAATGTAGTAGCTTAAAAGAGCAAAGATTTATCATTTCTCAATATTGATTATTTGTCAATCCTAAGGATTGCCTGGGTGGTTCTCCAGGTCTGAGCTGGCTTGGCTGGTGATTGAGGGTCTAGGATGACCTCCCTTACATCTCTGCATTATGGATAACTTCTATTGTCTAGTCTTACATTTTTGTATGTTCCAAATTATGTATACTAAGTACCCATTAATTTTTTATATGGAGAACTATTTTTGTCTTACATATTTTTTCTCTAATGTTTATGTAATTAGATTCATGACATGCATAGGTTTGTATTCTCATTTTATTTACTAAAAATTACATTTTTAGAGTTTTCCCATCTTTAAAAATTCTCCAAAACAAAATTTTAAGAGCTGCACAGTATTCTTTGATTTTAGGCATCCCTCACAATCAAGGTAACCATTTTTCTTCTGTTAATACTTATATTATTTCCATGTTTCACCATATAAATAATACAGTGATGAAGACCTTTGTAAAAGATTTGAATGAGTCTCTATGTCTTTTAGATCTTTTGAAGTGTGATTGTGGTGTCACAAAGTAGGAACTCTTCCACGGGTCTGGATTTATCTTTTCTAACTTAGTGACGGGAAGGTCCAAACGTGTTCCCAAGGCACTGGGTGACAACTTGTGAGAACAGCCCCGTCCTGTGCTCCCCTGCAGAGCTGCTGGGAACTCACATCTTAATAAACAATAAGGAAGGGAGGGAGAGCACTTTATAGTAATTTTCATCATTTTGATTATTGGTCAGTTTGAGCACTTAGAATATCTCTCTGGGCCTTTTCTTTTTCAATAAATTTTATCTTCATGACCTTTGACATTTTTTATACTGGATCTTAGTCCTTTGAACACTGATCTGTCAAGACCCTTTAAATAAGACTATTGACCCATGTCTGTCATATTATGATATGTTTACTCCCAGCTTGTTATTCACATTTTATGTTTTTGATATTTCAAATCTGTGGGTGCAAAATCTATCGATATTTTCCCTTTTGATTTTTTCCATGATTTTTACACTCAGATCTTTTTCTATTCAGAGGTCAGAAATTTGCTCATATTTTCTGCTCTTATTTTTTTTTTAGAAATTTGTCTCTTTAATCCAACTTTAATTTATTTTGCTGTCTTTCACACCTCCACATCTAATCCACCAGGTAATACAGAAGTCCTACATTGAAAACAGTCAAAATCCAACCACTGTTCTTACCCACACTGCTTCCACTCTGATCCAGGACCATCGCCTCTTGCTTACATTATTAGACCACTTATGTGATTTTGCATTAGGCTAACTTCAGACTAGTCTCAAAAGAGCATCGGAATGGTATGTGAAATCATGTCCTTCCTCTGCCCAAAGCTCCCAATGGTTTCCCTTCTCATGCATAGCAATGGTGAGGTCTCTCTGCTAGCCTAATGACATCCCCCTATTAACTCTCCTGATGCTTGACCCCTGTCTTACTTATGTCCTACCACTGTGGTCTCCTTAATGGTCTTTGAGAAGTCCAGGCATGATCTGGCCTTGGAGCATTTACATTTGCTCTTTCCTCTACCGGAATGTCCCTTGTCCAGGTAGATGAATGGCTCTTGCTGTCGCTCCCTGTTGATCTTTGCCTAAACATCACTTTCTCACTAAAACATTTGTTATGCATACTATTTAACATGGCAAATTACACTCACTCCTCTTACACCCCAAATCTCTGCCCCTCCTTTTACCTTGTTTTACTTTGTAACACTTAAAACTATATGACATACTACATTTTGTATTCATTCTTGTTTATTGTCTGTCTCCCCATACTAGAACGGGACTATGAAAGCAATAATGTTTCTTTTATCACTGATGAATCTTCAGTCTCTATGTTTTCATACTTATAATCCCATCAAAGTATTCTTTGATGTTTTCATTCTATTAATGCTCAGGATAAATAACAACAACAACAACTCCAGGTGTTTAAGTAGATCATATTTTTGAGAGTCATTCTTTGTTTGTTTTTATTAAATATAGACGAGTTTCTATGTTTTCTATCTACTTTTGGAATTTGGTAGCATAAAAGGCCAGAAAAATTATTATATAGTGTTCAGTGTTCTGTGCCCTACATTTTAGAAAGAGTTTTTTTTTTTTAAATAAACACTTTATCCCAAGAATATCACAGATTTTTCATATTTAAAGATTTCCATGGAATCCTGAGTCCTTTCACAATACTTCTCAAATTTTGCTATATAATAGGATGTAATACATTGTCTGTTATAATTGTTAAGGACTTTCCTCTTTTCTCCCCATTTCCCAGTATAAGAATTTAATTCTAAATTCAATAATCTGTCCTAAGAATTACCATATCTAAATGAAAGTGCTATATAACTAGCCTCCCCCCACTTCCAAATTAAGGCATATTATTTCGGGAATTTTCTTCAGTGTGAAGGTGGGAAGGTTTTCTTTGTTTGCTTGCTTATTGTGTTTTGTTTTGATTTACAAAAACTTGCATGATTATCTGTTGTAGTCTTAAAGAAATTTTCTTATTGATTAAAAGAAAAGTCTAAAATAACTAAATGAAATAACAAATACTATGGAACTAACCTATAACGTACACGCTGTGGATGGTGCCAACATGCTGTTTTCCAGTTGATTTTTCCATTAGGTATGGTTTTCCACTAGGCATTATTTTTAGCTTCATATATTTACCATTCCTATAATTAAATGCTAGGGAATAAAAGAATCAGAATAGTCCCTGCTCATCCTAACCATGTCCTTTCTATTTTGAAACATGACCTAAAAAAAAAGAAAGAAAAAAAGGAAAATAAAGAGAAAAAAGAGGGGGAACATGGGGGAGAAAACAAGGAAATGTCTTTGGGACAGTTTATAAACATGGGAAGGGTAGGACATTTTAAAGTTTTCATTAATAAGAAACCAACGTCTCTTCTCCTTCTCCTTCCCCTCCCTTTCCCCACTGCCTCCCTGCTCCTTCAGATGTCACCATTCAACCTAAAAAGTGGCGGTTCTCTCATTCCTCAGCTGTACCCTTGAGACTCACCATGAAATAGTGTCGAAATGTATTTTACCATAAGATCTAGGAACAATTTTCTAACGAATCCATGTTACCATAAATGTGTAATATAAAATTACAATCATGAAAGTGTTACTTTGGAAAAATTAGCCATAAGTCTAGTATGATTGGTTGTTTAAAACGTCTTCCAGTAATAATGCTTGTTATTTATTCATTTATTTTGTCAAACAGATAATCAATAGTGACACCAAATATTTAAGTGAGATTTATGAAAGAATAATTTTAAAACTAGGGAAATTTTCTCCACCTTCCATCTGCAAATTAGGAAAACACTTTCATTGTTCAACTGGTGAATTTATTTATTAGCAAAAGCTTTCCCTAAAATGAAATCTCACTTCGTTGTCTATTTCTCTCGGTTAGGATTTTGTTTGTGTGCATGTGACAAAAAATTAGAACAGAAGAATATGTGTGCTTATGAATACAGTCCAGAGGTTCACTGTGTAAGCCTGCCAAGTCAGTTCCATGACCATCAAAGCCCTCGGTACAGGGCTTCCACCTCATTGTCCAGGTTGCCATTATCATACAGACAGTAGGAAAGAGGGAAAAAAGACAAACAAAGCAAGCCTCTTAATTTACAGATGGCTCCAAGAATTTGTACATGGACCATGATAAAGGAGGCTGGGAAATGTAGTCCTTATTCCAAGCAGCCATGTGCTCAGTTCTATTATTATGGGAGAAAATGCCACAGGATTTAATACATTAAAGGAAAGAAAAGTATATAAATGAAATTTTTAAAGTATGTTAAAGAATATCAAGTCTATGAAAAACTGAGGGAGAATGGCCAACCAGAAGAAAATGCTTAGCTTGCATCTTGGGAAGTGCAATCAACTGTTTCTAGTAGGAGCCTCTGAATAGTTCCAAAGCACTCCTCTCCTGCTCTCTCCTTGTTTCCCCACCCTGCCCAACCCACTTGAGGGGGTCAAGGAGGAGTTCAAGGACAAAGAGAAGAAGCATACCTTACCCTCTTTTGGAGGTGGCCAGACCAACACCAGCCCTAGTTTGGGGGAGAAGAAAGCTGTGATTATGATTGAAATAAGTTATTACATGAAATTGGTCGGTTTTAACTACTAAGCTGTGATAGTAAAGTGATCATACAAGAGGTCAGAAATGTCACAGATGTACCTGGGGAATTTATCCAGGAGCAGAGAAAAAGCTTTTCTTCTGAATAAAGTTTAGAGGAACAATGAGAAATAAAAGCAAAGATCGTTTGTGATTATATCCCATGAGTATTGTTTGTACAAAGCAGTAGTTAAAATAACTACCTCATGAGATTTTTCAAGATTATATAGAAAAGGAACATAAGAAAGTTGCAGAGAACAAGGCTTAGAGAGGCACTAAGTAATGTTGGTTTTCGTCCCTCGATTCTTACTATTCCTTCCACAAATATGCACTGAATTCATCCTGCTTACCAGTTATGGTTTTCAGAATAAGGACATAGGAGGGGAAAAAATCAAAGCAAACAGAAGTGGATTTGAAAAAAAAAAAAAATCTTCATCTCACGTCTCTTGTCTAAAGAGAATTCAATCACTTCTCCTTGGTTAAGAAGAATTCAATGTATCTGCCTTATATCACCTGGGGTCAGCTGTTGAAATTTTAGACACAGTTCCCAGGGGGAACTCCAGCGCTGGAAGCTTGGAATTTTAACCTCATTTTATTAAGTCATCACGTAACATATTCGTTGAGTTGGGAGGCCACATAGTTATTTCTCTGTTAAAAGGTAACACCAACCCAAATGAGTCCACACACAGATATAAAAGAGAGGGTCTAAAACCATTTCTTTCCATTTTCTCACCTAAAAATATAATTTCAGTTTTCTCCGTGAACATGGTGAATTTCGCTTGCCTTTTCTGCTTTCCTAGTTATAATCGCTAAGTGCCTCCAAATTTTATCTTTAGTGACACCTAGTGGTTCCATATTGTAATGAGAACACTTTGGCTTTAATCCTTTCTCTGGTTGAATTCACAGGCCAAGAGGAGCTAGGCTTGGGGTTTGTTTTTCACCTTTAACCTGGTCAAAGTCATGTGAGAAAAATGTCTTTGTATCATGGAAATTTCAGATTCTTCACTTCCTACTTGTAAAACAGAATATTTGTGTTCCCACATCATTGCTAGAATGTCAAAAATCTCTGGAAGAGAAGTACTATGTTCTTTCAAGTGGTTGTAATTGTAAAGCAGTTCCTTTTCCTGCCTTTGGAAGCTATGAAGGTGTTACAAATTAACACTATGGGGAAAAGAGAAGCAACGCCAAAAGTTACTTTTCCCTGATGGGAGCAGAGACAGGCTATGGAGATTTTCAGAAAGAAAGAAATCCAATGATTCACATTTTTCTGTCTGGTTTGAACTTGTAATTATTTAAAAGCAAAATGAAAACCAGAATTTAGCATTCCAGATTTGAAAGCCATTTCAAAATCATTTTATAACAGACCCGATTGTGGTTCGACAGTTATTTATCTTACTCTTGTCTTTTGTTTTCTCTCAACCATAGATTATAAAAAATTAGAGTTAAATGGATTCCCGGAGAACAGAAGAATCCAATCCATTATGACTTTTTTTGTTTCTTTCTAACTTTTACATTTAAAAAAAGCACAAAAATAATATAGCATACACTCATGTGTCCCCATTTTCTTTAATAAAATAAAGAAAATATTATGGGAAAAAATTGGTCTTGTTTTTTTCCTTCATTCCAATCCTGTTCCCCATCACTATCATGCATATGGTATTTATTCTCCCAGCCAATGTTTTGTAGAAACAATTTGCTCTTTATACGCACCCATCAAAAATATTATTCAGTGTGTGTTTTAATTATATAAATATTATTGTACTGGAGGTATCATTCTTCACTTTGTTTTTTATAACTATCCATGTATGGATACATAATTTTAGCCCATTATTTTAACTGCTGAATTCCATTGTATGAAGAGATCACAATTTGTCTATTCTCTTTACTGTAAGAAATTTTTTTCCAGCTTTTTTTCCTATTGAAAATAATGCTGTGCAAGTACTTTCGTAATGGTGGAGTAAGGACTTCTAGAACTCCGTTCTTCCATAAAAGCAACAAGAACACAGGCAAAATTGTCAGAATCAACTTTTTTCAAATTTGGGGAGCCAGTCAAGGGCTTGCAATCACCTACGGAGTGTTTATTTTAAAAAAACAAAACAAAACAAAACAAAAAACAAGGCTGAAAACCAACAACCCCAAAACCACAGTAGCTGTGAAAATCAGCAACCTAGACGTTGCTAGAAAGGGCAGAATAGGTTTATAGCTTCCCCCAAATCCTCCAAGGAACCATCACTGTTTGCCTTGTTTGCTATCCCCCTGAAAAATACCATTTACAGGGGTTGTCTTTACCTGACTCAAGCTCCTTCAGTGTGTGTAGCTATATTTATAGCAGTAAATACCTATATTAAGAAAGCAAAAGGATCTCAAATCAACAACTTGCTACTTTAAAAACTAGAGTAAGAAAAAAGCAAACTAATCCAAAACTAGCAGAAAGAAAAAAAAATAATAAAGATTAGGGTGAACATAAATGAAATAGAGTTGGGGGAAAAAAGAGAAATTAATTGAAACCAAAACATTATTATTTGAAAAGATAGCAAATTGACAAATCTTTAGCTATATTGCCCAAGACAAAAGGGAGAAACTCGGATGACTAAAATAAATGGTGGGAGGACCTTACGGAAATTGAAAGGATTATAAGGGAATATTCTGAACAGTTGTATGACAACAAATTAAATAACATAGATGAAAGGAACAGATTTCTAGAGAGACACAAATTATCAAAACTTTTCAAGAAGTAGGAAATAATTGAATAGAATTATAACAAGAGGCTGAATTAATAATTAAAAACTTTCTACAAAGAAAAACCTCAGGACCAGATGACTTTACTGGTGAATTCTACCAAGTACTTAAAGACAAATCAGCATCAATTCTTTATAAACTCTTCTTAAAAAAAAAAAAAAAGGGTTGAACATTGTCCAGTGCGTTGTATGAGCCCAGAATTACTTTGATACCAAAACCACACAGACATCTCAAGAAAACTATAAATCAAGAACTCATATAAATACAGATGCAAAATATCCTCAACAAAATAGTAGCGAGCAGAACCTAGCAACAAATAAAAAGGATTATAGGCCATGACCAAGTGGAGCATATTTTGTAAAGACAATATTGATTTGTCATCCAAAAATCAATTAATGCAAAATACCATGTTAATATAATAAAAGACAAAAACCTATGAGCACCTCAATCAACACAGAAAAACACTTGACAAAACTTAACACCCTTTCGTGTTAAAAACACTTCACAAACTAAGAATTGAAGGGACCTTCCTCAACCTAATAAAAAGAATCTATGAAAACCCACAGCTGATACCATACTTGGTGGTAAAAGATTGAATTCCTTCATTACTTCCATCTACATCTGCAAGGTCAACATTGTACGGGAGGTTCTAACCAAGGTAATTAGGCAAGAAAAGAAAAGCATCCAGAGTGGAAAGAAAGAAGCAAAACTATTCTCACTTACAGATAAAAAGATCTTGTATACAAATTCACTTGTATTTTTACATATTAGCAGTAAACAATCACAAACGAAATTAAGAAAAATCTATTTCAGAATCACATTAAAAAGGATAAACATTTAGTTGTAAACTCAATGGGAGAAATACAAGGCTTATAGACTGAAAGCCACAAAACAATGGGAGATAAATAAATGGAATGAAATCCCATGTTCATGTAGCAGAGAACATAATATCATTAAGATGGCAGCATTCTCCAACTTGAGGTAATCCCCACCAAAATCCGCACTGGATTCATTGCAGGAATTGACAAGTTGATCCTAAAATGCAGACAGAAATGGAAGGGACCCAGAATGATCGAGGCAATCTTGACAAAAGAGATGAAAGTTGGAGAACTCACAGTGAGTGATTTTAAAGCTTACTAAAAAGCTACAGTAATCAAGATAGTATGATACTGACATAGGATAGACATATAGAACAATGGGACAGAACTGTACCCAGAAATAAACCCTTACCATTTTAGTCAATGTATTTTCAATAAGAATGCAAAGACAATTCAATAGGAGGGAAAAAATGGTCTTTTTAAGAAATGGTAGAGATAAATAGATATACATATAAACAATAAAGTTAAGCTCCTATTTTTACATCATATACTAAAATTAACTCAAAATGCATCAAGGACCTAAATGTAAGACCAAAACCCATAAAACTCTTAGAAGAAAACATAGGTTTAAATCTTAGTGAAGTTGGTTTAAGCAAGTTTTTCTTAGATGTGACATCAAAAACACAATCAACAAAAGAAAAAAAATACATAAATTGGAATTTATTAAAATTAGAAATTGTCATACTTCAAAGGATACTATCAAGAATTCACATAATGAGAGAGAATATTTGCAAATCATACATCTGGTAAGGGTCTAGTATCCAGAATATATGAAAAATCATTTACAACTCAACAATAAAAAGATAAATAACTCAATTTAAAACTAAGCAAAGATCTCAAGCAGGCTTATCTCCAAAGAGGACACACAAATGGCTAATTAGTAGAAAAAAAATATGCCAACCATCCATAGTTGTCAGGAAGATACAAATCAAAATTACAATGAGATACCACTTCACATCTACTGGGATGGATATAATAATAATAATAAAAATGACAATATCAAGTGTTCACAAGCACATGGGGAAATTGGAACCCTCAGACGTTGCTGATGAGATTCTGAAATAGTGAAGCCATCTTGGAAAGCAATTTGGTAGTTCTTCAAAACATTAAAAAGTTACCATATGAACCAGCAATTCTCCTTCTCAAGCATATATCCAAAACAAATAAAAACATGTTCACCCAAAACCTTGCACATAAATGTTCATAACGGTGTTAGTCATACTAGCCAAAAAGCACAAAAGAACCCAAATCTACATTAACTGGTGAATGCATAAACAGAATGTGGCAGATCCATACAATGGAGTATTAATGAACCGTACAAAAGAATGCAGGACTGATACATGCTACAACATGGATATATTTTGAAAACATTATGCTAAGTGAATGAAAGCAGTTACAAAAGTCTATACGTTGGGTAATTCCATTTACATGAAATGTCCAGAATAGGCAAATCCATGGAGACAAAAAGTAGCTTGGTGATTGGCAGATGCTGGAGAAAGTAGACCGGGAGTAACTGCTAATGGGCACAAGGTTTCACTTGGGGTTGATGAAAATATTCTAAAATTAGATAGTGTGGATGGTTGCTCAACTCTGTAATATATTTAAAAATATATTCTAAAATTACTGAATTGCACACTTTTAAAAAATGAATTTTATGGAATGTGCATTATAGCTCAAATTTTATGTTTACTTACTTGTTGTGAAATGATATTTCATTGGTTTGCATTGTGATGACTTCAAGGCAGTTTAAGTATCTCTTAATATGTATTGATCAGTTTTCCCCTTCTGTGAATTTTTATTCATCCTCGTTGCCCACCTTCTATTGGGCTGGTGGTTTGTAAAACTACCTTTCAGTGCTGGTAATGAATGGACCAGAAGCTGCCCTCTTCAACAGTGACAGGTGAGCGGCAACAGCCACTTGGGCGTGTCGGTACCTTCTAGCAGGAACCACACCCATTCCAGAATGGAACCTCTGAAATATATGGTTACCATGACAAAAGACAACATCTCAAAGGACTCCTTCAGTTGATAGAGTATTTTACCTCTGACTAAGGGATAAAACACTTGGGTTTCTTTTCACTTCTGTGCCTCATCGACAATTACACAAGTAAGTTACACACAAGTAAGTACTTTTCCTCCTACTAATCTTCCAGGCAGTCAAAAGCCTGTCTTCTTTCTAACACGAATACTTTTCTTAGTTTTTGTTGTTAAAAGAAAGAATTGTGGGTATATTAGGCTTTACCTCACCATCTTCTAAATTCTTCTATATTAGGCTTTATTGTACCTTCTTATAAAGTTCCTACCAAATTTGCCTATTGGAAGAGTTCGCCTTTGTTCACTGACCTCCCAAATTCATGCCTATCATCTTTTCCACCATCTGCCCACATCTCCTCTTCTTTGCAGGCATTTGAATACCTATTTACCTGATGGCCTTCTAAACCTCCTATCTCAGTTGACACCCACCAAAATTTGGTCTCACCCCAAGCACTCAAAGTCTGAAATTGAACTCTCCTCCAGTAAACATTTCATTTTCTTAAATGAAGCTGGATTTCAAGGGGTCAGGAAACAAATCCATCAGGTAGTAAAAAGCTCATGGGACTAAATAGTTTCAATATCAATAAAAAATGCTAATCACGATTATTTATTTATTATTTATTTATTTATTAAAACAAACCATACACACATAGAAACATAGAAAAACAGAATTTGTATCAAAGAGACAATTCTAGATCTCTCCTAAAATTTATTCGTGTATGTATTTAATCTTGTGAGAATTTTAAAGAGCAAATTTTTGCTAAAGCAAAGCCTTTGGTAAGGTAGACTAGTAATATCCATTTAGTAAAATACAAAATGTTTGAAAATAACAATGAAAATACTCTATTAATGAAAAAAGAGCTAAATTGTAAGCATATCCATCGTCTCAGGAATGAGGCTTTTGTTCACATGTTTGGATCCAGAGATACCTCCCTGGGAATGAATAATCTTTGGTTCTAGTTTTGAACCAAGGATAAGCTAGTGTGGCTTAGCTCATTCCTCAGAAGGATCAGGATGGATGAGATAAATTCTGCAGTAGCTTTGAAGTCACCAGGGTCAAAAAAACTGGAGACGAATAAGTCTTTTAAAAGCAAATTTACACAAACAATTCTGGGTCAGGAGAAGAATTCCTCCACATGAAAATCCAGCAAACATTTGATATGAGGATAGCTCATCTCTTTCAATACTGAGTAATAATTAAAGAGGAATCAATAGAGGTTGTAAACAAAGATTTTACAAGAAAAAAAATCAGGAAAGTAATATAAAAATAAATGACAATTAAATAATGTTAGAAAAGTATTTTCACAAAACAGGTGAAAAAGACTATATTTTAATGAAATAATTTTATCTATAAAATATGATCTCAAAGTAGAGATATAAGAATTTAGGGAAAAACAGTGCAGCTCAGAAGTGGGAAAAACTAATTCTACAAAAACAAAGGGTGTGTCAGAAATAGTACAAAGAAAATGAACATTACTGAAAACACGATAAGAGGCATGAAGGACAAGATTGAGGTCAACTAGAAAGATTTTTTAAAAGAGATCAAATATAAGCCTAATTGGTATCACCAAAGAAGAGAACCAAAATGATAGAAAAGGGTATTTAATCAAAAATTTTAATAAAACTTTCCATGATTATACAGATGGAAAAGCAGGCTATGTCTCCAGAAAAATTAACTCGAGATAATCAATGGTGAGTTATATCCCAGTAAAGTTACTGATTTTCAAAGATAAAGAATTGGAAATCCAGGAAAAGGAAAAATGCTCGATTAACCTATTTAAGAGAAGAAAAATTCAACTCACCTTGGTCTTTCCATAGCAACGCTAGATGACAGTGGAGCTGTGCCTCTAAAATCCTTGAGGGAAGCATTGTGGCCTGAGAATGTTATGCCCAGCCAGAATTTAATTTAGAGTGAATGTAACAGACATTTTTTAATATGAAAGAACTTAAGGAATGTGATTCCCTTCTTCAATATACTAACAGAAAATGAACTAACCCAACTAGAGATGAGTGGACAAGGCATGGCAGTATGCAGTGAATCGCTCTCAATACAGGGCTAAGACATAAAGGAAAGTGAAGATTACTATTTTAGAACTGAATGTAATATAAACTTTGAAAATATAAAAATGGTATAATTATCACATAAAAATTAGAAAATAAAAGAGAAGGTAATGTCAGGGGTTAAAACTCAGGGGTTAATAATTCATCAAGTACAGACAATGCTTGAACAACACAGGGGTTAGGGGCACCAATCTCCGTGGAGTCAAAAACCCACGTATAACTGTTGATTCCCCAAAAACCTAACTCCTAATAGCCTGCTATCGACTGGAATCCTTACTGATGGCCTAAACAGTCAATTGACACACCTTTTGGGGTTATTTGTGTTATATTCTGTATTCTTACAATAAAGTAAGCTAGAGAAAAGAAAATGTTATTAAGAACATCGTAAGGAAGAGAAAATACACTTATAGTACTGTATGGTTTTCACTGAAAAAAATTCATGTATAAGTGGACCCACACACTTCAAACCCATGTTGTCCAAGGGACAACTCTAAAGTTTCACTAAGTAATCAATTAAAATTATATGGAGAATGAGGGAGGGGAGGAAATAAAAATTCATCTTTGATTTCAAGAATTTCATCTTGGCTCACAGTCGGGAATCCACAGAAATCCACTCTAAAGTTTTGAAAAATAAATATATTACAAAAAGTTAGTCTTCTTAAGCAAAACAACAAAAGTATAACATAAAATATAGGACAAAAGTAAAATCCGGGGCACCTGGGTGGCACAGCGGTCAAGCGTCTGCCTTCGGCTCAGGGCGTGATCCCGGCGTTATGGGATCGAGCCCCACATCAGGCTCCTCCACTGTGAGCCTGCTTCTTCTTCTCCCATTCCCCCTGCTTGTGTTCCTCTCTCGCTGGCTGTCTCTATCTCTGTTGAATAAATAAATAAAATCTTTAAAAAAAAAAAAAGTAAAATCCAAATCTGTTATGTAAATAAATCAAAACCCATCTATAAGAAAAAAAGAATCTGGATGAATTACAAATAATACCCAGAAATATGCTACAAACTGGGGACATTTATAAAACAAAATTTCTCAAAAAGGTTGTAAATTAAAACAAAGGACAAAAGCATTCCAGGAAAGTGTAAACAAACAATGGTGACAACAGTTTAGGAGTTGAGATCTTAATCCAGACAGCCTTGAATTCCACACTTCGAAATAAACTTTAAAGCATTAAATGTGATTTTTTTAAAAGCAGGACATAATGAAAAAATTTACAATCCATAATGAAGAGAAAATAATTATAAACATCTACATAAGACGAATTTTAAGGTGTCCCCCCAGTATTCCTGCCTGTCAGTATCTGTGCCTTGAATAAAACCCCTCCCCTTGAAGCTGGAAAGGTAAGGATGTGGGCTGCGGCTCTGGCTGTGATGGGATATGATTATGTTCCATAACATGGTAAAAGGGATTTTACAGATTTAATGAAGGTTATTAGGCAACTGACTTCGAGTTAATCTAAACGTGTATTGCCCAAGCAGGCCTGGAGCAAGTCTGGGTCTAAAGGTGGGAGATGGAAGTCCAGCAAGGGAAAATTAATACAACGTATGTTCCATATAACATTGTAGATGAAAATGGTAAAGCAAAACAAAACTATAAGAAAGTTACTGGTTTACGTACTAATGCAAAATACTCTTTTGCAGTATTAGTAGTAGAATACTCTAATCCACCTTTGTCAGCATGATACCAAAAATTCGGAGACCAAGTAAGAATTTAAGACACAGTAAAGACAAAGGTAAGTGTGTGTATGTGTGTGTATGTTGTGTGAGAAAGATCCATACATCAATCTCTAGCCATAAAAGCAGAAAATATATTTTTTCTAATGCCCACAAAAAGGTCTCTTCACAAAAGATAACTGTGTTAGGTTAGAAATTTCTGTGAAAGTTCTAAAATGTAGAAATAGCAAAAATACGCTGGTCACAAAGCAAAACATTAGAAAGTAATAACAAGCTTCTGAAACAAACCAAAAAAACAACCTACAATTCCACCTAAACTGCTCTATTTTAAATAACTCTTGGGTCAAAGAGGAAATTAATACAGAAATTAACAGGATATTGATAATACAACATCATAGGACCTAGAACATGCAGCCAAAACAGTGCACAGAAAAAGATCCAGAACCTTAAATGTGTAGACGACCAGAAGGAATGAAAATATTTTAATCAAATATCCAAAACAGGAAGTTAGAAAAAAATAAACGAAAAAAAAAATGAATCCAAGGAAGGCAGTAGAAAAGAAGGCATACATAAAGACAAACCTGAATTTCTGAATTTGATAAGAGGAAATAATGAGACTAATAAGTTCAAATTTTGATACTTTCTCATGACAAAAAGACACTTCAATGACATTCTTTCCAAAACCTGTATTCCCAGTCTCATTATGAGGAAAACACCAGATAAATGCTAATCAAGGGACAGTCTACAAAATGCCTGACTAGTGCTCTTAAAACTGTCAGGGTCATGAACAAGGGAAGATGGTGAAACATTTATAGATCTGGGGAAACTAGGAGACCTGATGGCTGAATGCAGGGTGGGATCCTGGGTTGGATCCTGAAACAGGAAAAATGGGCAAAATCCAAATAAAGTCTATATTTCAGGGAATACAACTGTACTAACATTAATTTCTTAGACTTGACAAATGTCCCAGGTTACGTAAGATGTTAACATTAGGGTAAGTAGCATGAAGGGTGTATGAGATCTCTGTGCTAGTTTTGCAAATATTCTGTAAATCTAAAACTATTCAAAAAAATTTTTAAGAACTTAAGAAGACCTAGAAAATCTAGACAGAGCAACGAAAATGGAAGAAATACAAGTGATTATCCAAGGGCTAGCTCTCAAACAAAAACAGCATCCCAGGTCCTGAAGTTTCTATAAAAGGATTTTACCAAACATTTTAGTTACTAATAACTCCAATCTAATCATTCTGATAACATAAAGAAATTTAAAATCACTCACATTCTTTCCTAAAGTAAATAATGCAAAAATAATATAATTTTCCCTTACAATTTTAGTATATTATTTCTATTTTCTAAAAATACTGGATGCTATATCAGAAATGGCAAATAGTGGTAGAAATCTTTGTCTCATTCTTGACTTCAATGAGAATGCTTCTAATTATTTCCTTATTACATCTGGTCCTAGCTTTTGTGTTTATATATCACCTTAAGAAATTAACCACATATCTACTTTACTAAGAGTTGTTATCCAGAATAAACTTGGGGTGCCCGGGTGTCTCAGTTGGTTAAGCATCCAACTCTTGATTTCGGCTCAGGTCATGATTTCAGGGTTGTGAGATCAAATACCACTTTGGCTCCGCACTGGGCATGGAGCCCACTTAAGATTCTCCCTCCCTTTCTGAAAGAAAAAAAAAAAAAAAGAATAGACAAAATTTTATCAGTTTTTTTGCCTCCACAAAAAATTACCATGCAAATTTTCTTCTTTTTAAAGCAATTAATGTTAATTATTGTGTAATAGGTTCTCTTTTACTGAACCATCCCTGTAGGTTTGAAATAAATACCACTTGGTTATAGTTCATTATTCTTTTAACGTGGTTCTATATTCTGTTTGCTAATCTTTTTGTTAAGTGTCATTCAGTAACATTCATCATGAATTTATCTGAAGTTTTAGTGTGCACCTTTATTGGGTGTGTGGGTGTGTGCACGTACTGTCCTTCTTGGGCTTTGCCATCAAGCTCATACTAACTTCAGATTTGGGGATTTGCCCCTCACTAAGGTGAAAAGAGATTAAGCTGATTCCGTTTTAACTAGTCTCCTTCTTCTCTCTGACTAGCAACTGGTCTCCAGATTATGCAGTCCATTGTGAAATGGCATCACATGGTAAGTGATATTCTGTAAGATGGGGTTGTAACTGAAATCTCTTGGGTTAAAAAAAAATAACTTTTTCACTGCGTCTATTACAGGGATATAACGGTGTTTAAAATACCTGTGCTTGAGGCAAGGAAAAAAGGCAGTTTGGTTGAAAACTGTTTTTAGTGTTTTCTTCCCTGCAGAATCATGTTCTTGCTCACCCTCATGTACCCCTGGAAATGACTCTCAACACTAAATCAAAAATGATGAACGTTTTGACCCACCATCCCGCTGCCCCCTCCCCCAGTGTCCTACCTGATCTGCTACAAAAGCCTCATATCCTTCCTTCCATTGTCACTGTGGAAGCCCTTCTCACCAAACTGGGTCAGAAGATGAAAGGAGCTGCGAGAGAGGGAATCCCTTCCCCACCCCAATTATAGTGAGACTAACACTCACATAGCATTTATAACATGCTCTGAGTGCTTTAAATAAATAACTCATTTAATCCTTGCAACAGCCCTCCACGGTAAGTACTACCATTATCGCCACTTGGCTATTCAAGACACTGAGGGCAGGAAGTGACCTGCCCATGGTCATATAGCTACCAAGTGGCAAAGCCAGGTTACAAACTGGTGGAGACAGGTTCCTGGGTGGCCAGTCTAAGTACTAAGCTATCCTGTGTTTTCCCTACAACCAAGAATCTTTTCTGCCCTGGGCTCAGGGAGGACCTTTGAATAAATGATCAAGTTGAAGATTTTAAATAAACAGAATTCAATATTAATAATATGGTAACATTCTTCAAATAACCAAAAGAGACGGAAAATTCATGGAATCAGATATAGATGCCAATAAGGGAGACCACTTTCTAGGAGGGAATCAAGAGTAGAAGATTGGCAGAGAAGAGAGGGATAGAACACAATGGCAGCAGTTACAGGAAAAATAGAACCATGGTACATTTGTCAAACCTCAGAAATTAATATTAATACAATTGTATTCACTAAACTATAGACGTTATTTGGATTTCACCCATTTCTCCTGTTCCAGGATCCAATCCAGGATCCCATGCTGCATTCAGCCATCTGGTCTCCTAGTTCCCCCTGATCTCTGTTTCACCATCTTCCCTTGTTCATGATCTTGACAGTTTTGAAGAGTACTGGTTTGAAGGTAGTTTGTAGAATGTCCTCCAATTTGCATTTATCTGGTGTTTTTCACATGATTACACTGGAAATATAGGTTTTGGGGAAAATATCACAGAGGTAAAATGTCTGCATATTCTATCCCTGGAATGATGCCCAGGAAACCAGCAACAATTGTTGATTCTGGGGCTGGGAAGTAGGGTGTGGGAGCTGGGGCAAAACTGGAGACTTTGTCCACTTTTTACTCTTCTGAACTGTACATTTGCATATATTGCTTTTTAAAATCTTTAAATAAATGGGACATCATGCTTAAAATTTATTCAAACAGACACTTGTATAGATAATCTAAGCTTCATCACTGGGTCAAACAATATATTTGTCCTTAAGTGTGCAATCCATCTCTTGCTCTTGTAAAGGGGCTCTTTACTGTACATGTCTGTAAATGTCCCTCACCCTCAAAGGCTCAATTTTATCTTAATTTTTACCTTTATTTTTTCTTAGCTTTTATTTATTTTTATATCATTGGATTTTTTTTTCTTTATCTCTAAGCCACCTACAATCCCCCTTTATTTCCTTGTGGGGAGAGGAGACCTTAATTAATAAATTAGTGGAGAGCAAGATATCTTCCTATGTAAATTAGAAGCTTTTTTTTTTCTTTTGCTAGTAGGGATTACAAGTGGAGATTTTCCATCAGTGAGGGACGACCATGCAAAATTTTGATCTACTAGGATATGCAGACTGTTAGAGAAATAGAATAGTCCAAACAGGATCATTGCCAACAAGATGATGATGAGTTTTACTGAAAATATGAAGTGTACACAAAATTTAGAAAGCCTGAAGAGTTAATTTGTGGTATTTTACTTACTGTATTAGATCCACCAATTTGTCTCTGGAATCACGGTAGGAATTAGTGAGGCAGCTGCGAAAACTGAAGAGTAAGAACATGGTCCTATGAAGGTTAAAACCACACTACAGTTTCAGGTTCTAATTTGTTTTTCAGAAACATGGTCTCTATTTCTCTAAGCTCTAGGAAAGACCAAGTCCAGAACCAAAATTATATTTAAGAGAATGACATAGACTTGAGTTGGAAACAGTCGAATGTATAAAAAAAGATAGAAAAAGATGGTCAGATGGTTCTTGGGATACAAAACATAAACTTGTTTGATGTAGGTGTCAGGGTGTGAGCCTACATTGAGTTCCTGCTAGGATTCAAGCATGTCTGGACCGCTCCCATTGAGGCAGAAATAACAGAATGAAAGAGCCTGCAAGAAAAGAGCACATCTCAAGTGAAGATTATCAAGGTGGTGATTCAAGAACAAGGGGCCAGTGGAAGAGGGGAGGAGAGGCTCTCACTGAGGCAGCTGCTGAGTCCTAGGGCGATGGGGCTGCTGTGAGAGAGAAAAGCAACCCTCAGCTGAGAATGGCGAGAGTGAATGAGGTTGCCTGTGGCTTTTGCTTTAAAGCCAGAGCAACTTTTGTGCGACCCCAGTTCTCTGGATAATGGCCATCAGCAGCCCCGGGATGCTAACAGCATGCACTAGCAGCAGCACCAATGTCTTTGATAGATGACAGCACGCACCTCAGTGGTACCCTGTGGCTTCCACAGGGATGGGCACTATCATCACAACACATCAGCAATAAAGGATTTTTCACACCTTTAAATGACTGTAGACAGTTAAACATATGAAACAAAATCTTTCTGTATCTAATTAGACAAATCTATCCAATTATTTCTCTTTTTTAAAAATATATCAGCTCATTTTACTCATTTATGCTTCCAGGTGAACTTTGGAATACACTTTTCAAAGTTCTCCCAGAATTTCTTTGGCATTTTAATTAGAATCGCACTAAATTTATAGATTAATTTATAGAGAGTTTACTTCTATTATCTTGTCATCTGGCACATGTATTTTTCTTTTCACTTACTTGAATCTTAAGTGATTTTTTTTCTTCATGTAGACCTTGTACAGTTCTTGATCATTTATTTAGGGGCATTTTCTAGACTGTATGGTTATTGAGTGTAGAATATATGATCTGCAAATTTTCTCACTGTGCTCTGCAGACAAATCTAAGAAAACTGCCTAAACTAAAAATGACAAAAATTTAATCCTATCTTTTCTTCTAAAGGTTTTATAATTTTGCCTCTTGCCATTTAGTTCTATCATCCAATTTGATTTATTTTTGTGTAGGCATGAGGTAAAAATATAAATTTATGTTTTTAAATATGAATATCCATTGTCCCACTCTTATTTTTAACATAACATCTCATAGCATTGTTACAAAACAACGTGAGCTGCACAATTTCTATCCCTGGGAACTTAAAGAGATTTCCTTTATGATGTGGATATATGATAAGTACCTGTTTAGTTGTATTTTTAATTCAAATATATGCGACGCTCAGTCATGTTTCGATCTAAAAACTCCAGCCATTTATCTTCACGAAAGTATCTTGCATTATTGATTAAACAACATTCTTTCTTATGTTTTCTGCATTCTTTCTCTCTGGGACTTCTATTACTGAGACACTGGATTGTAACATTTTAAGACATCCCAAGATTTCATGGCTTTAAATTTATGGGCTCCCCATTATCTGTTACACGTGAAAACATACTGAAGAATCAACTCAGGACAGAACAAAGTGTTTCTCTATATGAAAGGATTGAGGTGTGTGTATTAGTGAATTGGTACATCAAAATGTTAACTGACAAGACAATTTCAATAATGCTCTATGACTGTTCGAGAAAAGATTAATGCCTTGGGTATTCATATAATTAAAATATAGTTTTGTGCTTTATTCCAACTGTTATTTTTAAATGCCTGTCCCTAGTAACAGTAAAAAGAAATCTGGAAGTTTAAAAAATGTTAATATTATTTAATGTGACTATTAATATAATCATTGAACTAACACACACTCATCTTTTCAGGAGTCACTAGACAATTTGTTGGAATTTTTTTTGGCTCTCCATGGGTTAAGTTTGCTAAGTCAGTATTACCACTTCCAACTGGACCAGATAATGTTGACTGATGAGGACAATAACACTTTTTCTGGCCATTGAAGATTTATTAGTGTAAAGAGGAAACTTTCCATACTGAATACAGAAGCAGTTTGGTAATATGATCGACCTAGAAGTACTAGTGTTCACAGACACCATTAGTATAATCAAAGTGGATTTAAAAAAGGCATAAGAGAAGGAAATTAAAGTCATTGATGGACTGGGGAAAGCTGACTTGAAATTGTTCCAAAATAAGTGCAGTTCCAAAGCTCTTTCTAAAATGTGGACATAAAGAAAGTATCTGCAATTACCAGCTCGCTAAATTTTATCCATTTTTTGGAGTTAAAATTTTCTGCATCAATGAGTATCACAGGAAACTTGTGGATAATATTTATATTATTATGATAATCCTTAATGACCCAACCCAGGTATAGACTAACCCAGGTATAAACTAGGAATGTGTTACAGAAAGGAATCATAAGGAGCCTTCAAAAATGAGAATAATTAGAGATCCTCATCTCCTTGAACTGTTGGAGGTGATGTGAACATGATGGTTTTCATCATCTGTTTTATTCAGTTTCTTTTTTATATTACATGCTAAGAGCACTATCTATTACAAGTTCTGAGGGTTTAAAAGATTATATCAAAGAGATGAGAAGGAAAGCAGTAAATTTTATCAGCAGAATTCTATCAGCTATTGAGACAGATACGTGTGAACATAGGTCCACAACAGGCTGTTTCCAGCAGGTTTTGGAATGCATGAATGAAACCACATTGAGACTTGGACCTGAAACAACACTTTGACTAACCAGTACCAAGTAAATACTGCTAGGCATTGATAATGGACACACTAACTGGTTATGAGATCCGTGCATACTTGAGCATAAAAATAAAGTTCTTTTTGCTGGCTCCAGTCAAAGAAAGTGGAAATCCTCTCCATTTTGGAAGTCATGGAAATTGGGGTCTCTGTGTCTGTAGAGGTCCTCTGTTTCCATAGTCATGCTGTAATTTTGAGTTACCTCAAGAGAGTATATACTCGAGTGGCCACCAACAAGCAAATTCACCAAAAATGCTCACTGCTCTGTTTGGGGTAGAAGAAAGCACAGGAGGCAGAAGTCCACCTGAGAAAAATGATAAAGAGAAAGGTATGAGGTCTCTAGGCATACAACGTCAAGGTCTCTTCCATGAGTTTTAATATTTTATACCAGAATCAGTCAAAAGGCAGGTACTGTACCAAGTACACATGGTTCTGAATGGAAATTAAGTGGTTTTGCCACAATAATACAATCTTGCTTTTTTGAGAGTCTCATGTGTTGACTTGAGTCTTAGAGAAAGGAAAAGTCATCTTTGGCTAGTAGCGCCTTTTTCTTTGTTCATTTGTGCATAGATTCATTTGCGTCTGAAGATCACGGAGGACCCCCGATCCAAATGTGAGACCTGAACTGCATGCATCAGCATAGTGAACCCACCAATCTGGGGATCTGCTTCAACCCTGTCCTGAGATCTTCCCACCCAAGTCTCCAGTAGCTTTCATGCTCCAAATCTAAAAGATATTTTTCTGTCTTTTTCTTGTATGACCTTCAAGCAGCATTTGACACTGTTACCAGTTACTAAGTATCTCTTAAATCTCTCCTATTTCCCCTGCCAAACCCTAACTAACCCTATTCTATTACAATCTCTCTCCTGCTGGGTAACATTAGCCTTAATTTTTCTCGTGCAACCACTTTACCTTGTTCAATGAAGTCTACAAAACAGTGCTGTGATCTTGTCCCTCCTTTGATTAAATGATTCCCCATCGTTCGTAAAACTTTAGGGTTCACAAAAGGACTTGTCCTGATTTGGCCTCTCTGGCCCCATGACTTACTTCTCTCCCTACTCTCTTTGCTCTGGCCACATGGCCTTCTTACATGTCCTCTAATGCAGTGGTTCTCAATTCTGGCTTCATATTAGAATTACGTATGGATCTTTAAAAAAAAAAAAATACTATTGCTCCAGAGATTTTGATTCACTGGTGCAAGGTGAGTTCTAGGCATCTGGATTTTCTTACCATGGGTTGAGAACCACTTCTCTAAAGCATCAAACCCTTTTTTAACTCAAGTCCTTAGTACATACTGTTTCTCTGTTCGAAAAACTCTTCTCCACTCCCTTCACCCCCATAATCTCTAGGTTGAAATTAAAACTTCTTTTAAAGGTGAAATTCCTGGATATCCTTTACTAGGTAGCTTCCTTTAATAATCCTTATAATTCCTCTTTAAGACAACATGATTTCTGTTGTTTCAAGTTTGCTTTCCCATAAGATTAAAGCCAAAAACTATATATTTTGCTCCTGCTCTAGCCCCACTGCCTAGCATGTAATAAATATTTAAAAAAAAAATCTGATGGTTAATTGAAAATGTCTGTATCCTGGGGATTCAGCTTTGGACAGATATTAAAGAACTATTTAGCCCCCCATCTTCCTGTAACAAGATTCTTGGCTGGGAAGGAAGAGTTATAAGGATGGCAAAGACTTTTTGATGAGGGAAGTGTGTATTTGGGGTCCCATGTTGAGCCTAGACCATGTTTATCATAAGATCCTAAAATGTCCGGAGAATTGGTGTTGTAGGCCCCAAGTCTTCCTGGAAGAAAGCTTTCTAAGGAAAGACAGCTGAGGCACAAAACTAGTTTAAAGAGAATGATCCATATAGAAAGATTGGGGCAATTCTATATAGAGCCCAGTAAACTCTCTTTCAAGGATTTCTCTCACCAATCTTCCTAGGAGTGTAAGTCATAAACAAGTAAAAACTAAATGAACCACAACCCTGATAGTGCACAGTGTGGTTACACTGGTTCTGGTGGCTTCTGCAGCAGTGGAAAATAATTTAACTGGCTTTGGGAATCAGGGATGAACTAATTCTGCGTGTAGCCTTCAGCTCTCTCAGTATCTGGCCTTGCCACGGTTGGAAAGATGTGAGAACATCAGCAAACACATCGCTACCTTTGGTAAGACACCAACACAGACAGGAAGCTGAAGGGTAAAGGCATTGGGTATTCATACCCTCAATTCATATTCTTCATCGCTCTGCATTTTGGTATTTTGCTACTGTCAAAGAAAAGGAGATTCTAGTGAGTAGTGATGAAGGAAAAGGTGCCAACTCACATAATATTCAAGAGGACCATGTCCATGGTTCCCTTTGAGCATTCCCAGGATTGTTTGGGAATTACTAGAGGGGAGCTCAAATTCCCCCAGTACAATGATTATTATGGTAATACCATTTCCCCCCAGGCTAAGGTGGCATCAGAAACACATAATGTATGTGATTTGAAACATCTGAGGCTTAAGGAACTAGTCAAATTGGCATGACTCCAATTTCTCTGGCCAAGAATGACAACAGATATTGAACAAAAATGTCAATGATATAAGATATATATAAAAAGCAGATGGTCCGCTTAAAGAAGAAAGTCAAAATAGTAAATATGGAAGCTTAAGGTCCACCAGGCTGGTCCTAGAACCTAGTATTATGAAAAATTTTACAAAGTACAGATTTCCAGGATTGTGACCATTTCATCATTTACTGTGGGTTTCCAATGAAGAGCCATAGTGATTAAGGAGTAATTGAAAATGAGATAAAGGAGAATTTATCCATATAATGGAAGTTAAAGCCAGAGTGATAATCATAATACCCCAGAGAGGCACTGAAAAATTTCTGGGAACACTGGTGAACATGTTATAGAGTCTAAAGAATAACAAAAAAACCTAATTGGGGAAAGCAGGTGAAGTTCCTGGCCAATTCCTTTAACTTCCTAGATTGACATCACTACAGAACCAGTTTATAGATGTTAGACAATCCTTATCACTTGCCGATGTGTGCACTGGCTTCTGGCATTACATTCACATTAGCGGTTCCTATAGTGCAGGCAAAAGCATGTCCACGACAAGGAGGGGACGTGCTGTAAATCAGTTATTCAACAACAACAACAACAAAATTGTGATGCCAAAGTAATGCAAGCAGAACAATAACCTGGTGATGGAGTTGTAGTAACAAATGTGGCTCCATGAGAAAAAGAGAAGCTAGCTAATAGATAGGAAGCAGAGGTCCATGTTATTATAGATCAGCTAATTGGCAATTTATTACTGTGAAGCAAGCTCCAAGATTGAGAAGAAATAGTTCACTTAAAAAGTGCTTCTCAATCCTAGCTGTACGTCACAATCACGGGAGCCTCTGTTTTGTTTTGTTTTTAATGTCTGGTCTTGAATACAGACCTATTAATTCTCTGGAGGTGTGACTGAGGAATCAAAATCAATATTTTTCAGCGACTCAATGTACAGCCAGTTTTGAGAACCAGTGATTTCGATTTGAAGTGTTGAAATTGACTTCCAAGGACTACAGCCCAGTCAGAACTTTGAGGAAAGTTCCCATTGAGGCAATAGTCCCGAAAGATCATTGCTGATATAGAGACAGAATGTTCAGTTGGTTACTGTCCAGAGAAATGGGTACTAGTGTATTTCTGGCCAAATTGAAAGAAAATGGTGACAAGGAAAAAATGTCTAACTTGAAACTAGACAAATCACCATTTATAGTTCCATGTCACAGTGAGAGTTGTCTGCCATGTGGAAAGTTTTTGTTCTCTAAGTAATGATAACATGCAATGTGGTAATAAGGAACATAGCAAAGAATTATTCTCTAAGTTGAGTAGGATCATGTTTGCTGTTGTTAGGAATCAATGATGGATATGATATAAATATTTTAGAGAAAGGGGCACCTGGGTGGCTTAGTCAGTTGAGTGTTCAGCCCAAGTCATGATCTTGGGGTCGTGAGATTGAGTCCCATGTGGGGCTCTGTGCTCAGTGGGGAGTCTGCTTGAGATTCTCTCTCTCTCTGTCCTTCCCCTTGCTCATGCCCTCTCTCTCTCTCTCTCTCAAATAAATAAATAAATCTTAAAAAATATATTTTAGAGAAAGAAGAATAACTCTTGCACCACTCAGTCTGAGCCCAGGCCAGAGACTGGGGTGTTAGGAAATGTTCAGTGTGCTCGTACCCGGGAAGGTCATGACAGCATACTTGTGTCTACTGGGGAAATGCCAGTTTTTAGTTCACATCCCAAACAGGAAGTTTCTCTTACCATCCTAGTTAGTTCAGGCTGGTTTAGCAAGATACTATGGACCAGGTGGCTTAAACGATGGAAATTGTACACAGTTCTAGAAGCTGAGAAGGCCAAGATCAGAGTACGACGGATTCAGTGTCTGGGTGAGGTTGCTCTTCCTGGTTTTCAGATGGCCACCTTCTCTTTGCATTCTCGTGTGGCAGAAAGAGAGAGAAAGCAAGCTCTCTTGCATCTGTCTTATAAGGGCATGAACCCCATCTTGGTGTTTAACCTCATGACCTCATCTAAACCTCATTTTACCCCAAAGGCCCATCTCCAAATACCATCACATTGGGTATTAGGGTTTCAAAATACAGTTTTGGAGGGGACACAAACGTGCAGGCCACATATGGACTTAATAGACAGGCATATAGTCCTATCCATTGGAATAGCTCTCGCATACCACAAAGGCAGGACGTGGATCCCACAGGGCATTCCATGCTGGAATCAGAGGAGCACTGAACAGACAGTAAAGGGCTTTTGTTAGGGTGACAAATAACCAGTGGTGGGCATTTGCATATGCATTAGAGGGAATAAATGCCCTTGGAAATAGTATTATTATACAGCAGGACCTAAGAAAGAACTTTGAGTTATTTCAGAAATACAGACTGAGAATTTCCATAAACAGTACTATTGGGTCTGATGCAAGAAGGTGACATTGCAACAGAGGCTTGCAAAAACAAGACAAGGATGCACACAAGGCAAGCGATGTTCTTCCACTAGGCGTTTTCCAGTTTCTTCAAAAAAGAATTGGAAAGTCTTAATGGAACCTCATTGATTATCATGGATAAGTTTAATAGCTATACATCGACCTGTATGTGGTTCTCATTCTACGGCATGAACAGTTCTTCAGTAAAGCCTGACTTAAATCATCCTGCTGGTATTTTTATCAAGAGACCACACTGAGTAGATTGTACTTACCAGTTACAGTGGTGTGCAGGGGAGCTCCTGGTAATGAACACGGCAAACAAAATTTCTTCTGGAAATGCTAATTATAGAAGCACAGTGGTTGGCTGCACAAGGCCACCATTTAGGCCAAGAAGCTATCACGGATTTAAATTAGAGTTTGTTCTCAATACTACGAGCTCTTGGATTTATATTCCAGTCCAGTCTCTGGGAAGGAGAGAACTACATGTGATGCCTCATAGGACTGCCAACATTGATTCTTTTCTTTTTCCTGATACTTCCAGGAGAATATAGCTACCTGCCTGTGGGATGCGTACTCAGGCCTGTTGGGTGATCAAGCCATGATTCTCGCTATTAACTCCAGGTACAGAAAGCTCTAATGCTCTCCCATTTCACTGACTGAAGATCTTTAAAATGCAATAGAGAAAAATCACAATTGTGGAAAACAGAAAACGGCTCCAAATCCCACCATCCTAACTCAGCAGCTACTATTTCTTTCTTTCTCGTGTTCTTCCTCAATTCTTAAGTATTGTACGGACCAGCAGGTAATCTAATTATTATAGAATAATAAGCAGATTTGCTGTAATATTTTTCCTTTTGGCCTTATGCCTTAAGTTCTTCTTTTTCTCCATACTCATATTTGCATTTTAATGGCGGTATAAGATTCCCCAATTTGGACATTTTAAAATTATATTTTATTTTGCCAATATTATGATAATCATCTTTGTACATAAAAGAGCATATCTTCTCTGAAATATTTTTTTGAAACAGCATTCTGAGGGGGACGTGACTGATTTAGATGATAGGCAACCACAAAAATGCCCTGCTGCTGGGAATCCTAATTGGTGGACAGCCCCAGCTTCTGCCTTTACAGATCCACCAGCATGACCGTCCAGGCACCATGGTGGGACAGTCAACTCCAGCGGGTGACTTTGAATCTAGGAAACCCATCAACCTGGCTGAAGCCTTCCTGGAAGTTGCTGTTGTCTAAGACACTTTCTACCCTAACCCCGCCNACCTCATCTAAACCTCATTTTACCCCAAAGGCCCATCTCCAAATACCATCACATTGGGTATTAGGGTTTCAAAATACAGTTTTGGAGGGGACACAAACGTGCAGGCCACATATGGACTTAATAGACAGGCATATAGTCCTATCCATTGGAATAGCTCTCGCATACCACAAAGGCAGGACGTGGATCCCACAGGGCATTCCATGCTGGAATCAGAGGAGCACTGAACAGACAGTAAAGGGCTTTTGTTAGGGTGACAAATAACCAGTGGTGGGCATTTGCATATGCATTAGAGGGAATAAATGCCCTTGGAAATAGTATTATTATACAGCAGGACCTAAGAAAGAACTTTGAGTTATTTCAGAAATACAGACTGAGAATTTCCATAAACAGTACTATTGGGTCTGATGCAAGAAGGTGACATTGCAACAGAGGCTTGCAAAAACAAGACAAGGATGCACACAAGGCAAGCGATGTTCTTCCACTAGGCGTTTTCCAGTTTCTTCAAAAAAGAATTGGAAAGTCTTAATGGAACCTCATTGATTATCATGGATAAGTTTAATAGCTATACATCGACCTGTATGTGGTTCTCATTCTACGGCATGAACAGTTCTTCAGTAAAGCCTGACTTAAATCATCCTGCTGGTATTTTTATCAAGAGACCACACTGAGTAGATTGTACTTACCAGTTACAGTGGTGTGCAGGGGAGCTCCTGGTAATGAACACGGCAAACAAAATTTCTTCTGGAAATGCTAATTATAGAAGCACAGTGGTTGGCTGCACAAGGCCACCATTTAGGCCAAGAAGCTATCACGGATTTAAATTAGAGTTTGTTCTCAATACTACGAGCTCTTGGATTTATATTCCAGTCCAGTCTCTGGGAAGGAGAGAACTACATGTGATGCCTCATAGGACTGCCAACATTGATTCTTTTCTTTTTCCTGATACTTCCAGGAGAATATAGCTACCTGCCTGTGGGATGCGTACTCAGGCCTGTTGGGTGATCAAGCCATGATTCTCGCTATTAACTCCAGGTACAGAAAGCTCTAATGCTCTCCCATTTCACTGACTGAAGATCTTTAAAATGCAATAGAGAAAAATCACAATTGTGGAAAACAGAAAACGGCTCCAAATCCCACCATCCTAACTCAGCAGCTACTATTTCTTTCTTTCTCGTGTTCTTCCTCAATTCTTAAGTATTGTACGGACCAGCAGGTAATCTAATTATTATAGAATAATAAGCAGATTTGCTGTAATATTTTTCCTTTTGGCCTTATGCCTTAAGTTCTTCTTTTTCTCCATACTCATATTTGCATTTTAATGGCGGTATAAGATTCCCCAATTTGGACATTTTAAAATTATATTTTATTTTGCCAATATTATGATAATCATCTTTGTACATAAAAGAGCATATCTTCTCTGAAATATTTTTTTGAAGCAGCATTCTGAGGGGGACGTGACTGATTTAGATGATAGGCAACCACAAAAATGCCCTGCTGCTGGGAATCCTAATTGGTGGACAGCCCCAGCTTCTGCCTTTACAGATCCACCAGCATGACCGTCCAGGCACCATGGTGGGACAGTCAACTCCAGCGGGTGACTTTGAATCTAGGAAACCCATCAACCTGGCTGAAGCCTTCCTGGAAGTTGCTGTTGTCTAAGACACTTTCTACCCTAACCCGCCTTCCTTCCTTCTCGCCTTGTCTTAGGAATCTCATGCACCTCTCATCCTGTTTTGGCATCTGCTTCCCATGAGCCCCAACTACTGCAGAGGGAATGAAAGCTTCTTAGAGCTTTTAATAGGGAGTCAGTTTGCAGTCCAGAAAAACCTCACTAATAATGTATGTTTCTTCAAAGCCTAGTCACATGAAGACATAGATACGTACATGCATTTTTCCACTTTAGTGATTTAATAGGGTCAAAATTGTACTTCCTTAGTGTTTCAATTTGTATTCCTTTCAAAAAAAAAAAAGACCCAGTATTTTCTGTATGTTTATATATTGATGAATTTTCTCATGTGGGCATTTTCTCGTGGTCTTTGCAGCTTCATGAGGATTTTAGTGGGGGCATATACTCGGTAAACGTCTCCTGGCATTTTTATGGTTTTAAAATTTTTATTCTTTTCGATCTTGTCAGAATTGATTTTAGTGCCATTGCTATATANTTGCTGTTGTCTAAGACACTTTCTACCCTAACCCGCCTTCCTTCCTTCTCGCCTTGTCTTAGGAATCTCATGCACCTCTCATCCTGTTTTGGCATCTGCTTCCCATGAGCCCCAACTACTGCAGAGGGAATGAAAGCTTCTTAGAGCTTTTAATAGGGAGTCAGTTTGCTGTCCAGAAAAACCTCACTAATAATGTATGTTTCTTCAAAGCCTAGTCACAAGAAGACATAGATACGTACATGCATTTTTCCACTTTAGTGATTTAATAGGGTCAAAATTGTACTTCCTTAGTGTTTCAATTTGTATTCCTTTCAAAAAAAAAAAAAACAAGACCCAGTATTTTCTGTATGTTTATATATTGATGAATTTTCTCATGTGGGCATTTTCTCACGGTCTTTGCAGCTTCATGAGGATTTTAGTGGGGGCATATACTCGGTAAACGTCTCCTGGCATTTTTACGGTTTTAAAATTTTTATTCTTTTCGATCTTGTCAGAATTGATTTTAGTGCCATTGCTATATGTTTTTTCTTTCACTTTTTTGTATGGCCTCTGGTATAAAATTAATTCCACATCACAATTTTACTATTATGTTCACTTTCTCCTAGTTTTCTGTTGCTTGATTTTTGTTACTCTCTAGACTATAACAGATATTCTTTATGTTATGAACTAACTTAAATTATCTTCACGATTTCATTATACAAACCAGAAGTCAACAAACTTGGCCTATGGGCTAAATCCTACTGTTTTTGCAGACTCCTGGTTTTGTACATTCTGAGAGATAAAAATTTTTTTTTTTTTTTTTTTTTTTTTTTGAGAGAGAGGTAGTGAGAGTGGAGAGAGTTGGAGCAGAGAGAGGCAGAGAGAGAAAGAATCCTAAGCAGGCACCACACTCAGTGCAGAGCTATGTGAGGCTCAATCTCATGATCCTGAGATCATGACCTGAACCGACATCAAGACGGAATGCCTAACTGACTGAGCCACCCAGGGGCCCCCCCCTTTTTTTTTTTTTTTTACATTTTTGAATGGTTGGGGCAGATTAAAAGAAGAAGGATATTTCACATGAAATGCTATATGAAATTCAAATTCCAAGGTGGGTAAACAAAGTTTTGTTGGAACACAGCCACATTTATGTATTTATTCATTCATTGTCTATGACCGATTTTGCATTATGATGGCAGACCTGAGCAGACAGAATCCATTTGGCCAGAAAAGCCTACTATACTTGTCATCTGGATGGTCGCAGAAAATGTTTGCTGATCCCAATACAGATATTTATTTAAAATGCTTCATTTCCAAAAGCTTGTTTAAACTCTGAATGCTTTTTTATATTCATCTGTATAAGGGAATAGTTATGTGTTTAAGGGTTCCAAGCTGTTCTTGAGTACCTTGATGGCAGTGGTAGATATAGGAGTGTGATAAAATTGTATAGAACTAAACACACACACACACACACATATACGAGCACAAATAAAACTGGGGAAATCTAAATAAGATGGTTGGAAGGAATCAATATCAATATCCTGGTGGTGATATTATACTATAGTCTTTGGAGAACGTTACAATTGGGGAAAACCGTGGGAAGTATATTAAATGTTTCTCTGTATTATTCCTTACAACAACATGTAAAGCTACAAATATCTCAAAAAGAGTTCTAAGAATACATTCTGACCCAACATGAAATATTGTCAATAAATTAGTGCCACATCTTCTTTATTCATTCATCTATTGAAGGGTGATGGGGTAGCTCAATTTTTAACTTTTTGAGGAAACTCCATACTGTTTCCCAAAGTGGCTGTCCCAACTTGCATTCCCACCAAAGTGTAAGATGGTTCCCCTTTCTCCAAATCCTCTCCAACATTTGTTGTTTCCTGCCTTGTCAATTTTTGCCATCCTAACTGGTGTAAGATGGTATCTCAATGTGGTTTTGGTTTGAATTTCCCTGATTGTTAATGATGTTGAAGGTGTGGCCCATATATATATTATGGAATATTACTCAGCCATCAGAAAGAACGATTACCCACCATTTACATCGACCTGGATGGAACTGCAGGGGATTATGCTAAGTGAATTAAGTCAAGCAGAGAAAGACAATTAT
>NC_048225.1:75159828-75251954 GCF_002007445.2 Ailuropoda melanoleuca
CCATAACGCTGGGATCACGCCCTGAGCCGAAGGCAGACGCTTAACCGCTGTGCCACCCAGGCACCCCTGGACAGCAATCTCTGATATGCTAGGATGCATCTGGGATTTTTTTGGGGTGGGATATATTTATCCTGTGTTTGAGCTCACTGAACTATTTTTATTAGACTGTGTCTTATTTGAAAAACAACAAACTCTAACACAATATTTTAAAATAGGAAATTGAACCCTTATGTTGTTCCTGTTTTTAATAAAAACTCTTACACTACTTCTCAATTAGCAAAATGCTGGTTTAAATAAAACCTTTCAAGAAATTATTCAAACTATTCCTTTTTCCTTAAAAAATGATGTTGATATTTATTAAATGCTTTTTCAAGATTGATTAAAGCACAATTTTTAATTTAATCTATTATGGGTATGTGTTAATTCATAGTTTTTAGAATATTGGTCCATCCTTATATTCTGATGATAAATCATAATTGGTGTTACAATATCATTTTATTTTAAAAATTATTATTCTAAAATTTTAAACTTAATACTCACAAATGAAATTAGTTAATTTTTTATTATTTTAATTCCAGTGTAGTTAACATACAGCATTATATTAGTTTCAGGTGTACAATCTAGTGAGTGATTCAGCAGTTCCATATATTACTCAGTGCTCATCAAGATAAGTGTACTCTTAATCCCATCATCTATTTCACCCATCCCCCAACCTGCCTCCCCTCTGGTAACCATCTTTAATCAGACTCTGTAGTTAAGAGTCTGGTTTTTTATTTGTCTCTTTTTTCCCCCCTTTGTATGTTTGTTTTCTTTCTTAAATTCCACATATGAGTGAAATTATATGACATTTGTCTTTTTCTAACTGGCTTATTTTGCTTAACATTATACTCCCTAGATCAATTTATGTTGTTGTAAATGTCAAGATTTCATTCTTTCTATGGCTGAATAATATTCCATTTTATAGCTATGCCATTTCTTCTTTATGCATTCATTTACCAATGGACACTTGGGCTGCTTCCATAATTCGGCTATTGTAAATAATTCTGCTATAAACATAGGGGTGCATGTATCTCTTTGAATTAGTGTTTTTGTATTCTTTGGATAAATACCCAGTAGCCCTACTGGATTGTAGGGTAGTTCCATTGTTAATTTTCTGAAGGATCTCTATATTGTTTTCCACAGTAGCTGCACCAGTTTGCATTCCCACCAACAGTGCAAAAGGATTCCTTTTTCTCCACATCTTCACCAAAATCTGTTGNTCTGTTCCTTCTTGTTGATTTTAGCCATTCTGACAGATGTGAGATGATACCTCATTGTGGTTTTGATTTGCATTTCCCTGATGACGAGTGATATTGAACATCTTCTCATGTGTCTGTTGGCCATCTGGTTGTCTTCTTTGGAGAAATGTCTATTCATGTCTTCTGCCCATTTCTTAATTTATTTGTTTCTTGTGTGTTGAGTTTGATAAATTCTTTATATATTTTGGGTAGTAACTCTTTATTAGACATGTCATTTGCAAATATCTTCTCCCAGCCCATAGGTTGTCTTTTAGTTTTGTTGGTTGTTTCCTTTGCTGTGCAGTATTTTATTTTGATTAAGTCCCAGTCGTTTATTTTTGTTTTTGTTTCCCTTGCCTCAGGAGACATATCTAGATAGATGTTATGGCCAAAGTCAGAAATTATTGCCTGTGTTCTCTTCTAGGATTTTTGTGGTTTCAGGTCTCACATTTAGATCCTTAATCCATTTTGAGCTTGTTATTGTGTATGGTGTAAGAAAGTGGTCCAGTATCATTCTTTTGTATGTAGCTGTCCAGGTTTCCCAACACCATTTGTTGAAGAAATTGTCTTTTTCCCATTGCATATTCTTGCCTCCTTTGTTAAAGACTAATTGACATATAATTGTGGGTTTATTTCTGGGTTTTCTATTCTGTACTATTGATCTATGTGTCTGTTTTGTGCCAGTACCATAATGTTTTGATTTCTACAGCTTTATAATATAAATTGAAGCCCAGAATTGTGATACCTCCAGTTTTGTTTTTCTTTTTCAAGATTGTTTGGCTATTCAGGGTCTTTTGTGATTTTATACAAATGTTAGTATCATTTGTTCCAGTTCTGTGAAAAATGCTGTTTTTACATCTATGTTCATCAGAGTTGTTGGCCTGTAGTTCTCTTTTTTGTGGTATATTTATCTGGTTTTGTATCAGGATAATGTTAGCTCCATAAAATGAATTTGGAAATTTTCCTTCCTTTTCTATTTTTCAAAAAATTTGAGAATAGGCATTAACTCTTCTTTAAATGTTTGGTTGAATTCACCTGTGAAGCCATCTGGTCCTGGACTTTTGTTCGTTTGGGGTTTTTTGATTGCTGATTCATTTTCATTGCTGGTTATCGGTCTGTTCAAGTTTTCTATTTCTTTCTGTTTCTGTTTTTGTAGCTTATGTGTTTCTAGGAATTTATCCATTTCTTCCAGGTTGTTCAATTTGTTGGAATATAATTTTTCATAATATTCTAATTATTCATATTTCTCTGGTGTTGGTCGTTATTTCTCCTCTCTCATTTTTTATTTCATTTATTTGAGTCTTTTCTCTTTTTTCTTGATAAGTCTAGCTAGAGGCTTATCAATTTTATCGATCTTTCCCAAGAACCTAGTTTCATTGATCTGTTTTATTGTGTTTTTAGTTTCTATTTCATTTATTTCTGCTCTGATTTTTATTATTTCCTTCCTTCTGCTGGTTTTAGGTTTTGTTTGTTGTTTTTTTTTTTCCTAGCTCCTTTGGTGTAAGTTAGATTGTTTATTTGAGATTTTTCTTGGCAGCTTGAGGTAGGCCTGTATTGCTATATACTTCTCTTTTGGTGCGTCCAATGATTTGAACCATTGTGCTTTCATTTTCATTTCTCTCCAGGTAATTTTTTTAATCTCTTCTTTGATTTCCTGGTTGACCCATTCATTGTTTAGTAGCATGTTATTTAACCTCCATGTTTTGGTGTTCTTTCCAGATATTTTCTGGTTGTTGATTTCTAGTTTCATATGTGATAGTCAGAGAAAATGTATGGTATGACTTTGATCTTTTTGAATTTGTTGAGACTTGTTTCATGGCCTATAATATGATCTATTCTGGAGAATGTTCCATGTGCACTTAAAAAGAATGTGTATTCCGGGGGGCCTGGGTGCCTCAGCCAGTTAACCATCCAATTCCTGATTTCAGTTCAGGTCATGATCTCAAGGTCATGGGATTGAGCCCCATGTCAGGCTCTGCACTGAGCATGGAGCCTGCTTGGGATTGGATTGTCTCTCTCCCTCTCCCTCTCCCGCCCCCCCCACCACTTGCACGCACTCTGTCTCTCTAAAAATAATTTAAAAATAATGTGTATTCTGCTATTTTAGGATGGAGTGTTCTGAATATACCTATTAATTTTATCTGGTCCAGCATGCCATTCAAAACCACCATTTCCTTGTTGATTTTCTGTCTGTATTATCTATCCATTGTTGTAAGTGTGGTGTTAAAGAGGCCTACTATTATTGTATTACTATCTGTTAGTTCCTTTGNACTGTTAGTTCCTTTATGTTTGTTATTAACTGTTTTATGAATCTGGGTGTTCCCATGTTGGGTGCATAAATATATACAATTGTTATATCATCTTGTTGGATTGTCCATTTTACTATTATATAGTGCCTCTCTTTGTCTCTTGTTACAGTTTTGTCATAAATTCTATTTTCTCCAAAGAGAAAAGCCGTAAGTATGGCTACTCTGGCTTTCCTTTGTCATCTATCTGCATGATAAATGTTTCTCCATCCCCTTGCTTTCAATATGCAGGTGTCTTTAGGTGCGAAATGAGTTTTTGTAGGCAGCGTATATAGATGGGTCTTGATTTTAAATCCATTCTGTCACCCTATATCTTTTGTTTGGGACATTTAGTCCATTTACATTCCAAGTAATAGGTATGTATTTATTGCCATTTTGTTACTTGTCTTGAGGTTGTTTTATAGCTCTTCTCTGATCCTTTCCTCTCTTGCTCTCTTCTCTCACAGTGTGCTGGCTTTCTTTAGTGATATACTTGGATTCCTTACTCTTTATTTTTTGCATATATATTACTGGCTTTCTATTTGTGGTTACCATTAGATTTGTATATTACATTTCTGCATATATCAATCTGTATTAAGTTGATTGTTGCTTAAGCTTGAGCCCATTCTTTACTCCTCTCCCCCCCACATGTTTGGTATATGATGTAATACTTTACATCCTTTTATTTTGTGAGTCCCTGGACTGATTTTTACAGGTGTACTTATTTTTATTGCTTTTGTCCTTCCTACTTTTCTTACTCTTACTTAAGTTCTCATAAGTAATCATACAGTCTCCTTTAACATTTCCTGTAAGGCTGGTTTTGTGGTCATGAACTTCTTTAGTTTTTGTTTGTCTGGGAAACTCTTTATCTCTCTTTCTCTTCTGAATTATAGCCTTGCTGGAGAGAGTATTCTGGGCTGCAGATTTTTTTTTTCCTTTCAGCACTTTGAATATATCATGTTACTCCTTTTTGGCCTTCAAAGTTTCTGCCGAAAAATCTGCTGATAGCCTTATGGGGTTTCACTCATACATAACTGTCTTCTTTCTCTTGCTTTTAAAATTCTCTCTGTATCACTACTCGTTGCCATTTTAATTATTATGTGCCTTGGTGTGGACCTCATTGGGTTGATTTTGTTGGGGAATCTCTGTGCCTCCCTGGATCTGGATATTTGTTTTCTTACCTGAATTAAGGAACTTTTCAGCTATTATTTCTTCAAATAAATTTTCTGCCCCTTTTTCTCTCCTCTTCTCCCCATATAATGAGACTGTTATTATGCTTGATGGAGCTGCTGAGCTCTCTAAGTCTATTCTCATTCTGCATAATTTATTTTCTCTCACCTGCTTAACTTGATTACTTTCCATTACTCTGTCCTCCAGGTTGCTAATTCATTCCTCTGCTTCCTCTAGCCTGCTATTTATTCCATCTAGTGTATTTTTAATTTCATTTATCATGTTCTTCATCTTTGACTGGTTCTTTATATCTTTGTTAAGGGTCTCACTGATGTCCTCCAATCTTTTCTCAAGTTCAGTGAATATCTTTATGATCATTACTTTAAATCCTTTATCTGACGTATGACTTATTATATACCCATTTTGCTTAAGTCTTTTGCTGTGGTTTGGTCTTGTTCTTTCCTCTGTCTTTTTTCCTCTGTCTCCTCATTTTGTCTAACTCTCTCTCTGTCTGTTTCTGTGTTAGGAAAGTCAGCTCTGTCTCCTGCTCTTGAAAGTGATGGCCTTATGCAGAAGAGGGCCTGTAGCGCTCTGCATTGCAGTATCTCTGGTTGACCAGAACCTGACACTTCAGGGTGCCTCCTGTGTGTGTTGCAGGTGCCCTGCTGTTGTGTCTTATCCCTTTTCCCTTCAGTCTATTCATCTGCAGTGGCTCTATTTGCCTATGGGCAGTGGCTTGTCCCTGTGGTGTTAGTGGAGCAGTCTGGGGCCACCTTGGGCTAGAGTTGAGTCAAATAAGCCACTTGCTATAGATGAGGTAGCACCAAACTGCAGGGCACTTTTCCTGTGTTGCCCCCTGAGAAATTTTTGTTCATGGGTGGGGCCTGCAATCAAACCAGTTGTCTGCCCCCACTCCCTGCTGGGGCTACCCTCTGACTGGTATGCCCCTCGCTGTAGGGCAGAGTCACTTTGGAGTGGTGGTGGCCATTGTTGACACTGCTTGCACGTTGCCAGGCTTGTGTCTCCTGATTGAATAGGCCAAGGAGTGGATATGACACCACCAGTGGGATGGGGTGACTAGGGTGGGGCTCACAGTTTTAGGAAGGTGTGCATTAGTCTTCCATGGGGCTGCTGCCACCAGGGGACTGAGGTCCCAAAAACTGGTCCAGGAGAAGCGGTGCTGGCAAGGTTTATGCCCATCTTCTAGGGGAGGGGACAAACAGCACCAGGACTGAGGCGAGCTTGACTGGAAAGGGCACATCCACTGAAGCTGGGGGGTGGGGGAGAGGGGGAGCCCTTGGTGTAAGCAAGTCAGGTAGCGAATGCCTTTGCAGTGCTGGTTCCTGCAAGTGGCTNCTTGGTGTAAGCAAGTCAGGTAGCGAATGCCTTTGCAGTGCTGGTTCTTGCAAGTGGCTGTGTGTTTATGCCGAAGGGCAGGGGAGTGAAGAGTGAAATGGCGCCTGCTAGCTCCTCGGTTCCTGGAGAAGTCCCTCAGGGGTCCTGCCAGTACCTGTGTTCCTGAAGGAGTTCTCCGGTGATTTCTGTCCCTCCAGGACGGGCTCTGAGATTAGTAAATAACACTCCATCCCATATGCCCCAGGCATTTTTCAAACTGCTGCTTTTATGCTGCATCTCCATGGGCTGCTCGTCTGCTCTCCCTTTAAGGACAGGGACTCTGCTTCCTATCCCCCTCTAGGCTGTCCCAGAACCAAGACTGTTAATTTTTAAATTTCCAGGTTTTAAGTCCCACTGGTTGTAAGGACTCATGAAATTTGGTGTCTCTAGTTTTCAAAGTCAAATGTCTTCTCTATGGGTTCTCCCCAGTGTTAGGGTCCTTTTCTCTCCTTTCTCTGTGCCTGCAGGCTCCATCCCGTCCCTCCTGAAGATGGCCCTTGGTCTGTTTAGCTCCCCATCATGTTTCCACCCTTTCTATCTTCTTAGACATGGCCTCTTTACCTTTAGTTATAGAGTTTGTTCTGCCAGTCTTCAAGTCCTTTTCTGGATTATTTACACTGCTGTGGGTATTGTCTAGTTGTATCAGTGGGACAACGCGAGCTTGGGTTCTCCTATTCTGTCAACTTTCCAGCCTCTCTGGAATTAGTTAATATTTTTGAGATTGTCTCTTCTTATAACTCTGTTTGAATAACCAGATCCTTGATTACCATTCATTAGTGGTTCTTGTGAACTTATAAACTCATTTACTATTTTGTGTTGAAGTGTGTGTGTATATCTTACCTAGGTGAAATAACTAGGATTTACAACATAGTACTATACAAAGACAGATTGTATGTACACATGAAGACCTTACGTACTAAAATAATACTTTATGTACCAGATAATAGTTGGTCAGAGTACGACAAACAAAATTTGTAAGAAATTTTACAAAATTAAAGGAAAACTATTATGTCAAACAGACCAAGTTTCTGATGTCAGCTCCACCATTACCAGATTTTGTGGCTTTGATGAAGTTACTTAACTTCTTAATGCCTCAGATTCCTTATCTGAAAATTGAGGGTAATGATAGTACTTACCTCTTAGTACTGCCAAGATGTATTGAGATAATGCATGCAGGCCAAGTAAAATACCTAATGCCTGGGGTTAAAGAACTCAGTATCAATGCTTCTTAACCTATTTTATTCTCCTTTGGGAATCTGATGAAACTTTTAGACTATGCCTCCCCTCAAACTGCACGCAGACACATAGAAACAAAATTTGGTATATTATTTTATAGGGTTCATGAAAAGACAGACGCTGGATTAGAATCCTCTGTTTCATATTTTTAGTTTTTTTTTTTTTTTGGTCTACCTAAATGTGTTAAAAATCCCCCAGATAATAGTTTTCCTTTAATTTTTATATTTTTTAAAGATTTTATTTATTTATTTGACAGAGATAGACACAGCCAGCGAGAGAGGGAACACAAGCAGGGGAGTGGGAGAGGAAGAAGCAGGCTCATAGCGGAAGAGCCTGATGTGGGGCTCGATCCCATAACGCCGGGATTATGCCCTGAGCCGAAAGCAGACGCTTAACCGCTGTGCCACCCAGGCGCCCCTAATTTTTAAAAAAATTATTGTAAATTTTGCTTTTTGTACCTTAGCCAAGTATTATTTGGTACATAAAGTTTCACACAAGCTATGTCCTCATATAAACCTGTATAATTTAATAATATAAATCAGTTTTATTTGTTTCTATTAAGCCTATACTAATAGCTTACTTCTTTTTTTGACTACTGTAGGCTTTCTTTATTAAATTTGCCAGCAAGGATCATTATACTTATTATTCCCCCCTTTCCTCATTTTATACTTGTTCATTTTGCCTATGCCCTTTATTTCTTTGCTTACATTTTTAGTAGCTTTAAAATCTTGTTACATGCCTAATTTGTCATTTTTCTTTCATTTTATTTATTTATTTTTTTAAAAGATTTTATTTATTTATTTGAGAGAGAGAGAGTGAATGAGAGGAGGGAGAGAGAATATGAAGCAGACTCTGCACTTAGCACTGAGCCCAACGTGGGGCTCGATCCCACAGCCGTGAGACCATGACCTGAGCCAAAACCAAGGGTGGGACGCTTAACTGATGCCCTTTTTTTTAAATGAGAAAAATTCTAATAGTATTCAAGTATTTTTAAATACTTTGAATTTTCTCATTTTTAAAATAGATTTCTCATTGTGATTTGAGAATAAAACATATACCCTTTTATATTTTGTAATCTTTTACAGCTTGTAAAAAAACCTTTCACAAATATGATAAATATTTGTCAGCAGTCCATGATTATTGGAAAAGATAATCCTTGTTACCTCATTTCATGTAATTTATTTATAACTCCCTATTAATTTTAGTGAAGATCTCCTCTTTTGCAGAGTTTTTAATTTTTACTACCATATGCTGATGATTGAATGCTTAATCTTCTATGACTGTGTCTGTTTTTCTTGTATCTTTAATAGTTTTCTTTAATAATTTCTATTTCTCCTCTGGGAAACAAACTGAGGGCTTCAAAGGGGAGGGAGAAGGGGAATTGGGATAGGCCANTAATAGTTTTCTTTAATAATTTCTATTTCTCCTCTGGGAAACAAACTGAGGGCTTCAAAGGGGAGGGAGGAGGGGGATTGGGATAGGCCAGTGATGAGTATTAAGGAGGGCACATATTGCATGGAGCACTGGGTATTATATGCAAATAATGAATCGTGGAACACTACATCAAAAACTAATGATGTACTGTATGGTGACTAACATAACGTAAAAAAAATTATTATTAAAAAATAAATAAATAAATAAATTAGATAACATCCTAAAAATTCTATTTCTCCTTGTATTTTTAATAAATTAATACTTTTTACATTTTAATAATTATTTTAGTAATTTAACTTTTTTCTGCATGTTGTTAGCTATTAGCTACTCCTTTTATTATTTTAAATGATTATATATATATATCTCTTAATATTCTTTCATTTGAACTAAACATTTTATCATATTAAAATGTCCCTCCTGAGTTATTTGTGATCATGTTTAATATAATTTCCCCCATGCTTTTATTAGGAAGCATTTACTTTGTTTTCTTCAATTGTGATTCCTCAAATTATACTTGCAAAAATATGTATTGCCTTTTGCTTACTGATCATACAGTAATTTAGTGAAGAATGCTTATTCTTCCTTCTCAAGTTTTTTTCTATATCACCTGGTTGTGCACCCTGGAATACAAAAAAAGCATGTGCACTGAAATTTTTAATTCTAAGACGTCCCTTATTGTAAAACACACTAGTAATTTAATAACTACTCTTTTGAAAGCAAATTATATTTGGATCCAAAAAAAAAATAATGTATCCTTAATGGCAATTGTCCATGTTGACCCATAGATTTGCATGTGTCTTTCTTCTTTAATATCACCAATGTCTCACACTCAACCTTCCTCACATTCAAAATTTGAAGATCTGTTGCCCATTAGCAGTTATTCACGGCCTTAGAGGCTCATTACTTTTCTAATCTTTATTCATGACTTGGAGCATTTTAGCATTTTTTAGGACTAGCAGTATGATTTCAAACTATGTTGAAGAAACTATTTTCTATTTCATCAAAATCTTTATTCTGCATTTTTCTAAGCCAAGTTATTTATCCCTAAAAGTTAAATACCTTCCCCTGAAAATTCTACTGGAAGCTCTTGACAGAGAGCTATTCAGAGTCTAATAATTCATTAAAGCCATGAATAGTCAAATTAATCTTCTCAAGAGTTGAAAATTATCTAGTATATTCTAAGAGATTCCATTTCAAACAGTGGGCATTAGACACTTTGATTTTCCTGTCCAGTAGAGAAAAGATATTCTGAGTCCAGCATAAAATTTCCTACCTTACCATCTATATCACTATCTTTTCAAAAAATAAGAAAATACTTTCAAAAAAAATCAGGAAGAACTGTTATCTACATCACACATATCTAAGGAATAACAACTATGTCATAACTTATCTTTCCAACTGCTGATAGGCAGGTTTATTTGCCAAGAATTGGAGGATGCATCCCAATAATTTCAGAAATATTAAAATGCAAGAAGCATAGTATCCCGGTTTAGAGGAGATGTGGCAGTGATATATTTCAACTAAAGCTCAGCATGGCTTTGTGGGCTTGCCTGGAAATGTAACCACTCTTTACATTATTATGTCTATGGAGAAATATATTCTGGTTTCTAAATAACTGATTACAGATGATTTTTAAAAAGAAACTCATTCCTTTATATTTAAAGGACCATTGTCATTTTTATGAGAATATTTAAAACCACATGTTATTTAAAGCCAAGAACTGGGTCTCATTTTCTAGTACATTCTCTCTTACGTGAGAAGAAGCCACTAAACTTAGGTTACATTGTTCTCTCTTCTATTTAATAATTACAACTTTTTCTTACCAGCTTCGTGGATCCCTTACTGCAGTTTGAAACCCAGCTGAAGATAATAGAGTCATCCTTTAAGATGGTATTTGCTTTACCAAGTCTTGAGAAAGTGAGGGAAATGGGAAACAGTGACAATGAAAAAGAGGACTTGGAGGTGAGTCTCTACTTGCTCAATTATTATGAGACATTGTTATGCACCACAGCAATCCTGCAGACCGCCCCTCCACAGGTCATAAACTTTGTTGTTATCTCCTTCGCCCTTTTTAGATACAGTAGATTAACAACAGTATATTCCAGCATTAATCCATACTCCCTGGACTTCTTGTGAGTTCTGCAACTCATGGGATTCAATGGATTGTGTAGGAGTTATAGGAACAAATGAGTGAAGAGATTTTTGGTTAATTGTTTTAGCAAGGACAAGAGTTTATGGGGAAATGCTGCAAGAAAGGAAATAGCAAAGAAAGGTGGAGAGAGGAATATGCCTACAGTAAGGTGAGCAGTATCTCTGGCCTCCATTTCCTCAGCCCAGCTGCATGGTGCACCTGCCCTATGAGGTAGAGATGCAATTCACGGCACATGGTGCTGAGAGAGGTCTCATCTCTACAGCTGCCTCTTTTCTTACCTTCAGTTTATGGGGAGAATGCAGGACCCCAGGACACAAAACCACAGATATGGAGTGAAATTATACAAAATTTTATCTGGCTGGCTGGCTGTGTAACTTTTTTGTTTTTCAGAATTTATATCAAAATATTCTCAACATATTTGAGGACACTCTTCTGATCTTAGTGTCTAAAGACCTCTACAAACTTCAAATCTTAAAGGTAAAGTAAAGGGAAAATAAGCAATTTTGTTTACTTGTTTTAAATCTAAAGAGCTCATTATGTTTCATTTATTATTTCCCTTTTCCCATACTTATGTCTTCTTCAAGTATTTGGTAGCTGAATTTTTTTCTTTTCCTCACAAGCCATATAATTATCCCCCAAATGAAATCACTTCCCTCTATTTGAATTACAGAGACATACTGTTAAGAATTCAATTTTAGGAAGATGGCATCAACAAAACACTTAAGAAGCCAAATGTTACGTGGCAATGTAATAGTGAATACAATATGGGTTAGCAGAAAAGAGAGGGTGATTGGTTTGAACTATCTGCAGATCCATGCAACAATACTTTGATGGTGTCTATATGCTTGCTTCCTCCCCAACAACTCTGGAGCTAAAGCATCCTATCTTCATGGATACCATGGTATCAGAGGAAAGCCTAACAATTGCCCAAATCCCCACTTACATCCAGACCTCACTGTTTTTAACATCCCAGGCAAAGACAGGAGACTGCTCAGGATGTCTTATTATCTTCAACTGCTTCTAATAGGATGGCATTAGGGACACCTGTCTGGAAATACTGGGAAACCAAATGGACTTAATCTACCAGGAGCATTATGAGTTTGTGCAAATCATAAAATACATTCAAGTCAAGAAGCAGAATTGGTATCTGTGAAGACAAGAAGGAATGTGAGGGAAAATAAAATATACGGAGTTAATTTGTGCCTAATTTGAGTCAAATATTTTCTGTGCATTTAAAAAATTTAACCTCACAACCCTTTAAAATAGTTATTATTATCCCATTATTACAACCATCTCCCCCATGCACGCTCTTTCAAACAATAAGCCACTGTTTTGTTTTGTTTTTTTTGAGTATTTACATCAGGCACTAAGCTGAATACTTCATATATAGGTTATCTCATTTAATCCTTAAAATATCCCTCTGAGGAAGTTACTATTATGTTCCCCCATTTTGCTGATAAAGAAATGGAAGCAGAGAGAGGAGTAGTAATATGTGTAATGCTCATGAATGGGAGAGCTACTCTAACTTCGTAGCCTGTTACTTATCCATGCTGTTTTTATACCTTCCATGTCTAGAAACCCACTTGATTCTCAAAAAGAGCTAAAATCCCACTCCTGGAAAAGGCACAGGCTGACCCCCCTGGGATTTAGAGAATCTTCTGCCCTAGGAAATGGACTTCAGCACAGGTTTATACAATGAGAGCAAGTGAAAGGGAGGAGATTTAGCATAAATACTGCGGACTCCAACCCAGTGCTTTAAGAAATCTGTTAGTGGTGGTTGGTATGTGAGGCATATGCAGTCATCTTCCCTTCCCAAGCTTGTAAATATGTTCCTGCATCTGAAGATTTAGAACAAATAGAAGTTACAGCAAGATGGAGTTGAATCAAAATTAGCAAGAACTTTCTAACTGAGCTGTCTCCAGGAATATTCTCTGCAACTATGAGCCAGAAAATATCTGAGTGTTGAATCTGCAGAGGAAATTCTGCAGTAAGATGACATTTCAGGATCAGATGACATTTCAATTCTTTTTTAAAACCGAAAATCAGATCCTGTGATTAGAGAGAAAGAGAGAGAGAGGATATGTACTCTGAAAGAAAAAAAAAAGGAGAGGCAACTAGCAATCCCATGATAGCTTCCTGTTAAACTTTTCCTGATGATGGACAAAGCGACGCACATCATTAGTAAATATTTGGTGTCTAAAATTAAATAACATACAACCTAAGCGTAGTTACTACAATAGATGAAGTGGTGTACTAGATAGCGTGCAGTATACAACTAGCTTGTTGTCATCTGTTTGAGATAAATGTAGGTTAGATGTGAAATAATCAGGGGTCCATGGGGACCCTTGACTTGGTAAAGTTGAAGACTAAACAGAAGGGACTTGTAGAGATGGAAACACCATGCTCTAGGATGATTCTTATGTTTCCCACAGGACATGGCTGTGTGGATGAATGAAGACAGCTCGTACCTGCAGGAGAGAATTGTAGTGATCATCAGCAGGGTGCTAAACTTCGCATCCAGGAGAGTCAAGGGATATGTAAGTCACACAGTGCCATCATGCCACCTGCTTTTGAAGACTGCATTTCTATAGAGCTGCTTTCCAAGTCTTGGGTCTTGAAAACTACGAGCATGCTGGCAGGTTGGGATATTAAGAAAAGAGTCAATATACTACACGATTTTATGTCAATCAGAGCAGAGTCTCTCACCCAATTGATGAAGACCCTTTATGCTTTCCACAAACAGAATGAATGTGTCGAAATTTTTGCTGACTCTGGATTCTCCTCTGTGGATCACGATCAATGTTATCTGCAACCTTATACATCCTTCTATCCCTTCTATCCCTACTTTCCTTCTTATTTCTCCTTTTCCTAAAATATTTTTAAAACCATTATATATTTATTATATATTTATTTGAAATTTATACAAGTAATTCCTGAGTCTTCTCATTGTACAACATGAAAACACCTAATCTCCTCCCTACTACGCTGCTGTGATATGGGTCCTGCCAGAAAGCCTTCTGTGTACACACCCACGTAAACATGCACAAACTGAGATACATCGTTTTTTGCTTAGTCCTTCTTTATTAAAATCACATTATATTTACACGTGGTTCTGCAATTTGATTTTTTCACTGAACAGTATGTTCCTCAGATATTTTCATAGCAACAGATGTGGAGTTATCTCATTCTTTCAGCCAAACCATATATCCCATAGTTTTAATGTACTGTAGTCTACTTACTTATAGATGGACATTCAGGTATATTTAGGTTTTTCCTAGTTCGACAATATACAAATGGTCATCTTTGTTCAAGTATGTATGTACTTAGAAATACTTAGAAAGATAATAGATCAAAGAGTAGGAATAGTCTCTAGTTTTAACACTACAAAATTACCTCCAATTTGTATTCCTGTGATATCAGAGAGATTGTTTCCCTACACCTTCACCAACACTGGGAAGTAATTGGACTTTCTAATTGTTGCATTTCAGACGAAGAACAAATAAGCATCTCATAATTGTCAGTATTTGCTGAGGTTTTCTATATTTTTCACAACATCGTCGTCTTCCTTCTAAGCAATCTTACTATCTATGAACATTTCTCTCTCTTATGGATACTGTGTATTCAGCCTCTGTTTTGCAATTCATCCTTAACTGTGATTTTTAAACATTCACTTCTAATTGCTTATCTGATTGTTTGAATGATTTCAGGAGTTCAGAATAAAGAGGATCCGACACATACATTCATGATATCACCTTCATGTACCCATTTTCTACTACTTATGCAAATAGCTTCCAGACATATTGAGACAAAAAGCCTAGATAAACCTTGAAGCATATCTGAATTTTTACTGTTTTGTTTAAAATCAGCTTTAGGATGTTATATACTTTACTTACATGAGGAAAGGTAGTCCATGATGTTCTTTGCATCACATTGATTCTCTATTTCAAAAGAAAGATGGAATGGTTTGTTTTAATCTTCTGGTTCTCTCTCATTCTCTAAAATGGTTGGCTATTCATTCAAATATTTGAAAGGTTAATCATACAAAATTTTGCAGCAAGGCTTGAGATTAAGTGTAGTTCACAACTCTGGCCTATTTTCTGCTCAGTTCCTAAATGTTTCATGCACTCAGCAAGTATTTGATGGTGACTGCCTGATCGAGATCTATTCACATGCTTCTATCTGCTTTTGCATTTTCATTCAATATGCATATATTCATTCGTTCATTCTAGTGAGTTCCAATCAGGCAACAGGTAAGACATTTTGGAGTTTTGTCATCTTCTATCCCCTCTCAGTTTCGATTATGTTCATAAAGTTCATTCTCCCCTACACATATCTCACCCCTCAATTGTGAAAAAATAAATGTGCAATTCCACTTCTGTGGTAGAAAGCTCTCATGAATTGAGGGTTCCTACCTATAACTGAGATATGTGTGAGAAGCCAAGTAGGATAACCTATTACTTTGTTCTGCAATGCTCAGTAGGTGCCACCAGGTGGAAGCACACTAGCATTTTCCAGAACATGGAAGCTAAGCTAGCATCAACCAACCAGTTCATCAAAGTCAAGGAGGCATAAAACTTAAGTCAACTTTCTCTTTATGATAATGTTCTCTAAAGATGGTTAAGTCCATGAAAGTAATGGAGGTCAGAGGACAAATATATGAAATAAAACAGTCAATTGTATTATTAAATTAAGAGCTAAGCTTCCCACAGGCCTTGTCTGAGTACCTCTATGTCTGACATATTGAAGATAATCAGTGAAGATTTGTTTTGCCCTTCTCTAATTATATGTAACTATCCATTCTGTCCTCAGGTGCTGCCCATTCACTGGAAAGACTTCTTGTTTTTTTTGTTTTGTTTTTTTGTTTTGTTTTGTTTCATAAACTACCCTAGCCATTGTCTTCCAGAGTCTCACAGGCCCTTGTCCTATTGAACAATCCTGACTACCATTTGTATTCTATCAAAAATACTTTTTAATGTAGTAATTCTCCTTATATGACCCATGTGTGCTATCATGGTGAAAATAACTTCTACACTCAAAGAATATGTGTCCCTTCAACTAAACTATTCAATTTTCAAACAGGCAAGGAAATGTGAGCTAAACATGTTACCTTATATCATTAACATAAAAATTTTCCCTGGGTTTGCTCTTTTGGCACATCAGCATTTGAAAGGTGGGTGGGATTCAAGGAGGACGATGGCAGTGGAGTAGGAGGATGTAGACTTACTTTGTCTCATGAATACAAGTAGATAATTAACAAATTATCCTAAATACCCCAGAAATCTGAAGACCAGCAGAACAAACTCCACAACTAAAGGCAGCAAAGAGTCCAAATCAAAGATGGTAGGAAGTGTGTTCACACAGTTTGGGAGAGAAATGAATCATGAATGCTGTGGTGGGGAAGGGCAAGAGATAGACTAGCACAGAGGGAAGCACACAGGGAAGATGATTTCTCCATAGCAGTTGGCTTGGAATGCAAGAGGGGCCAAATTTCCTAAGTTCTTGCAACCACTGGGGCTTAAAGCCTGGAGTTTTAAAGGTCAGCAGGCTTGGCTCTGGGAAAGCCACAGGGTGCTGTTATTAGAGAGAAGGCAGTACAAACAGCCTGCAGACATACAGTGTGGAAACAGTGATATGAAGAGCATTCGAGGCACACAGTGGGGACGTTATTTGTTCTTCTCTGAGTGTGTCCCAGAGAGACAGCATTCATGGAGAGACTCCTCCAGGAGCAAAGGAACTCCCCTGCCCCTCAGAATTAACCCAGAGCCACGCATAGGGACCAGCACAGCACCAACACTAGCTACCTAACTTTCTTACACCAAGCCCTGACGCCCCATGATCCAGTAGAACCACCCCTCCCAATCACACTTGCCTTAGTCCCAGCCCAGCAGGCCCCCTTTCCCAGAAGCATGGCCCAAACCCCTGCCCAAACTCAGTCTCCTGACCTGGGAGTTTTGCAGGGTTTCCGTTCTGGTAGTCGTGGTGACAGGTCTCATCTCACAAGCAGACCAGAGCACCCACAGTTAAAACTTGCCACATTCAGGCCTGGAACCAAACACTGCCCACAATAGGTAAAGAGTCTCTGCAGACAACTGGCCTGAAGGATAAGATGGCCAGGACAGAACAGCAGAGTGCACACAGTACACATTGGAGATATTCCCTGAAACAACAAGCCCTGGGGAAGAGGGGACACTACACTGCAGGCCGCTACAGGATCTCTTCTTCATAAGGCCATTACCTTCAAGAACAAGGAGATGTAGCTGACTGTTTTAACACACAGAAGCAGGTACAGAGACCTAAACAAAATAAAAATACAGAGAAATTAGTCCCAAATAAAAGAACAGGACAAGCCCACAGCCAGATCTAAGTGAAAAACATAAATAACATGCCTGATAGAGAATTTAAAATAATGATCATAAAGATACTTGCTGGACTTGAGAAGAGAGTGGAAAGCATCAGTAAGAGCATTAACACAGAGATACAGAATTACATAGCATAGGTAAAGGGCTCAATAAATGAAATCAGAAAGAGGACTGATGGAATGAATAGCAGGCTTGGAGAAACTGAGGAACAAATCAATGACCTAGAAGACAGAGTAATGGAAAGTAATCAAGGTGAACAAAAGAGAGAAAAAAGAATTATACAAAATTAGAATAGACAGGGAACTCAGTGATTCCATCAGACATAATAACACTCATATTGTAGGAGTCCCAGAAGTAGAAGAAAAAAGCAGGGAGAAATTTTCTCGAAAAAAATAATAGCTGAAACGTTTTGGGGAAGGAAACAGACATCCAGATCCAGGAGGCACAGAGATCCTCCAACAAAATCAACAAAAGCAGACTCGCACCAAGACATATTGCAATTAAAATGGCAAAATATAGTGATAAAGAAAAAAAATTAAAGCAACAAGACAAAAGACATCACTCAGTTACAAGGGAAAACCCATGAGGCTGGCAGGAGATTTTTCAACAGAAACTCAGCAGGCCAGAAGATAGTGGCATGATATATTCAAAGTGCTGAATGGGATATATCTGCAACCAAGAATACTCTATCCAGCAAGGCTGTTATTCAGAAAAGAAGGAGAGATAAAGAGTTTCCCAATAAACAAAAACTAAAGGAGTTCATGGCCACTAAACCAGCCCTGCAAGAAATACTAAAGGGGACTGTCTGAGTGGAAACCAAAGATCACAATTGGCAGTATAAAGATAGGAAATACAAAAGCAGTAAAAAAAATGAATATTTCTGTAAAAAGAATCAGTCAAGGAACTCACAAAATAAAAAGATGTAAAATATGACAACATATACCTAAAATGTGGGGAGGAGAAGAGAAGAGAATGCGTTCAAATTTAAGTGACCATAAACTTAATATAGACTGAAGAGGTTGTATACAAACCTAATGGTAACCATATATCAAAAACAACTAGTAAACATGCAAAGAATAAAGGGAAAAAAAAACCAAATATATCACTAAAGAAAACCAGTAAACTACAATAGAGAGAAAGACAAAGGATCAGAGAAAATCTTCAGAATCAGCCACAAAACAGGTAATGAAATGGCAATAAATACATATCTAACAATAATTACTTTGAATGTAAATAGATTAAATGCTCCAATCAAAAGACATAGGTTAACAGAATGGTTAAAAAATCAAGACCTATCTATATGCTTCCTACAAGAGACTCACATCAGACCTGCAGATTGAAAGCAAGGGGATGGAAAAACATTTATCATGCTAATGAACATCAAAAGGAAGTCAGAGTACCAAAGCATGTATCGGAAAACTAAACTTTAAAACAGACTGTAGGGGCGCCTGGGTGGCTCAGTCAGTTAAGCATCTGCCTTCAGCTCAGGTCATGATCCCTGCTCAGTGGGGAGTCTGCTACTCCCTCTGCCCCTCCCCCTGCTTGTGTCTTTCACTCTCTCTCTGTCTTTCTCTCTTGCAAAAATAAATTTTAAAAAATTTTAAAACAGATTGTAACAAGAGACAAAGAAAGTCACTATATAATAATAAAATGGGCTTTCCAATGAGAAGATACAACAATTATAAATGTTTATGCACCTAACATGGGAGACCCAAATACATAAAACAATTCATTACAAACATAAAAGAATTAATTGATAGTAATACAGCAATAGTAAGGTACTTCACCACCCCACTTACATTAATGGACAGATCATTCAAACAGAAAATCAATACAGAAACAGTGGTTTTGAATGACACACTAGGCCAGATGGCTATAACAGATATATTCAGAGCACTCCATCCTGAAACAGCAGAATACACTTTCTTCTCAAGTGCACGGAACATTCTCCAGAATAGATCACATACTAGGACATGAAAAAACTCTCAACAAATTCAAAAAGATCAAAGTCATACCACACATCTTTTCTGACCACAACGTTATGAAACTAGAAATCAACCCATGAGGGGCGCCTGGGTAGCACAGTTGTTAAGCGTCTGCCTTCGGCTCAAGGCGTGATCCCGGCATTCGGGTATCGAGTCCCACATCAGGCTCCTCCGCTGGGAGCCTACTTCTTCCTCTCCCACTCCCCTGCTCTGTTCCCTCTCTCACTGGCTGTCTCTCTGTCACAGCAATAAATAAAATCTTTAAAAAAAAAAATCAACCATAAGAAAAAATTTGGAAAAACCACAAATAAATGGAAGTTAAATAACATGCAACTAAACAATGAATGGATCAACCAGCAAATAAAAGAAAAATTAAAAATAACTTGGAAACAAATGAAAATGAAAACACATGGTTCAAAGCCTTTGGAATGCAGCAAAAGCAGTTCTAAGAGGGAAGTTTATAGCAATACAAGCCGACCTCCAGAAGTAAGAGAACTCTCAAATAAACAGCCTAACCTTACACCAAAAGGAGCTAGAAAAAGAACAACAAACAAAACCTAAGACCAGCAGAAGAAAGAAAATAATAAAGGTTAGAGCAGAAGCAAATAATATAGAAACTAAAAACAAAACAAACAAACAAAACCCCCAATAGAACAGATCAGTAAAACCAGGAGCTGGTTCTCTAAAAAAAAAATCAATAAAATTGATAAACCTCTAGCCAAACTTAATATGAGAAAAGAGAAAAGACTCACATAAATAAAATTATAAATGAGAGAGAACTAACAACCATCACCATAGAAAAATAAACAATTTTAAGAGAATATTATGAAAAATGATATGCCAACAAATTGGACAAACTAGAAGAAATAAATAAATTCCTAGAAACATATAAACTACCAAAAAAATGAACAGGAAAAAATAGAATATTTGAGCAGACTGATTACCAGCAATGAAACTGAATCCGTAATCAATAAGCTCCCAAAAAACAAAAATCCAGGACCAGACAGCTTCACAGGTGAATTCTACAAAACATTTAAAGAAGAGTTAATACCTAGTCTCTCAAAGTATTCCAAAATATAAAAGAGGAAAGAAAACTTCCAAATTCATGCTATGAAGCCAGCGTTACCCTGATATCAAAACCAGATAAAGACACCACAAAAAAAGAGAACTAGAGATCAATATCTCTGATAATCAAAATCCTCAACAAAATATTAGCAAATAGAATCCACCAATACATTAAAAAAATCATTCACCATGATCAAGTGGAATTTATTCCCAGGATGTAAGTGTGGTTCAATATTCACAAATCATTCAACGTGATATATCACATCAATAAAAGGATAAGAACCATACAATCATTTCAATAGATGCAGAAAAAGCATTGACAAAATGCAATATCCATTCATGATAAAAACCCTCAACAACATAGGTCTAGAGGGAACATATCTCAGCATAATAAAAGCTATCTATGAAAAACCCATAGCTCACATCATCGTTACTGGGGGAAAACTGAGAGCTTTTCTCTTAAGATCAGGAAGAAGACAAGGATGCCAATTCTCACCACTTTTATTCGATATAGTACTGGAAGTCCTAGCCACAGCAATCAGACAACAAAAAGAAATAAAAGGCATCTAAATTGATGAGGAACAATGGAAATATTCACTATTTGCAGATTACATGATACTCTATATAGAGAACTCAAAAAAACCCACCAAAAAACTGTTAGAACTGATGATCAAATTCAGTAAAGCCACAGGATACAAAATTAATCTACAGAAATCTATTGCATTTCTATACACCAATAATGAAGCATCAGAAAAAGAAATTAAGAAAACAATCCCATTTACAACCGCACCAAAAATAATAAGATACCTAGAAATAAACCAAACCAAGGAGGTTAAAGAGCTATACTCTGAAAACTATAACAACACTGATGAAAGAAGTTAAAGATGACACAAAGAAACAGAATGACATTCCATGCTCATGGATTGGCAGAACAAATATTGTCTACAGTACCCAAAGCAATCTATAGATTTTATGCAATCCCTATGAAAATACCACCGGCATTTTTCATAGAGCTAAAACAAATAACCCTAAAATCTGTATGGAAGCACAAAAGACCCTGAATAGCCAAACGATCTTGAAAAAGAAAAGCAAAACTGGAGACATCGCAAGTCTGGACTTAATTTATATTACAAAGCCGTATATCAAAACATTATGGTACCGGCACAAAAATAGAAACATAGATCAATAGAACAGAATAGAAAACCCAGAAATAAACCCACAATTATATTGTCAATAAATCTTCAACAAAGGAGGAAAGAATACCCAATGGGAAAAGACAGCGTCTTCAACAAATGGTGTTGGGAAAACTGAACAGAAACATGCGAAATAATGAAAATGACCACTTTCTTACACCATACACAATAGTAAACTCAAAATGAATTAAGGATCTAAATGTGAAACCTGAAACCACAAAAATCCTAGAAGAGAACACAGGTAGTAACTTCTTTGACATTGACCATAGCAACTTCTTTCTAGATAGGTCCCCTGAAGCAAGGAAAATAAAAGCAAAAATAAACTATTAGGACTCCATCAGAATAAAAATTTTCTGCACAGAGAAGGAAACAACCAACAAAACTAAGAGACCACCTATGGAACAGGAGAATATATTTGCAAATGACATATCTGATAAAAAGTTAGTATCCAAAATATATAAAGAACTTAGAAAACTCAACACCCAAAAAACAAATAATCCAATCAAAATATGGGCAGAAAACATGAATAGGTATTTCTCCAAAGAAGACCTCCAGATGGCCAACAGGCACATGAAAAGATGCTCAGCATCACTTATCATCAAGGAACTGTAAATCAAAACTACAATGAGATACCACCTTCCACTGTCAGAATGGCTAAAATCAAAAACAGAAGAAACAACAGGTTTTGGCAAGGATGTGGAGGAAAGGAACCCTCTGGCACTGTTGGTAGAAATGCAAACTGGTGCAGCCACTCTGGAAAACAGTATGAAGGTTCCTCAAAAAGTTAAAAATAGATCTATCCTATGATCTAGGAATTGCACTACTGGGTATTTATCCAAAGAATGCAAAAACACTAATTCAAAGGGATACACGCACCCCTATGTTTATAGTTGCATTATTTATAATAGCCAAGATATGGAAACAGCCCAAGTATCCAACTGATGAATGGATAAAGAAGATGTGATATCTATAATGGAATATTACACAGCCATAAAAAAGAATGAATCTTGACATGTGCAACCACAAGGATGGAGCTAGAGTATTATGCTAAGCGAAACAAGTCAGTCAAAGAAAGATAGATACCATATGATTTCACTGATATGTGGAATTTAAGAAACAAAGCAAATGAGCAAAGGGGGAAAAAACAGAGTGAGAGAGACAAACCAAGAAACAGACTCTTAACTATAGAGAATCAAACTGATGGTTACCAGAGGGGAGACACATAGGGGTGTGGGTGAAATAGGTGATGGGGTAAAAGGAGTGCACTTGTCATGATGAGCACCAGCTAATGTATGGAATTGTTGAGTCACTGTATTGTACACCGGAAACTAATATAATAGTGTATGTTTACTAACTGAAATTATAATTTAAAAAAATAAATAAAAGAAGGGTGGAGGATTTCCGATCACAGCTGACAGATTGTACACGTGTCTTTCTCTCCTCTCCTTTAAAGTCCTCACAAAATGGTAGTAATGACATTTGTGAAATTAGTACAAATTTTTGATGGGCTAGAGATGTCAGTAAACTTCTGGATGATAGAAAAGACAGAAAATGGTAACTGACAAAGCCTAGCACAGGAAGCTGAAAGGCAGGTGCATGTGATTAACAAGGGGGTACAGATTTTTAGGAAGCAGTTTGCCCTGTGCAGCCCTGGAGAAGCTGGAGCTGTGGAAGTCCAGTAATTAAAGGTCAGAGGCAAAGGACAGCCAAAAATATATGCATTAACTGAAAGGATTCACTGAAAGTTTATATAGAAGAATCCATATTGCCTTCCATCCCCCTTGACACATGTGCTATATTCCACAGGGACATGGACCATCGGCAGGTAAAATTTGAGGACTTTTCCTCAAAATGTTGAGAAACTCCCTGAGAAAATTGTCTTGATTATGTTGTTTCCATATATTTCAGCATGGCCCCAGCTTCCCCACCCAACCACTCTAAAGCAAAGCCCACCTGTTGACAAGCCTTGCTCACATACCTGAATCCTGCCAGGAAGCATTACATTGTTAAGTACGACTAGATAACTAAGGTTTGCCAGACATTTGATTAAACCCTGCCAATACAAGAGTCAGCCCAAGATAAATAAAGAGAAAAACGTGATTGTCAAAAATAAAGAGACAACTCAGGGCACAGGTGAGACTTTAGCCTCAAAGAGGGTAGAGAAGACATATTTACAAGCCAAAAGAAAATATAAGTAAGCACGGCTCATGCATTGAACAATTTTACTTAGTCACAATAATAAGACTACATTATTGATTTTCAACTTTTAGGATCAATCTAGAGATCAATCACCAAAAAACTCAAATAAGTCAGTGAATACAATGCAAATGCTATAAACTTAACAATGCAAAAACACAAGTGCAGCGAATCGTTTAGTGGTTCTTCAACAAGTTAAATATAGTATTAATATGTGACCCAGCAATCCTAGGTATATACCCAAAAGAATTTAAAACAGATGCTCAAACAGAAACTTCTACACAATGTTCGTAGTGGCTCAATTCACAATAGCCAAGAAGTGGAAACAACCTAATTGTCCATCAGCAAAGTGAATAGAAAAATAAAATGTGGTATATTCATACAATGGAATATTACTCAGCCATAAAGATAAATGAATTCAGATATATAGTGCAACACACACGAAACTTAAGAACATCACACTAAGTGAAAGGAACTATCCACAAAAGGCTACATGGTGTACGATTCCATTTATATGAAATAGCAGAATAGGCAAATCCACAGAGACAGAAGGCAGCTTTGTGGTTGCCAGGAACCAGGAGGACAGAGGCATAAGGAATGACTGTTTAATGGTACATGGTTTTCACTTGAGGTGACGAAAAAGATTTAGAGCTAGAGGGGTGCCTAGATGGCTCAGTCAGTTAAGTGTCTGACTCTTGGTTTTGGCTCAGGTCATGATCTCAGGGTCATGAGATTGAGCCCCTGTCAGACTCCAAGCTCAGTGCAGAGCCTGCTTAAGATTCTCTATTTCCCTCTCCCTCTGCACCTCCCTCCTCCAGTCATGCTCTCTCTCTCTCTCTCAGGAAAGAAAAAAAGGATTTAGAGCTAGACAGAGGTAATGGTTGTTGAACATTGTGAATGAACTTAATGTCCACCGAGTTATGTACTTTAAAATGATTAAAATGATAAATTGTAGGTTATGTATATTTTTTGCCACAATAAAAAAATGCAAAATAAAATACAGGCAAAAGAAGTAGGGAAGTAGAAAGTGATAGAAAAAAAGTTGAAGGGGAATAAGAGTGCTCCAAAACACCTACTATATAAAGTGGAGGATCAACAAGATATATTACAAACAAGAAATAAAAGTATTACCATATTATGCAAATAGAAATGCTAAAATAGTATTTTCTAAAAATAGTAATACACCTAACGGGTAATATGCTATTTTGAGAGGATTGTAGCATCCTCTCATAGTGGAAAGATGTAATTGAGCCAAACCCTAATTTATCACAGCAGGAAGAGATAGGCAATGTCCTAAACTGATATTAGAACAGAAATGGAAGTCCATTGTTAGAGATAAAGAGGTGACTTCCAGAAAAAGCAGCTAAAAAACTTAGGAGTGGTTTCCTCTGGAATTTAACACCTAAAACTATCATTATTGTTAAGATAAGAAACTGGAGGGGCCAGATCTACAAAGAAGGATTCCAGTAGGAAAGGGTCAGAAAACCAAGCAGAAATACTTAGACTAAGGGATGAATACTGAGACACTTCTTTTCCCAGATATTGACCTTTCTTTTCTTTCCAGCACTTGGATAGATTTTCTATAAAAACAGGGCCATATTGTATTGGAAGTTCCCAAACTCTTATGTTGGGGAGGGTGTAGCTGTGGTTGGCACACTTCTGAAGGGGCTGTGCATGCATAATCAGTGTGCTCCATGGTTCATATAGCCTTCTTCCTACCTTGTCCTACCCAAGGTCATGTTCCCCACCCTCCTCAAACAAGCCATACAATCTAGACATGGCCGCACCTACAATAGAGACAATACCTAGACAGACCTGATCCAGCAAACAGAATAGACAGACCACTGATAGTTTCATTTACAAAAACACCTGCTACGAATTGCGCATCCACAGATTCTTGGGAAGAGATAATCAGAAAGGCCATTTGAGGCAAAAGTTATAATACAATAAGACTTTAGGGGCAAACCCCTATAAATTGTCCCCAGTGTCTGGGAACTAAGCTGGGAAAAGTACTCCTCCATCATACCCAATACAAAAATACAACTCTCTGCTCTGGTGATTCTTAAAATCTTGCCATTGATGGAAAAAGAAAGTTGGAATGCAACTCCAAAGAAAAGAACATCCAAGGAAAGAAAACAGGTATCCCTAGAGCCTAGAGTAGAGGCATCCCATACTGTCTGCTTCTAGATTCTCCTAAGTCATAGGACTCCTAGAATAGAGGGTCTCCAAGGCCAGCCCTACAAAAAAGTATGGGCAGAAAGAATCAGAGAACATCCACAGAAGCAAAAGATTATCTCCCCTTCTTCTACTGAGACTATCACTCCCGACATCCTTGTTCACTTATGCCTTTGGTCATTGATCCAGGTTGCTTCCCATTCTTAGGAATAACTCTGTGTGCATGTGTGTGTGCATGTGTGTGTGTGTAGATTGAGAGAGAGAGAGAGAGAGACTGGGCAAGCAACATAAGAGGCAGGGACAAGGGGCCATAGGAGACAAGAAGAAAGAAGAAGCAGGCCTCAGAATCTTCCCAGAGCATTGACTTGGACTCTATCTTTTACCACCAACATTTGCTCTAATCCTCAAAGAATCTATTTAGGAAAAGTAATCACCTGTCAGAAACAAGAAGGCTCACTAGTTTACCAAACCTACATGTAAATAGAATTCTTTTTATTTAAAAAAATGGTAATGGCACTCAAACTTTCACAGAAGCAGAACGTCTCTTCCACCTCTCTTTTCTTCTTGACAAATCAAGATGAAAATCTAAATATTTGAGTAGCCTGTGTGTCAAGGAAATTGTAGGAGGAAATACGTATATATTCTAATAGTAGCTTTGACATCAGAAGTAAATGCCCCGAGTTTTAAAAAATGAATTTCCCTGGGAAGAATTCCAGGGAGGAATTCCAGGAGGAAAAGTTACATTTCTCCAGTGTAACTGAAGTGTGTCATCTTAAGTATGTCATACATAGAGAAGAAAGCATGAAAGTTTTAGGGTATCCATCCCTGCCCCAAGATTCTGGGAATTTGCTACCTAAAAATGGCTACCTGATTCATGGAATAGAAACTGGCATTAGTTGAGTTGCTATTCTTTACAAGCACTTTGCTAAGAACTTTCTTTTTTGTCATAAATAGCCCCCCAATAACTATTACACGGTAGCATTTGTTATCCACATTTCATAGATGAGGAAATTGAGGCTCAGGAACAGATTTGAATATAGATTTTGTAAGTTCTGAAGCTCATCCTCTAATCCTAGTCTGCTTTATATATTAGAGGATCAGATGTAGACATGCAATGTTAACTATGCATAGCAAATGCATTTTGTCCTCCTTTGTTTTTCCATTAGGGAAGTGTTGATGCTCCATGTTTGGGTGTCCTGGCAGCAGAACTGTCTCTTCTGTGTTGCCACAATGATCCCTTAATCACCCAACAAGCATCCTCAGGATTGTATCACCTCCTCTGCCTTGCAAAGTGTCAGAATGGTAAGAACGATTTACCATCTCTTCTATTGGATACTAAGAATTTGTCCCTATTATTCTAATTGTGGGTCCCAAGAAGACTCTATGTTCGTAGATTTCTAAATCCTTCCCCAAGATCTATAGCCCCACTTTCTAAAATATATTTTGTAATCTTTTTTAGAATTAGCAAAATATGCTAGTAATATTTGGTTCTTCAAGATCTCTAAAGTACTATACTTAGATTAGTGTTGGGTGTTAATGGTGGGGACAGGAATGCTGCGGGGAGAAAGGGGAGAAGAAGAAGATTAGGGAAGAAGAAGAAAGATCACCAATGGGACTTTTAAGAAGGAGGCATATTTTCCCTTCTCATGGGGCATCAAATAGAATACTCAGATTCTTGCTTCCGTGGTTGGGAAAATTTAGCCCAAGAGTAAAATAAATGCTGCTCTGGGCAGCCTAACAAAACATAAAAGCAAGTCCTGAAAGTATCAAACTGTTTCCAAATAATTTAAACAGAGGACAGATTTATCCTCCCATAATACATAATTCATATATATATATACATATTTGTTCTTAAGGCGTTGAACATCAGATAACAAAGGACAATGAGGTAGAATACTCAACGAGTTTTGGTCCATTAGAAGGAAAAAAATTTTCTCTAGACTAAATTGTTTTAGTGCCACTTAACAAAGCTTAAAACTTAAAAACAAGATCTCAAAAGATCAAGTGATCTCCAAGTACTTTAAATGCTCCTCAGAATGAAGCTCAAGTCTAGGAATACAAAAATTCCAGCACTCAGCAAGTCAAAACTCAGTGTCTGGCGTCCAGGAAAAATTACTAGGTATGCAAAGAAGCAGACTACAACCCATAAGGAGGAGAGGAATTAACCAAAACTGACCCAGATGATAGAATTAGTAGACAGGGATATTAAAACAATTGTTGTAATATATTCCATTCATTTAAGGAGTCAGAGAAAAAGATGAGCGTGTTTAGTAGAGATATAGAAAAATTTCTGAAAGACTTCAGTTGAAACTCTGGAGATGAAAACTGCAATATCTGAGATGAAGGAGCTCCGGCAGAGATGAACAATGTAATTTTCCTGCTCTGCAACTTCCCCAGCTCCTTGCAAAATGCCTCCAAGACTGCTCTCCTACCAAAAAACAGTCCAACTTAGCAACAGCTTTTCCAGCGCACTGAGTAATGCATTTGATGGCCTTAATGTATTCACTCTCTGCTCAACCTATTAAAATTATGTCTTTCATTCAGATTTCACAGAGGCCTCACTTAAACACTTTATGGACCCTGGATCAGTGCTGTCATAATATTTGATGGGATTTAAATCAGCAGAGAGTTAAATTTCAGAATACTTTAGATCTCCAGAATTGGGTAGGAAGGAGAAATTGGAAATAGCAATGTCATAGAAGGAACCAGTGATCAAATAAAAACCTTACACTTTTTCCCTTAATACAGCGGATACTGAAAAAAATAGATCCAAAACGAATGATAAGTCTGGAAATCACTACCTCATGCCTACTCCCTCTGATATAGAATTCCAACCTAAGGTCTTGCAACAGGACAAAACTAAAATTACCCAGGTAACTTGCTCCCCACCCCCCACTTTATCCTATGGCTTTTATTTCATGTGTGTTATTACTTTAAGTGGCAAGTTATTTCAACAGTTCATATTTTTAAATAAATGTTTTCTATGTTTTTAAAGTTCAGTGAAGCACAGAGTAAATAATGTGTACTTGGTTTCCCAATGTTCATCTCTACGAATGAGAATGATGCCTATTATTCCTGAATATAGCAATTTATATTATTTTATGTGATCCTTACAGAATGAAAATAAGAGAAGTGTTTTCTAGTTTTATTCTTTTTGTTCGATTAATAAATACGCACTAAAGATCGGCAACTTCTGGTTATTTAGCAAACGTAATGGAGTCGCCAGTTAACAGGCTTTTCAATAGTATTATATTTCACTCAACAAGCATCAAAATAACCTGCTCTAGATTTTGTTTTTAAAAACCTATGAAATTTTAAAAAATTAAGTTGAAGTGGAAAGCTTAGTACCAAGTAAATAGTTTTTACATTGACCCAACCCTGGGAAAAGCCATGAGGCTCCGAATACTCCCTCACTTTCTCCAAAGTACAGGGCTTATCCATATGCTTGAGAGGTCACCCCGCTCTGCAGCCTAGGTTGGGCTGTCCCCACAGATGGCCTTCTAGCCTCACACACTGAGCCAACAGCTCAGCAAAGCTGCTGGGAAGCCCTTCAGGCAAATTCACCTCTTGGGGTGGGAGAGTCTTATGGTTCCTCCTAAAACTACATACATAAAGCAGTGTCTTCTCCTCCCATGGCTGAGATAGATAGAATTGTGGGAGGCTGAGGAGCTGTGGAAGTGATAAATCTTATATAATATGGGCAAAAATACTGCATAGGTATCGTCAATATGTGTTTGCACAATGGTGCATTTTTCCAAAATCAAGCATTCTTCTTAGCCACCTCCCCTCAAAAATCACGAGCCTGGTTGACTACGAAATCGTCCACTTACGTGAAGAAACCAAGCATCTGTATAGGTTTACTAGAAAATTCTTCTACATTCTTCAATCTCCACTCCAGTGCCCTGGAGTTGGAATCCGGAACACCATGACTGAGCTAGTGAGTGGAGCACTGGCAGCCCCCTCAGAGCCCCTTCCAAGCAGTTCATGAGGCTAACTACCACCAATTTCGTGTTGCGTTCTGTCTTTTCTGAGTTTAATGTCCTTCCGATTTGGAAATGCTGGGGCTTGGAGGGAGGGTGCCCTGGGTCCTCGCGTTCATGACCTGTTATTTGGTTCCCATTTGTGAGACCAAAGCAGGCCAGTCGTGCCCTGTGTGCAAGAGCAGTAGCTGGAAAACCCTGAGGTGGGGACTTTCAGAGGTAGATTGGAACAGGTGTTTTGAGAGAATCTGAGGTTGTAATAATGGAATCAAGGAGACTATAGCCAAAGACAAAGTCCAAAGGATGTGACTAGGAGGATAAGCATCAAGGTTTTTAGCCAAGAGAGCTAGAAACAAAACACCATGAAATGGGAGGATCAAATTTAAAAAAAAAAAAAAAAAAGAGCAGGTTACAGATTAAGAGCCTGTTCTTTTATATAGTGACCAGTTATAAGAGAGGACACTGTCTTCTGAAGGAGCCACAGAGGGTCATAAAAGTGTCACAGACTAAACAAAAAAAAATGTTTATGCCAAATAAACTAGTAATCTCACTCATGGGAATTTTTAGAAACAAAAAAAACTCAAAATAATATATCTACTTATGAGAAGAGTTTCTTCACAGATGTGTGGTTTATTTTTTAACAAACTGTGTGTCAAACACAGAGAAAGAGATGATAAATTGTGGAATATCAAGTTAATAGTATACCATGCAGCCATTATAATGAGTAGCAGCAAGAATATATAAGGGTGCCTGGGTGACACAGCGGTTAAGCGTCTGCCTTCGGCTCAGGGCGTGATCCCGGCGTTCTGGGATCGAGCCACGCATCAGGCTCCCTGCTCCACTGGGAGCCTGCTTCTCCCTCTCCCACTCCCCCTGCTTGTGTTCCCTCTCTCGCTGGCTGTCTCTCTCTGTCAAATAAATAAATAAAATCTTTAAAAAAAATAAAAATAAAAAAATAAAAATCAGAAGAAAAAAATAAATGTAATTCCACTTGAATTATCAATATCTAGACAGTTGTAAAATATGATTTTTAACGTTTTTGAATGGAGGAAGAGGGCCACAACAGCAAAAATGCCTAAAGCCTACAAAAATCACTTGGCTCTACCTGGCCCCAGAGCTTCCTCCAGAGTGATTGAATTCAGTTGTCTTCCTTATATCACCATAGGTAAGGCGTGAGGTCACAGCTCTCCTTTTTGGTTTCAGAGTGTAGGACACACCCTACTGCCATCCTTGCTGACTGATTTTGTGTGGAGTCTCTTGATGAAACTCTCTTCACCTAATCACATAACCGCATTCAAGGCATCAACCATGCTGAAACTGACCCTGGAGTATCACGCGCATAAGGTCACCATGGTAAGATACGCCACCGTGAGTAGAGGAACACCGATTTTATTCTCTAAAGTGCTCTTGTTGCCTTTGTTATATGCCTACTTCTTTTCCTCTGTATTTCTTGCTATTGTTCGTTATGTTACTTTATTCAGATGAGGCTTTTTTTTGTGAAATATTTCAAGCACGCAGAAAAGTTTAGAAAATAATGTCATGAACATTTACCTACCAATCATACCAAATCATAGCATCTTGCCACATTTGCATCAGGTTTTTTTTTAATTTTTAAAATACCATTTGTTCAACAAATATTTCATGAGGACCAGTAAATGCAGTGTATTTTTACCACCTTTTTTTTATTATGTTCAGTTAGCCACTGTATGGTATATCATTAGTTTTTGATGTAGTGTTCAATGATTCATTAGTTATGTATGACACCCAGTGCTCATCACAACACGTGCCCTTCTTAATACCCATCACCCTGACCCCCTCCCCCCACCCCCTCCTCTCTGTAACCCCCAGTTTGTTTCCCGGGGTCCAGAGTCTCTCATGGTTCATCCAGCTCTCTGATTTCCCCCCCTTCAGATTTCCCTCCCTTCCCTATGATCCTCCGTGCATCAGTTTTTTTAAAGAATACATTAATAACAGTAAAATAGTACATATATAATTGAAATCTCCTGTGTAACCACTAGGGGAAGTTTTCAAGGACCCTCAGCTTGCTATAGGGCTGGTTACATAATTCGTGGGGCCAAGCGCACATGAATGTAGGGCTTCCTGTTCAAAACATAGGGGAAAAGTGCCATTAAATATACAAACATATGAAGGTTTTTTTTTTCCTTTCCTCCAGTCGCTTTCTTTCTCAATTTGTCATAGCATTTTTATTTTCAATTTAATGTCTTTCTAAGCTAAAAAAAAAAAAAGCAACTAAATTTTTGAAATAACACAAAATTTACCATCTTTATATTGTGCAATGCCAGTGGTAGATGTAAATGTAACAGCATTTAACTCAACAAAATAATGCAATTCACATTTTGTGGCTCATACAGGAATATGTTTTGGCTCAGGTCATGATCTGGGGGTCCTGAGATCCAGCCACACAGAGCTCCTCCTCACTCAGTGTGAAGTCAGCTTGAGATTCTTTCCCCTCCCTCCCCTCCTGTTTCTCCTCCCGCTCGCATGCACTCTCTCTCTCTAAAACTAACTAAATAAAATATTTTAAAAATAAAATAAAATCAGTTATGATGGAAAATTGTTCATGGTTAAAATTATCCCTGAAAAATCCCTAAATTGCCCATGTAGAATGTGGTTTACAATCTCTAAATAAATCTAACATGGCAAGTCTTTTCTTAAGAATTAAAGCAGATCATTATTGCTATCCTTGAGTGTATAGTAACATAGCTGGCTTGTTTTGGGGCATGCTGCATGGAAGGGAAAGGGGGTGAGAAGAAAGAGCTCTAAACTCATAGTTAAAAGGTCTATGGAGAAGAGCAATGTTTAATGTCCCCCATTTCATGTTCACCATGCAGCATACGCAGTGTGAGGAATGTCCTGCACTCTTAACACTTCGCTTATTTATTTATATTTATTTATTGCTTGGAGAAGGGGGTGGTGCCGATAACTGACTGTATATGAGACAATTGTAGTGGAATGTAAATTACGTCAACCAACATTTCAGCTTATGATCTCTGAGGAATATTTTCCAAATAAAAAGTGAAGTTATCTTGTTGGATGAAATTTGATGTTGAATATACAGCCATTAATTTGAGACAAATTTCAGGTCTAGCTACTAATCTCCTTGTTCAAGAATTAATAAAAAGGGGAAAAATAAAACTGACATAGGACCTACGAATAGAATTTGCAAGATTATGTGACTCAGTGTTTACCATTCTGGGCCATTCTTGGAATACATAGTTGATCCGTTTTGTATGTAGATTCAAGTCTTCTTTAATTGTCAGAAAGGTTTTTTGAAGTATACAGTTCCATTGTTATTCTGTTCCATTGTTCTGATTTCCTTCTTAAAGGACTTGAATTATACAATGTTTTCTATACCAACCTTATATGTCTTAAATAAGGAAGTCTACCTTCCCCAAATAAATTTTTTTAAAAAAATGGGCATTTTCCCACTATCAATAAAAGCATAGGCTTATTTCTCATCCCAATAAATATTTATGTTGTGTAGTCATACACATAAATTTCTTCTCGTCTTATTTGTGTGTTAATTGCTGCCTTATCCAGAGAAGGACTGAATTCTTACATGCAAGAAATGCCTTGCTTTAGAGGTGGCCATGGAACAAAAGACTCTTGTTGACCTATAAATGACTTTTCCAGGTGTCTAAGATTGTGGATGCTATTTATAAGCAATTGTGTGAAGATTCTTCCCACATCATGAAGCATGCTATGTTGCGGGTCATCACCTTGTTAACCCGTACTTCACCAAAGAAGGTTATCTTTCAACTTATGGATTACCCAGTCCCAGCAGACAAGTAAGACCCCCTCAGCCTTTCCATAAGGGTTTGTTCACAGCCTCCAGGATCCGACAGAGCTGGGCAAGTTAGGCCTGGCTTCTTTTTTTCTGGAAAAAAGATATCTATTTCTGCATCACACAGGATGATCATAAAGTTTCAATAAGATCACGCATATGATCTTTGTTTATTCATATCCTCATACAATACCTACACACGGTAAACACCCTCGACAAATGATCATTGTCACTGTTATTTATCTGAGGCTTTAAATCGTGTTCTGCTGCATATCCCATAGGAACAAACCTCTCCTCAAAGTGATGATGGGTTCTTCCCCATAAGTGATAAAATTTATAGGGCTTTTTTTCCTCATTTATGAAGAACAGTTGTAAGGTATTTCCCCCCACCAACAAAATAATGAGACACTAAAAATAGCTGTTCCTTAGCTATTTATCAGAAATTCATGATCGAGGATCCTGGAAACTATTAAGGAAAAAAGAATACCAGTGTGAACCTATGGGACTGTATGAGCCTAACTCACATTAGAAGAGAGTAGTAAATGACATCACTCCATTTCTATCATTAGTACTTTGAGAAGGAAGGTAATACTTCTTCACTATTAACCGTATAAAAGGCAGGAAGTTATATTAGGGAAAGGATTCAGGCTTTGGAAACAAATGGATCTGAATTCCTTCCCAGACACACAAGTTTCTAAACTTCTTGATCCTCAATTTGTCTGTGAGATGAGAAAAATTCTTTATCTATACAGCGAGTATATGGGTCTTAAATGAATTAATGTCTGTGAAAGGGCATCAAAATGCACAAAATGCTAAACCAATTATACGGCTGACTTTTTTTTTTCCACCTGAAAGCTTATATCTATTTGGGAGGCCCGTAAATACAAAGTATTTTACTACTTAGAAAATTCCTGGAAATTAAAAATCTTCTTATGACTCAGTGTTTTCTCATTCAGGAATTAAGCACCCATTGTATGTAATATATTACCAGCCTTCAAGCATTTTGTTCAGAGGGAATAGCTCAACATTGATAAAAGTTGCCAGTGAATCCAGCACAAACATATGAAATGAGGAGGTACAGAAAGCAAGCATAATTAGAGTTAGGTGAACTTAATTAAAATAGTCACCGGCAGATCTTGCGCAATAGGAGGTGAGGATTGAAGCAGAAAAGACTAAGATTTAGAGTTGAGCTAAATCAGAAAAACAGAGAGAATGTCTGATCAGCTAGAAGGTATGATCAAGAGGTAAGGGAGTGAGACAGGGCATATAAGACTTGATGTCCATGTGGTTCTAAGCACAGTTCTAAAGCTGAGCCCAGAAGACAGGAGCAGTGGAGTAATGGGTTCTGAAAAGCTGGTATGTCTGTGTTCTGGAGGACCAGGCCTCCCTATTAGGAACCTAAATGCAGAGAGTCTATAAAATAGGGTTCAGAACCCAGCATGGATTGATAACAGATCAGGAATATACCCACACAGGGGTGCCTGGGTGGCTCAGTCATTAAGCGTCTGCCTTCAGCTCAGGTCATGATCCCAGGGTTCTGGGATCGAGCCCTGCATCAGGCTCCCTGCTCAGTGGGAAGCCTGTTTCTCACTCTCCCACTCCCCCTGCTTGTTTTCCCTCTCTTGCTGTGTGTCTCTCTATCAAATAAATAAATAAAATCTTAAAAAAAAAAAAAGGAATATAACCACACAGAGGTGTGTAGCAGTTTTTAAGATAAGCAATAATAAAAAATAATCTTGAAGAGTGGCAAGTGTATAGAAAGGAGCTAGGGGACTGGAGTTTGAGAAGCCAGGGTTCTAGTGACTGACATCAGTGTCATTAATTAAATGTGTGACATTTCACAAAAGAGCCCACTCCTCTGAGCTCAATTTGAACTTACTTTTCTAACTTTTAAATTTATATAGTTAGTTTTTTCCTTAGTATTTCTACCTAAAATTAAGGGTTTTTTAAAAGTTGATATATTTATTAATATTAACTTGTAATTTTATAGCAATTTTTAAATATTCTATTATTCCTGGACAAACAAGATTACAAGGTGGGAGGACCACAGTATAGAATGGAGAAAGCTTATCAGTTCTTGACTTTGACCTGTCCAGATATTTAAATGTGCTAGGAAATGAACTTGCAGACTTGCAGATTGCATTTTCTGTAATATCTCACTGAAATTCTTCCTGTGTTTTCAAGGACAAGAGATTAATGGGATCATTTGGAAATGAGCATATCAATTTGGTTTAGACTTGTCTGTAATTTCTTCATTATAAAACATGTAAATCCAAGACTTTTCCCAAATCATGACACAGTATTAAGTAGGAAATGAATGACCTGATTCTCACGATGGTGGTGGTGGCGGTGGGACTGTGTTTGCAGCACTTTGATACTGATGTGGCACGCGGCAGGTTCTGAGTCAAGTGTGGCCCCTCATGTGCTGAAGACAATCTTGTTGATACTGAAAGGAAAGCCTGGAGAAATTCAGGACAGCTTCATGGAAAGAAGACGTTTCTCTCTTGATCCTACTAATATGATGCCTGTAGTGGTAAGTAATACCATGAGTGTTTCTTTGTCCTGGCATTTTTCTGATCATGAAAACCCCTATCTGCCCAAATATTCAGTCATACTTCTTGACACTGTCCTGCTTTCACTCATTCATTCATCCAACACATACTTAGTGAGTACCAACTATATGTCACACCCTGATCAGGAAACTTGCATTCCGGTAAAAGACACAGACAACAAACAAAAAAAATATGTCATGTGTCAGATGATATAAAGCTGAGAAGAGACATAAAGTGATGTGGGGCAAAGAAAGTGATCAGGAGAGTTTAGGAAAGTCGGTCAGGGGATGCCTCTCTGCTGAGACAACATCCAGTCAGAGAATGAAGGAGTGATCCTTGCAAATATCTAGGCAAAGGAGTCCTAGACAGAGAGAAGGGCAAAAGCTTTACAGTGATGAGAGCTTGCCTGGTATATCAGTGACTGCGAGGAAACCAAAAGGAGAGAATGGAGCAAGGGCGGAAATTCAGAGATGGTGTCAGAGTAGCCACCAGCTAGACCATAGTGACTTTTATAGGCATATGAAGGCCTAATGTCATTTGTGCCCACCATTTGCTATCTCCTGAGGAGTAAAATCACCACTCCTGGGAGTAAATTCTGGTCTCATGGAGATATAGTAGGAATAAAATGGGTAGTTCTCCACAAATGTGAGGTGGCGGAATGTGTTTCTCTGATGTGGTGGGTGGGTGTTGCAGTGGTTAGTGGGCCAAATGATTGTTAGTGACCTGGACTGCCTCCTCTTAAATATCGCACTGGCCTGGATTGTTCAAGCACAGGGAGGACCTGGGTTATTGGTAGGACTATCCTTCATGGTCACACATGAAGGGGACATTGGGATGTATTCTGTCCTTGGGAACCACCTTGCTTCCCACTGGTTTGGCAGCCGAGGGATTATTGATAGTGCCTTGGGAGCTCATTGCCATAGAATACTGGACACACTTCCTGGTTGAAAATGGTCTTAGTAGCTGTTACAGAATGAATGAATACACATGCACACTTCAGGCTTCCTTCAAGGGGGTTGCGGAAGGGGTTGTGGTTCCTCCCTTTCCCCTCATCAAGGCTGGCTGGGTTTAGAGGCAGAATGCTCCATTCTTGAGCTCTTTTTCCTTCCTTTAGGCATCCCAGGCCCTGTGCACGTTGCTGCCTGTTTGTTCTTACAAGAAAGTGGTGGCCCAGTTTTTCCCCCAGCTCTTGATGGCCCTCATGCTTCAACTCTTCTACAGCAGTGACCTGAGACTGATGACAGAGAACAAGATGTTGTGAGATCATATCGGTTATTTTAGATTCAATCAGAAATAAGCTTCCAGCTGTCAACTGTTTCTCGTCCCTCGGGTTCACGTGGAAATCTTTATAATCATATGCAATGCATTCATTTATTACAGTTCCCTTTCCTCTGAAAGGTAGAAGCCTTTAGGATCCCTAAGTACCTCGAAGTTAGCTAGGACCTTCCCTGAGTTGTGCAGCGTGTGCGAAGAACCACTCCCACAGAACATGGTTTATTCTTGCCAGAGTGGGAGGCTACCGAGGGGAGAGAGAGCAGGCAGGAGCATTAGATCCAAAGCTAGACACATGCTAGCTCTGCCATTTACTCTCTGATAGTGATTTCTCAGGGCAATTGTATGTGAGAGATTAAAATAATATATGTAAATGTGCTCTGTGAGCTGTGAAGTTGTTTAATGGTTGATGGTGTGATGTGTGGCCTTAAGACGGCACACAGTCATTCTGTCCACATAAGGCAAGATTCAGCTCTTTCCTTTCACCTAAGACTGTACAGTTAGCTTTGTTGCCCTCTAGAGAAATCTGGACCCACTGCCTGCTATTTGCCCTCAGCAGGGGTGGACTTCTAAAACGGGCAGAACTCCAAAGCACAATCCATTCCATTAAGATACTTAACCCATTCTCTGTCTTTCAAGCAGACATGCACCAAATCATCCCACCCAGATGAGAATATATCTATTTATTTAAAGCATCCGAAGAAGAAAGGCAGCAGGCACTTTTAGCAAATTATCACATCATTTAACATCTTTTATTAATAAGCTGTTAAGCTAATAAACTAATAAGCTGCTCCATGATTAATCCTAGATTTTACATGCTACCATTTCAGTTGGACCCTAAATCCCACGTACTGTTGATCAGGGAAGATGAAGAGCATTGAAAGTTGTTTTCCTTTGAAACATACCCTTTTCCAAAACCAGCGTCCTGCGCAGGGTGGAATGAAAAGGCAGGTCATATGTACTTAGTTACATGAAGGCCACTGTCAAATGGTGACTCTGTTCTTCTTTGGGGCTATAGCTATGCCCGGGATGCCCTGCGAGTTCTGCTGAATTGTTCTGGACTACAACAGGTGGATATTGCTCTAAAGAAAAAGAATTGCTGGAACCAGTTTAACCAAACTCAGTTTTACCATCACGGGGTCTACCTTGTTGCCAAGTAAGAACAGGGGCTCTGCACACGGTTCTGTCTCTATCCCACCTTCTCCAACTTTCTTCAGTTAAGCCATGTGTGACACAGTCAATATCCACTCCAACTTCCCTCCCTCCCCTAATGATCTGAATTGCCCTTTGATTTCTACTCCTTCCCTTATTTTAGGGGTTTATTATTTATTGGTATAGTTTTCTCTTTCCTTGTCCTCCTACTTGATGATACAGATACCCAATTATCCTCCCTCCAAAGGACAGGTTTCTCTGTCAGATATGGAGAACTAGAGGTAAATTTGCTTTTTCTTTCCTCTGCTGTTAGCAGATTCCTGCTATGTAGGCATCAGACAGTTATAGATGTGCTCCCCCTTCAAAAAAATCTGTTCTCAATGAGACAAATAATTTTGGAAAGTATAATGAAAGAAAACTTTAAATTTTTCTTGTAGTAGAAAAGTTGGGGTTTTTTCCTAGTTAGCTCCTTACTGATTATAGGGATCAGATTTTCCGATCAAGAATCAAGATACACAGACTTGACAACATAATAGACCATTTAAAGCTGTGACCAACCCAGAAAGTATAGTCTATATGGTCTCTGGGCCCCTCATGCATTTCAAGTGGTATCTTATTTACACACAAATTTCAGGAACGTATATTATTTTATAAAAGTATGATACATATGCACCCCACAAGTGGCCACTAGTTAAGAGTCACAATATCCTTACTACCTTTGGATCTTCTTTCTTAAAGTGTGGTCCTCAGACCAGCAGCAACAGCATCACCTAGAAGTTAAAAGTAGAAGGCAGAATAGAATCTCATGGCCCACTCCAGTCCCACTGAATCAGAATCTTTATTTGAGCAAGATTCCTAGGTAATTTGTATCCATGTTAAAGTTCATGAAGCATTGGTTTAAAATACCAATCTGGAGTTTTAAAATGAAACCTGTCACATCAATTTTCCCAGTCCTGCCTCTAGCCATCTGATCCAGGCCAGCGTGTCGGGACAACTGTGAGCCTGGTCACTGCCCAGAATGGCTTCTACTTACCACTTCTTCTCCAGAGTAAAACAGGATAGTCCCAAACTCTCTTCTTCATCACATCAGTCAAAGGAAAGACTTGGTCTAAAACCATGACGATGACCTATTCAACCATCCTGGATTGCCAAGATATTTATTTTGCACTATTTATTTTCTCTACTTTTGGTCAGGCAGGAGCTTGTGGTATTACATGGCATTCTGTTGTGGGTCTCAGGAGGGGAAAGATGGGAAAGAGGAGTGATGTTAAGGAAAGGGATATTGTCAGTGATCCAGATATATATAATTCCCTGGAGTCTGAATAGAATTTAGAATGGGGCTGCAGTTTACTTTGGATTAGGGAATACTAGAAAATATCTTTCTTTTTTATCTGGGTGGTACAAAATATGAGGATAATGGTTCTGTTTACTACCATTAGCAGTTGCGGATGCAGGAAGTTTTCATCTTCTTCGCTAATTCAGTGCCTTATTCTCCATTACAGAACTCTCAGTGACTATAACTTTCCACAGTTTCCAGAGACCTTGCATTATCTCTACAAGCTCTCAGTGGAAGGTCCTAGACGGTCAGAAGACAGTATCATCACAGTAATATTCCTCACTGAAGTGAGTTTCATTAGAAGACTGAGAACAACCAGGTTCTCATTCCTTATTCAAAACTCGTCAAGCCTCCAAACTTTTATCTCCCTCTCTAAATATTAATTCTTACCAAGAGTTAAGACAATGACAGATAACTTTTGTCATGTCCTAGGAGATGTGGATTTGCACAAGCACTAATTATTTCTGCAGTACCAGTTCATGTATCTCTGCATGCTTGTTAAACTACATCAAAAACTAATGAAGTGCTATATGCTGGCTAATTGAACATAATAAAAAAAAGAATTTAATTTAAAATCAAGGAATACTTACAGTGTACTCAAAGTTTGTTTTTTGGAAGAACAGAAATTTTAATTTTTAAAATTTATATATATATTAATTTATTTAAACATTTTATATTATCTCATATTCAGCTCATTGTATTTTCAATTTAGAGATGGCCAAGTATGGAATATTTTTAAATTTTAGAAGTGTCAATGGTCAAATTATTAACAATGATTTTTTTTATTATGTTAGTCACCATACAGTAAATCCCTGGTTTCTGATGTAAAGTTCGGATGATCCATTAGTTGCGTATAACACCCAGTGCACCATGCAACACGTGCCCTCCTTACTACCCATAACCAGTCTATCCCAGCATTGTCCACAATAGCTAAATCGTGGAAGGAACCAAGATGCCCTTCAACAGATGACTGGATTAAAAAGTTGTGGTCCATATATACAATGGAATATTACTCAGCTCTCAGAAAGAATGATTTCTCTACAGTGTACTCAAAGTTTACTTAAAGATAGTAGGTAACATCTGGGATCTGAATGTACTTCAGACTCTCTAGGGGGAAAAAAGGAATGATCCAAATAACTGAGTAAAATGAAAATATAGAACCATTAATATTTATATGAATATTTCACCATATATTGTAAAGCTAAACTAGAATCGAGCAAATTGAGGAAGTCCTTTTGCTTACAAAAGGCATGTAGAAAGTTCTATAAGTTGAAATTCTTTAAATCAAATATTTATTTTTCCATAGAGGGAATATGTAATAAAGTATTAATCTAAGGTGTCATGCCAAATATTCTCAAAAATTTGACATAATTTCAAGCATCATAGTCAGTGGAACAGCTAATAAACTATAAAAGACATACCCATACACTATACTACCTACTTCAAAGGTTTTCAGAAAGAGACATAAATCAGTGTAACTGAACATTGCACTAGCAAATCAATAACGGTTCCAAACTTGCTTAATCCATCTGAATCTCTCATTATTTTTATTATTTGACTCATTATTTTCATTGTATTATCCTTTTAAGTATGTACAAACATTAAATAGGCCTAAATATGACATACACGATTGCTCCCATAAAATGATACATTCAAAAGAAATTTACAAAAGACATAAGATTTATATAAGCATTATTAATGTGACAGATGATGTTTAATGAACCCTAATTGCCTCTCTCATCATGAATGTAATGCTTACTCCTTTTGGAGTGTGGTATACCTGTCCTTCTAAGAACTGAGCAATGACCACATTGTTCCCCCACTTTCTCTAACTGGACCTTCTGGCCATCCTCAACTCCCAGTTCACAGTGAGGTCACTTGGCCTTTAGTTGTTCTGAGCATACATCTATGTGTTTTACCTTAGCTTAGTCTTGTTAGCCAGCAATATTTAACATAGTCCTATCGATGCTTATGCCATTTATTTATATGTTATTTCTAATTTTCTACCGATATAAGTAACAATAGAGTTTACATCTTTGTGCCTAAGTCTTCTTTCTTTTAGTATTTTCGTATTTTAGATTACTTCCTTCTAGTAGATTCCAAGAATCTAAAGTAGGAGCTAAAGAGTATAAACATTCTGAGGGCTAAGGATTTTTATTGCCAGACTGATTTCCAGAAAGCAGAGTCAACCACTGCTCTCCGTGTGGTTTGTGGGTGTACTCACCCCACTGCCCTCTTGCCACTATTGAAGAGCTTTCCAATTGGAGAAGTAGATGCAATGTTGTGTGGGGGATTTGATTTGTCCTTAATTTTTAAATTTTTAAAGAGGGTGAACATTTTAAAATTAAAATTTTTCATAAATTAAATTTCCATAATCTGAACAATCTGATCTCTTCTGTGCCCAGTTGCTTATTACGGTCTTAGTGTTTTTCTCAATGAATTCTATGGTTCTCTCTCTCTCTCTCACACCCACAGAAATTTGTGAAGGATATTAAGTGTGTTATACATTTGATTGTAATGCCTGTTGAGAATCAGTACCCAGTTTGTTGTTTGCCTTTTGTTTATGGAATGTGTTTTGTTTTGTTTTGTTTTGTTTCATAAAAATTAAGCATTAGGGATGCCTGAGTGGCTCAGTTGGTTAAGCGTCTGCCTTCAGCTCAGGTCATGATCCCAGGGTCCTGATCGAGTCCTGCATTGGACTCCCTGCTCAGCAGGGGAACTCGCTTCTCCTTTTCCCCCTTCCCCCTGCTCATGATCTCTCTCTCTCTCTCCGTCTCTCTCTCAGATAAATATATAAAATCTTTTAAAAAATTAAGCATTAAAAACTACTGTGTCCAAAGAGTTGATAGTCATGTATAGTTTATTTGTATTTATACATTTTATATAAATTTTCACATGTAATGTTGTTTTCCATGAAGTTACATGGCGTACCACAAGGTACACTATAGTTTTTCACTAAAACTAACTAAAACTAAAGTTTTCAGTAAATATTAACTTCCTATCCCAGCATTATGTGATTAATAAGCCTTAAAGTCACTGGTGACACTACCTTTATGAATTCTATTATTAATTTCATATGTATACACACAAACACACACCCACATTAGGGTCTGCCCTGGATGACACTGCTAGGCTCCATTCATTTTTTCATGGTTGTGGAAGTATCACACTGGAATTAGGGCAGTTTGCAAATAAATTTTAATGTCTTACAAAACAACTTTCCCTCAACTCTTTTCAAAATGTCTTTAGTCTTTCCCTTGTATTCATCCTTCTAGTCACATTTTAAAATAATTTTGCCAGGTTTAAAAGAAAAAAAAAAAAACCTTTCACTGAAACTATGATTGCAGTTAAATTAAACCTATGAGCTTCTTAGGAATATTTGGCATTTTTATATTTTCACTTCTTTTTTTAAATTCAATATTTTGTCATATTCATATAAATCTTACATGTTAATTTTGGCATTATGAAGTAGTTTCTATTATTTTAAATTGTTAGTGCAAATGTGGCTTTTTTTGGTTATCAAATTTATCTTTATCAAATATCATTTTGGGCATAAGTTTTTAGTGCTTGCTTTGTTTCCTTTTTTAATTTTATTTTTTAATTTTTTATATTATAATAATATTTTTATTATGTTATGTTAGTCACCATACAGTACATCCCTGGTTGTTTTGTTTCTTGACAGAGCTGCCACACAATGTGACAGAGTTTCAGGTGTACAGCATAGTGATCTGACAACTCTATCCGTGGTGCTGGGCTCCCAAGTGCAGCTGCCATCTGTCACCACGCAACGCTGTTACAATATTCCCTGTGCTGTGCCTTTTACTCCCATGACTTATTCATTCCATAACTGGAAGCCTGTATCTCTCTCCTTTACCCATTTTGCCCATCCCTCTACCGCTCTTCCTTCTGGCAACCATCCATTTATTTTCTGCATTTAAGCATCTGATTCTGCTTTTTGTTTGTTTATTTATTCATTTCTTTTGTTTTTTAGATTTCACATAGGAGTGAAAATATGGTATTTGTCTTCCTCTGTCTGACTTATTTTACTTGGCCTTATACCCTCCAGGTCCATGTTGTTGCAAATAGCAAGATGTCATCCTTTTATTGCTGAGTAACAGTCCATTGTATATACATACCACATTTGTTTACTTTTTCCTCTATGGATGGATACTTGAGTTGCTTCCGTACCTTGGCTATTGTAAATAATGCTGCTATAAACGGGGGTGCAGTGTTGTTGGTGGGAATGCAAGCTGGTGCAGCCACTCTGGAAAATAGTATGGAGGTACCTCAAAAAAGTTGAAAATAGAGCTACCCTGTGACCCAGCAATTGCACTACTAGGCATTTACCCCAAAGATACAAATGTAGTGATCTAAAGGGGCACCTGTACCCCAATGTTTATAGCAGCAATGTCCACAATAGCCAAACTATTAAAAGAGCCCAGATGTCCATCAACAGATGAGTGATAAAGAAGGTGTGGTGTATATATATACACAATGGAATACTACTCAACCATCAGAAAAAATGAAATCTTGCCATTTGCAATATCGATGGAACTAGAGGGTATTACACAAAGTGAAATAAGTCAATCTAATGCTGAAGCATTCAAATCGACCAGTTTTGACCATATAATATAAAAAAAAAAGACATAAAATGAGTAGTGAGAAAAAGGGTGTGAAATAGATTAAAAACATCACAAGAATATTGGATACTCTCTGTGTCAATGGTTCTTTTTTTTTTAATGTTTTTTTATTATATTATGTTAGTCACCATACAGTACATCCCCGGTTTCCGAGGTAAAGTTCGATTGATCCATTAGTTGCATATAACACCCAGTGCACCATGCAATACGTGCCCTCCTTACTACCCATCACCAGTCTATCCCATTCCCCCACCCCCTCCCCTCTGAGGCCCTCAGTTTGTTTCTCATAGTCCGTAGTCTCTCATGTTTCATTCCCCCTTCTGATTACCCCCCTTTTCTTTATCCCTTTCTTCCCNAGTCCATAGTCTCTCATGTTTCATTCCCCCTTCTGATTACCCCCCTTTTCTTTATCCCTTTCTTCCCCTACCGATCCTCCTAGTTCTTATGTTCCATAGATGAGAGAAATCATATGATAATTGTCTTTCTCTGCTTGACTTATTTCACTTAGCATTATCTCCTCCAGTGCCGTCCATGTTGCAGCAAATGTTGAGAATTCGTTCTTTCTGATAGCTGAGTAATATTCCATTGTATATATGGACCACAACTTCTTAATCCAGTCATCTGTTGAAGGACATCTCGGTTCCTTCCACGATTTAGCTATTGTGGACAATGCTGCTATGAACATTGGGGTGCATATGGCCCTTCTCTTCACTATGTCTGTATCTTTGGGGTAAACACCCAGTAGTGCAATGGCTGGATCATAGGGTAGCTCAATTTAACTTTTTAAGGGACCTCCACACTGTTTTCCAGAGTGGCTGTACCAACATGCATTCCCACCAACAATGTAGGAGGGATCCCTTTCTCCACATCCTCTCCAACGGTTGTTGTTTCTTGCCTTGTCTATTTTTGCCATTCTAACTGGCGTAAGGTGTTATCTTAGTGTGGTTTTGATTTGAATTTCCCTGATGGCTAATTTGTGTCAATGGTCCTTAACCAAGGATGGGTACCGGGATCTTCTGGGGCAGCTTTTCTATATATTACATATGCCGGGCTTTGTCCCAGTCATGAGGCAAAGAAAATTAGATAATTGAAATCAATTAGGAACAATGGAAGACTGATGGTTATTGATGTGTTATTTCCAAATATTATCAAGGTTAGTTCTTGTTGAGTGATCACCACACATCAAAACATAAAGTCATATTTTCCAGTTAGAACTAGTAACTAATTTCCACTTACTAGCATAATGCCTGGCCCATAGTAGGCACGACCTCCTAGTACATATAAACATTCACTGTCAAGGAACTCACCCACCTAACTATAATCTGGGACAGGGAGGTAATTTAAATTGAGTCACTGAGATTCCAACAATGGAGAGGAAAAAAAATTTAATGCATATATTTAACTCCTAACAACATGGGAGTTGGGAAGCTCACCCCCATACCATCAAAAATCCACATATAACTTTTGACTCCCCAAAAACCTAACTACTACTAACGTAAGGTCAATTAACACATATTCTATATGTTATATGCATTATAAACACAGGCTCGAACTGTGCGGGTCCACTTACACACGAATTTTTTACAGCACAATATTGTAAATGTATTCCTCTTCTTCATGATTTTTTAAAATAACATTTTCTTTTCTCTAGTTAACTTTATTGTAAGAATACAGTATATAATACATCTAACATATAGAAAGGATCAGCTGTAGATATATACAGAAATATATATGCACATGTTTCCTATTATGACCGCCACTCCTCCTTCCAGAGAACACAGAAACTATGAACAGAGGAATGTGTGTAGGAATGCATATAAGTATCTGGAGTTTTAGTGAGACTTGTGTTCCAGTTTTACTGAGAATGTCTCGATTTCTATGACTGATGCAGAAATCGTGCATTAGCCTTTCTCTGCTTATGAACTTATTGACCGTTTTCTTTCAGCTTCTGAATAACTTCTTCAAGGACCCGTTCCCAGAAGAATTTTTGGTTCTCTTCAGAAACTGGGTCAACGACTCCAATCCTGCAGTTTGCAAGCTGAGCCTTCAGAAAATCGCCAGCATGGCTCCAGTTATCAATGAGGCACGTGAGTGTGTGATCTGTGAATGCGATCGCCATCATGGTCGATCTAAGATTTGATATTGCTCAAGATCCTTACTGATAAAACTGCTATTTCTCAGTTTCTGTATAGCTAAAACAATTTCAAAGCCTGGGTGGAATGGAAGCAGTGTGGTAGGTAAACTCAGTAGCTTAATCACGCTGTTTAGATTTTTCCTAGAAAATAGTTCATTGCCCTTGGAATGGATCAGCATTGCCCCACACAAACTCTTAGTCGGAACCACACACACAGAAGTTAATTTCCCCTCCAACATGCACACCTGCCGACACATTAATTCCTATCCCAGAGCGCTCGCTCAAGCTTTTTTTTCCACTCAGGTCATTTCTCCTTTACCCATACATATTCGCATTTGTCTCCTTTTTCAGCTCAAGTCAAAGTCTGCTGAATAGTCTGACCTGGTAGAAGCATCCTTCTCAGAGCCACACCCAGTATGAGCACTTGCTTATACTTTATGTCAATAGTTCTCTATATATGATGCTTGAACCAGTAGTATCAGCATCTCCCAGAAACCTGTTATAAATAGAAATTGTCGGGCCCTACCCCAGGTCTGTGGAATCAGAAATCATGGGATGGGGCCCATCAATCTGTGTTTTTAAAAATTCTCCGATTGAGTCTTATAGTTTAAACTTGAGAACGACTGTCCTACACTTTTTCCTACTGAGTCATGTGAATACTTTTCGCCTTCCAGGAAGACCAAATCTTGGCATGTTTTGTAATTCTCTTATAAATTCTTTTTTATAAAGTTTTTATATAAGTTCCAGTTAGTTAGCATACAGTGTAATTTTAGTTTCAGGCATACAATTGAGTAATTCAACGCTTACATAAAACACCCAGTGCTCATCACAAGTGCCCTCCTTAAACCCCATCACCTATTTCACCCATCCCAAAGTACCTTGCATAATAGAATTATGCTGATTCCATGAATCATTGTTGATTTAATAAGTTTAATAATAAATCCTTGTTCATCTATTAAGCATTGTCTCTGAAAGCTCAGACTATCTGTGGGCACCCATTTTTGCATTTAGAATGAAATGAGCCATGCTTTAAATAAATCACAGAAGTCAGTGTACTTTGTTTTAGTAATCAGAGTTATTTATCACCTTGTCTAATGCTCTTCTCAATGTTATTAACAATTGAAAGGAAGGTTCTGTGTCAAGGTTATCTAGGAGAGTAAGGGAGAAACGGTGGAGAGTGAGCTGGGTTGAGGTCACGTCCCATCTATCCGTAAGGACAACTTTTCCACCAGACACAAGGCCTCTGGCTATTATTTTGGCAAATAGCATTTGTTTATTTCTTTTACTTCTTCTCTTTCCAGCCTTTGTTTTTCTTCTTTGATGTCACCTTTTTGCCTTTTTCCTTGCATTCTGTTCTGTTGTCTCTGATCTGCAGTTGACTCTCATGACCTGGCTCAGCAGGTCAGAGGCTCTCATATCCACACGAGTCACCAGCACCTGGTTTAGAGGTCATCCTGCTCACGGTGTGCTGGTGAATGCTTAACCACCAGCTCTCTGGAAATAATGCCAATTGCTCTGGTGTACTCGCACCGTGGCTGATTTCAAGCTGTGGAAGGGACATCATTAAACATAGAATCGGGGAGAGACGCTGGTAGCGCATCATTATTTAATATTCCCACCATACAGGTATAATACATGTAAATTACCTCAAGGGCCTGTAAGAGTAAAATAGAGCAAAAGAAATAGGAGATGAGAAGTTTTGAGTATTTATTACCTTTTTTTTATTTCTTCTTAGTTTTCCAAAACTTGCTTTTTAATAGTGATTTTTTAATTTTAACTCCAGTGTAGTTAACATGCAGTGATATAATAGTTTCAGGTAGTGATGCAACAATTCTATACATTACTCACCGTTCATTGCGATAAGTGGACTCTTAATCTCCTTCACCTGTTTCACCCATCCCCTAGCTCCCTCCCTTCTGGCAACCATCGGTTTGTTCTCTATAGTTAGGAGTCTGTTTTAACAATCAGCTTACAAAATTTTTGGCAATTTGACAATCGAATCTTGTGAAGCAAGCCCAGCACACGGCTGCACACTGCCCAAACCAGACGTGTATGTGCCAAATTTACCTCGTCTCCTTCTAGTTCCAAAATCCAACCATTTTCCTCTTTTATGTATAGATAGAAAATGTCTGCAGCTTATTAATATCCATCTTGGATGCCTTCCTTTCAAAAGACAAAACTGTCATAATTCGGGCCTTAATCACCCTTCGAAGACTTTTAGTCAAACTGGACAAGGTGACCTACTCTTCTTTGTGTGCTAGAATTGCATCCAGCTACTGTCCTCTGATGGATCATGTGAGTTACACAGTTAGATGTGTGAAATCGTTAAGTTTTATAGTTAAGCTGAAGCCCCAGCTGAGGCAACGATATTACATTTCGGAATAAATCAACGGGAGATAGTCATTTTGTGCAGAGCTACCATTTCTTCTCTAGAGATAACAATATTAGTCAAATAAGTACTGTCTATATATACAATTATATACATATATAACTACCTTTTATATATATGTATGTGGAATATACATATATATAACTATACTATGAGAACCTGGAAAAGTTTGTTCAGGTTCTCCTGAGAAAGAAGAATCAAAGAACAGCCTCCGTCTTTGGAGGAAAGAGGAATTGTATGTAGCTTAGGGGCCATATCTTGGCTTACCCTAGATCTGGACTGCCTGGGTTCACATCCTCCTAGCTGTAAAATCTTAAGCAAGTGATTCAGTTTCTTACTGCTTCAGTCTCCCCACCTATAAAATAGAGAGTAGCAGGTGTATTATGGGCATTAGAGATGACATGTTAATGCCCCCAATGTGTTTGCTATTATCCTATAAAACTCTAATTAAAAGGTATTTCATCAGGAAGCCTGGGTGGCTCAGTTGGTAAAGCATCTGCCTTCAGCTCAGGGTTTTGTTATCAAGTCCCACATCAGGCTCCTTGCTCGAAGGGGAGCCTGCTTCTCCTTCTGCCTGCCACTCCCCCTGCTTGTGCTATCTCATTCTCTCTGATAAATAAATAAAACCTTTAAAAAAAAAAGGTTTTTAATCAGAAAGTTATGCATTTTGAAAATTCTTGTTTTTTATGGTAAATGTATTCCAGAAAATCTGGGTGACAGTAACATATTTTAATAAGCAAAGACACTTTGGTATGCCATAGAGGAATATTTATTTTTAAAGACTTCTATAATGAGTTGCTTGTGAAACAGAGAATTATTTCATAGAAAATTATTTTCCAAAAGTTTGGGAGTTCTTAAGTATTCATATTTCATTGAAGAAGGCATAATATTATTAAATTATAGAAAGAAGTAATTGAATGGCAAGAATTATTTTCAAAAGGACATAGATAACAATAGTAATAATGATGGTGGCTGGATTTATTGAGCATTTACTAAGTACCAGTCACTATTCTAAGGGTTCTACATGTCTATCTCATATAATTCTCTAAATAACTATTACTATTATCCAGTTTACATACAAGGAAAGTGAAGCAAAGAGAAGTGACTATTTGGCCAAGTTCACACAGCTAAATAAGTAGTTAGAATGTCCATGTAAAAAAAATTTCTCAAAATGAAATCACTTGGAAAAAAAAAACTTAACTAAATAAATAATCAAACCACACCAAATGAAAAGAAGCAAAATCAGAGAGAAGGGGAAATTACCAAATATCAATTTACCCTAATCATTCCTTGGAGATAGAGCATTTGAAAAATATTAGGATATCAATGAACGATGATACTGCGTTTCTCCAGATTTAAAGAAAAACAGTGACAGGCATGCAGCCCCCAGTCCCCACGGCCACCTCCCCCAGACATGACACAAGGCCTCGCCTCCCTAGGGCAACAGCACTGAACAGCACCTGGACTCCAAGCTCTGAGCCAAAGCTGATGGTGAGAACATTCTACACTCCATGTTCCAGGGGAAAGGGATGACAGAGCTCGTGCACACCTGGCAAGACCACATTTACTTAGTGACCTACATAAAGAAAAATGGCAGCTTTGCTAATTTGAGAATTTACCCACGTGGACTGGTGTTGTCGGACGGACCTTCAGAGTTATCACAAGTCTTTTGAACAAAATAGGAGAAAGAATGAAAGAATTGAATCAGGGCAGTACAGTACTGGGTGGGTGAAGCGATGACCACCCATTGTTCGAGGAGGGGCCGTCCACAGATACTGGCCCACCGCTGATGGTCACCTGGTTGAGTAAGACATTGATGCAGTGGTGTATGATGGAGATTCACTTTATCAGAACATCAAAATTCTTCAGTTGAAGCAGTTTAGAAATATTCTCATCCTTAGAGGGGCTGTTACTCTGGTGGAGAGTGATTTGGGTGTCCCCAGGCCGTCATGCACAGTGGGAAAGAATAAAGTGGCAAAGACGCACTGATTCTGGGGGGCAGAGATGGGGCATATTATGTGAAATAATCAAACGGAAACCAAAGATGATCACTATGGTAAGAGATTGGCCAAATAGATGGATGTAAGAAATACATGAGAAAAACATGTGGCCACACCTTACACAGTCTTAAAGGAGACTGCTCTCAGATTCTAAGAGAAGACTATTCCTATGCTGAAGAGGTAAGCCAAAGAAGGGAGAGTTTGACTATATGAGTAATGATGTGACAGCTGTTCCAATCGCCACACCGCCAGAAGATTCCAGGTGGGAGTTTCTCAGACTGATTCTTGACCTCTCAGTGAAAGTACTGCAACGGAATGGGAAATAGTTTACACAGGTGTATAGTAACTGTGTCGATTTGAGGAAAGCCCTGTCACTCTATGAAGAACAGCACTGGCAGCTGTATTGTCCTGTGGAATTCTCGAAAAGAATTTTGGAAGGAAGCTAAACCTCGAAGACCAGTACCCCCTAACGGTGGGTGCTGCAAATAGCCCTCCTGACCTTCCTGTACGCAAGATTGGAATAAGTCAGTTAATTGATTGTGAATTCCTTCAGGTTTTCTTTTACTTATTATTTTTAATTTTTAAAAAAGCAAATGGAAAATGTATATGTTGATGAGCTAGGGTGGGTTGTTTTTGGTTTTGTTTTTTTTGAGAGTCAGCTGAAGAATAATTAGCGCAAGGAAGGCTGCTAAATGCTCTGATGCTGTTTCCCAAAAAATTGACTTAGATATTAAAATTTGGTGCTTATAAGAAAGAGTTAAAAAATGGATAGCAATATTTTGATTAAAAATACAAATGAGGAAAAAAAGAAAAGAAAAAAATAACTTGCTCAAGCTTACTCAGTCTTTGGGGGGACAAAACTGGGATTTCAGCCGGTGTGAAGCACTTCAAAGCTCTTTCCATTAGTCCAGATAGGATTTCAATTGTTAGTGTATATCTTCCTGTCGGCCAAGGATACAAAGAAGTAACCCACAGATCAATGCAACTTGCAGGCGTGTTAAGTTTGACACTCAAACAGTATAAGTCCAATATTTTTAAGCTGGGAGATTTCTCACAGTTTAAAACTACTTGGCAACAGTCTGCAGGAGCTGGATTCCCTCTCTGAGAGGCCCAGAGCTTTCCTTTGTCTCACCTGCCTCATCTCCCTGCTTTCCTTAAATGCCACCTGCTTTGCTCATTTACATCAGCTTTCCAGCCCCTAGGACATGATTTGATGACCATTGCTTTAGATTTTCACTTGGATCCACATTTATTACCTCTGGAAAGGAACATAAGAAGATATATTAGCCATTCGTATTTTGTTGGGAATATATCTGATATGTTCCTGAGAACAGAAAGTAAAAAAACAAAAGAAAAATTAATGAAATCATGAACATTTCTTAAAAACTAGAAAGTGATATTATATTTTTAAAAATTAACCTTTTCTCTAACTTGCAATTTTTCTCTTCTAGCTCTTTATAATCCCATAACCTTCCTGACATAAGCAAGCCCATAGATACCTGGTTCTATGCCAGTATGCAGATCCCCCACTGGTATTCACTAGCAATCTCCAAAGGTCAACAGCATTTGAATATACCATGTTACTTTACTTTAAGTACCTTTATAGAAATTACTTCCACTTTATACAGATTATTCCAGTTTATCTTTTTAGGACATTACTAAATGTCTTAAAAGAAACACTTTTCACAGGGAATTTTTCTGATGCATTTTAAGTTTTGGTAAGCAAATCTTTATTTTACAATCAAAAAAAGAACTGACTGCTTAGACCCAGTTGAACCTTTTCCAAAAATAAATGACAGAGATGCCTGGGTGACTCAGTCGGTTAAGTGTCTGCCTTCGGCTCAGGTCATGATCCCGGGGTTCTGGGATCGAGTCCTGTGTCGAGCTCCTTGCTTAGCAGGGAGCCTGCTTCTCCCTTTACCACTCCTCCACTTGTGCTCTCTCTGTGACAAATAAATAAATAAATAACCTTAAAAAAATAAAAAATAAAATTAAAATAAATAATAATAATTATATATGTATGTATGAACACATATCTACATGGTCTATATACACATATAGTATATGTACATGTAAATATATTTTAACATATATATATATATATGCGATATATATCTCCCACGGCTTAAAGAAAAGAACCCTAGTGATATCCTCAAATGAGGCTTTTCTCTGTGTGCATACTCTAGAGTAATGCAGGCATTCGGAGTATGGCCATTCAACACTTTGGTGAATTACTCAGGGACATGAGTCAGTACACATGGATGCTGAATGATGTGGTTCTTGGAGGCTTGGTGCCTCTGATTCTGTTTTTGGAGGACACAGAAACAAGAGTAGTCCAAGTAAGTCCTACGATCTTGTTTTTCTTAGTTTTGCAGAGAATCGCAGTGTTTTCTGTAACATCAGATGAACAGAGTCTCAGTGACCTTTTTCTACTTCACAGGCGTGTAAGTATACATTAGCAGTCTGTGTCTCGGAATTAAATTGGCCGACATCGTATTTGCTCAAAGACGAATTTTACAATTTCGAGGTGGTGGTGCTCAACATTTGTAACAGTCTCGTAAGTAGCCCCTCAGTGTTTACTACCATAAGAGTTATAGAGATCACTTTGAAGGAGATCCCAAGTCATCCAAGGTGTGGCAGGGACGAGAGTGGATCCTAGAGAAGGAACGTGAAGAAAAGATAACACATGAGTAGTTACAGCTAGGGCTTAAGACCAGAAAAAAGACCAGTTTTCCACTACCTCTTCCCTGACATTGACTATCTCTGATTTTCTTTCTCCAATTCACCCACTTTGAACTATGGATGGTTATACAGTTAGGAACAGCATTGCCGATCACCAAAAGCAAAACTGGAATTACTTTGCCACCATCTAATGAGCTGGTGCTCTGGAAACCAGTATGCACTGCAGTGATAGGCAAGTGGGGATGGAAGAATGCTTTCCAAAGGTTGGAAACACAAAGCTGGGCTCGGGAATCATATAATACACTGAATAACATCGACAAACAAAAACGTAAAGAGATTTCTATCCCCTAGTTTTAAATTGGCCCTGATTTGGATAAGCAACCAAGCTCTTTTTTTCTGGAAGCCCCTCCGGAGGGAGCAAACGTGCTTTTTCCAATGATTGAGGATTTTTTCTTCATTTTATTCTCAGCTTACTTCTCATGAGAGCTACATTACAGATTTGATATCTGATACCTTAGGATTCCTGAGAAGCTCCCGAGTATATCTGAGGAGAGCATCAGTTATTTTAATAGGTAAAGAAAATTCAATTCTCATTATCAAATTTTCCTTAAAAGGTATAGAATGGGGTTACAGCTAGAAGTGTTTCTTAAAAAATATAAATTTTCTTTGTTTATCACCTGCCATGGTGATATCTATGAATAGAAGTTAGTGTATGTGATGAGAATAGAGTTTTATTTTATAATGCAGTGAGTATTGCTGTGTGATACAATTATTATACAAAGTGTATCCAACAGGATGAATTTCAGATTTAGGATGGTGGCAAACCATTACTAATTATTCCCCTTTGCTGCTTAAAAATCCCTACCCAAAGAATAAGAATAATATAAAAAATACAAATACCACCTTTAATAAAACATGGGCATCTCTAACCACAAACTACAACAAAGTTTTTTTAAAAAATGTTGTGAGGGGAGAGGAGATGCAGGAAGATTCCAACAGAAGACACCTAAGGTTTTTGATCTTGGACAAACCTGACCAAAAAGGGTTTTTTCCCCATTAAATTTTCACCATAAAGATCAAAATGAATAAACCTTTACTTGGAGTGACAGGACGTGAGCTCTCAATTTGACAGTGGGATCTTCCTTCGACCCCATTTGGCATCATGGAGTGGCAGGGCCACCTGCTTAGCAAGGACTAAGGAAATACAGTCCTGTTGTACTTGAAGGGAGGAGTCTGTCAGTCAGGGTAGAAGACAAACTGAACTTTGATCATCACTAGAGCTCCTGATATATGCTGATCTTAGAGAAGTAAGGGAACACAAACATACGGGAAACCTTGTGTCATAAGAGCTTTATTTCAAACCAGAAAGAATTCCTGCTATCCTGAATTCGGCCCTGGAACTTTCCACAAACATTCCTCTGTATATCATATTGCATGATCCAAAAATAAGTAATTTTAAAAGAGCATTTTTTTTTCTACAGAGGTATTTCCGGGGGGAAATAGAGGAAAAACGCAAAACAAAGTTTAGAAAATGTTTCTACAGACCAGATAAAAATCAGGATATATATTTCTGTGAACCCAAAACTTTTTTATATAAAGATCTAAGGTATAGATACAAGCACTCAGGAAATGTAAGATGGGATAATGGGAGCTCAGGAAAAACAAGCTTTCAAAGTATGGGGGGAAGCGTAAGAAAAAATGTATAACCATTATTAAAAAGTACCCTCCAACCTGCAGAAGAGAAAATATATATTGTTGATAACCCAGTAAAAGACAAGGTGTACAGGGCCAAGAAATGCTAGCAAAAGGAGTGAAAACCAGCAAGAAACAGTTTGAGAAACTAAAGGACAGTGAGAGATATGGAAGATAAATAAAAGACATCACTTATCCTGAGGGAGCAACAAATCAAAACCACAATGAGATACCACCTCACACCCCTCAGAATGGCTAAAATTAACAACTCAAGGAAACAGTGGGATGTGGAGAAAGGGGAGCCCTTTTGCACAGTTGGTGGTAATGCAAACTGGTGCAGCTACTCCGAAAAACAGTACGGAGATTCCTCAAAAAGTTAAAAACAGAACTACCCTATGGCCCAGCAATTGCACTACTAGGTACTTATCCAAAGGATACAAAAATGCTGATTCAAAGGGGCTCATGCACCCCAATGTTTATAGCAGCACTATCAACAACAACCAAATTATGGAAAGACCCCAAATGTCTGCCGATTGATGAATGAGTGAAGAAGATGTGTGTGTGTGTGTGTGTGTGTGTGTATGTATAACGGAATATTAGCGATCAAAAAGAATGAAATCTTGCCATTTGCAACAATGTGGATAGAACTGGAGTGTATTATGCTAAGCAAAATAAGTCAGAGAAAGACAAATATCATATGATTATGATTTTTGTATTAAAATAAAATTTCACTCATGTGGAATTTAAGAAACAAAACAGATGAACATAGGGGAAGAGAAGGAAAAATAAAATAGATAAAAACAGAAAGGGAGGCAAATTATAAGAGACTCTTAAATATAGGAAACAAACTGAAGGTTGCTGGAGGAGAGGTGGGTGGGGGGATGGGCTAAATGGATGATGGGCATTAAGGAGTGCTCTTGGATTGAGCACAGGGTGTTATATGTAAGTGATTAATCAATAAATTCTACTCCTGAAAGAAATACTACACTATATGTTAAGTAAATTGAATTTAAATTTTTAAAAAAAGAAATGGAACTATGCATAAATGATAACCCTAAAGAAGAAAAATTATTAGAGCAGTAAAAGGGATCCAAAGATATAATTTAAGAAATAAAAAAGACTTAATTAAATAAATTGAAGTATTAAATAATTTTTCAAGGAACATTTTATACAGAACACAACATTAAGACATTTCCTAATAAAGTTAGGGAACTTCACAGTTAAAGAATTCTTGAGCATTTAGAGGGAAAAAAGTCATCTATACATTATAAAATAAGTGAAACTGTCATTAGATTTCCCCACTTTAGTATTCAACCCTAAAATACAGAAGAATAGTGCCTACAAAATCCTAAGTAGAAAGAAAAGGGGAGGGAGGAAGAAGGAAGGAAGGAAGGGAGGGGAGGGGAAGGAAAGAGGGGAAAGGAAAGAAGGCAAGAAATAAAGCATCCGGGGGGAGGAAGATGAGCAAGGGAGGAAGGAAAGGAAGAAGTATGGACAGACTGAAGGAAGGGAGATCCAGAAAAAACTCTACAATATATGCAATATTTCTATTAAAAAAAAACTTGCAAATATTACTAAAAGATATAAAGAAGATTTGAAGAATAGGAAGGTATAAACCATCTTTTGGCAAAGAATCAAAATTTAAAATGTGCACGGAAGGGGTTCCTGGGTGGCTCAGTCAATTAAACGTCTGCCTTCAGCTGGGGTCATGATCTCAGGGTCCTGGGATCAAGTCCCACATCAGGCCCCCTGCTAAGTAGGGAGCCTGCCTCTCCCTCTCCCTGCAGCTCCCCTGCTTGTGCTTTCTCTCTCTGACAAATAAATAAACAAAATCGATTTTTATTTATTTGTCAGAGAGAGCGAGTGAGAGAGCGAGCATAATTTATGGGAGGAGTAGAGGAAGAAGCAGGCTCCGTGCTAAGCAAAGATCCCAGTGCGGGACCCGATTCCAGGATCCTGGGATCATGACCCGAGCTGAAGGTAGACATTTAACTGACTGAGCCACCCAGGCATTCCGATAAATAAAATCTTTAAAAAAATGTACATGGAATATATGCATGGAAGGAAGCGCCAATTAAAATATCAGTAGGGATTCCTGGGTGGCTCAGTCTGTTAAGTGTCTGCCTTCGGCTCAAGTCATGTTCCAGGGCCCTAGGATTGAGCCCCTAACTGGGGTCCTTGCTCAGAGGGGAGGAGTCTGCTTCTCCCTCTCCCTCTGCTCCTCCCCTGCTCGTGTGCACTCCCAATTGCACTTGCGCTCTCTCTCTGTCTCTCAAAGAAATAAATAAAATCTTAAAAATAAATAAAGAAAATGAAAAATAAAAAAATAAAATATCAGTAGGGCTTTCTTTTCTCAAAAGTGACATGTTGATTCTAAAATTAATGTAGAATTAGCATACAAGAATATCCAGGAAATTCTGACCAAAAAAAAGAGAGAGAGACAGAGACAAAGACAGAGACGACTAGCTCTATCAGATATTAACACAGCTACAGTACTTAACATCACATGGAATAAACAGACAAACAAATAGAACAAAATACCATCCAGAAATAACAAAACATGCAATATTTTAAAGTGAATCATTGGCTTTTACAGTGATGAAAATACAGAATATTCCTTAAATAGCTTATGGACACCTGGTGAGCCATCTGGAATTTTAAAAATTATTTTATTCCTATCTTTCTTCTTACTTTAAATAAATTCCAGATAGTCAAAGACTCGAATGCTGAAAATTAAACCATAATAATGATAAGCAAAATTTTAGTTAGAAAAGTATGGAAGAATGTGCTTTATGATCAGGGGGTGGGTAAGATCTTTCTAAGGTAAAAGTCAAAATCTAGGAATCATAAAGAAAAGATTGATCATCTATGAGAAAAGTAAATATTTCTGCAGAGCAAAACCACCATAAACAGAGTGAAAAACCAAACTGAGATGAAACACTTACAACACCACAAATGAAGGGTGAGTTCTTCCTGTCCAAAGATCCTATACAAATCCGTAAGAAAAGACAACCCACTAGAAAAATGGACACTGAACATGAAAAAAATTATTTGGCTCATAAACATAAAATTTTCATAACTTCATCCAAAAAGTGATGCAAATTGAAATGATGAAATGTTTCTATTCATCGCATTGATAAAGATCAAAAGGTCTTATACTCGACTGTTGCCATGAGGTTACAGGAAGTAGGTAATCTCTTCACATTACTGGTGACAGTGTAAGTAGCTGCCGCTCTAAGAAGAGCAGTTTGATGGCATCCATCAGAATGTGAGATGTGTACTCCTTTGACTCAACCTCCTCTCAGGAGGATTTATTCTCTGATCTACTGCATGTGAGGAATGATGTGTGTACCTAGATATTCATTGCATCGTTGGCTTCATAATGCCACCTGTCCGTAGCATGTGGCATCTCTCTCATCTGTGTTTTCTGATTACCTTCAGCCTTGCGACAGTGTTACACCAAGGAAGAAACAAAAAACTAAAGGGTAAAAATCACCTTTTCGTTTCTGGGTCGGCCTGATCTTACAAAGCTTTCCTCAAAGTCTCAACCAGTAGCTTATCTGGCCACTCCCAGTGACCAGACGGTCATTGTGTTTTTCAAAGCATTAGTTTCAAGAAATGCTTGGAATTATGTTATGGTTTTGTTTTGTTTTGTTTGTTTTGTTTTTAATGGTCAAGAAGAGGACAATGATGTCGATTGGCAGCTAGCAATATGTCATAGCTGCCAACACATAAAATCTGAGATCTTTCACATGAGTCTCTCTGGATGTCCAATTATTTTGGGCATGGGGAAAGGAAAGATAAGACACCCCCAAACCTGCATGTCTTCACAGTAGCAAACTGAGTGAAGTTAGCAGTCACCACACTCATGGCTAGAGCTTGTACTTCCTGTCCACCACTCTCCCCACCGCCACCGACTGCAATCTTCCACACAGCGGAGGTCACACTCATGTGGGCCTTGTTGGCATTTCGGTTAATCCACGATGTTTGTCAAATCTTCAAATTCCTTTGTGACTTTCACAACCACCGTGTCAGGAGAGCCATTCAATTTTCGGGTGTTGTTGCCTAACTTTGCCCCCTGTTTTGTCCTTTTGGTGGTAATATTGCATTTATGAAATATGTCCCTGCAGTGTAAGAAAGACCCGAAGACAGCTGTGGCTGAAACGAGGCAGTAGTTTGTTTCCGTCTCATGTAGAGGCCAAGTGCCAGCACACGGATACCAGCTCTTCTGTTGCTCTAGCGTCCTCATCACAATTTCCTACGTCAAGTCCAAGATGTTTGCTCCAGCACCTGCAACCACTTCTACGTGCCCGTCAACTGGGGAGGAAAAAAATATCAAGAGCTCACGCCCAACTCTTTAAAGAGTAAATATCACTTCTGCTAAATGATCATTAGCCCAGAACTCAGACATGTTGCCGAAGTGCAAAGAAGTCTTGAAAATCTCGACGTCTGCTGAGTGGCCATATGTCCAGCTAAAACACAGTGGCTTTAGTAAGGGAACTAAAGGAAAGAAGCAATTTGACATTGGGGGAAATTAGTACTTTCTGGCATAGGAAACTTTCATTCATCTATTTGTATTCTCCATCTAATTCTAAAAGGAATTACATTGGATTACAAAATTAAGCAGATAGAAAACCTTGACATTTAAGGATCCCCACAGCACACATTTTTATTTCAAGCCCTGTTCTTAAAGGTTTAAGCCCATGCTCCCCCTGCCAAGAAGAGTAACTTGAGCTCTATGATCTGTAGGTGGGTTTTGAAAATGACCAATTGCTATGATTTTTGTGATCACTGTTTTGACGGAAGCAGAGGCAATATGAAATATTGGTGAGGGTTAGATCAGCTTGCATTCACATCTCAGAATGTATGCCCGTTAGCCATGTGACCTTTACCAAGTCACTCAACCTCTGTAGGCTTTGGTTGTGTCTTTGTGTCGAGGATAAAAAGAACAGTTTCAAAAAGGCTTTAAAAGCTTATCTGAAAACATTTCAGAGCTTTTATAAAGACGGTGACCCAGAACAGAAGAAAAGAAACACCAAAAGAAGTAGACCTGATATCCGGGGATTATTTCCTTTTTTAGGTTTTGCCAATTCTAAATGCTAACGTGGTAGTTGAGAAACTGAAAAACTGCAGAAATTTTGAACTGAAGGAACTAAACTTGCAATAGACTGACCATGAGGAGGAGCTCTAGTAAATACTCCCAGGCTTTTCCGGAACTAAAATAAGGTAATAAGAAATAAAATGTATATGTTTGGACAAAAGAAAATAAAACTTTTAAAATTTGTAGATAAATAATAATATTTAAAAATATTTAGAACACTGGAAAGAATTCAGAAAAATACTATTTGAATAATATGTAAATTCAGCAAATTTTCTAGATACAGCATCAAAATATAAAGAGCAATTGGATTTCTATATCCCAGCAATACACAGCCAGGAAACCAGATTTTTTTTTTTAAAGATTTCATTTATTTATTTGAGGCAAAGAGAAGGAGAGCACAGAGGGAGAGTGAGAGGGAGAATCAGACTCCCCGCTGAACAGAAAGCCTGATGCAGGGCTTGATCCCAGGACACTGAGATCATGACCTGAGCCAAAGGCAGATGCCCAACTGACTGAGCCACCCAGGTGTTCCAGGAAACCAAATTTTTTAAAATGCCTAATACAAAAGCACCAAAAAAACCATCAAAGACCTCAAAACAAAACTAAGGAAAGATGTACAAGACTGATGCACTGAAAACTAGAAAACATTGAGAAAATTTTTAGCAACTTTGGAGTGACGTATCACGTTCGTGGACTAAAGGATTAGATTTTATGGCATGTCAACTCTCCCCAAACTGATCTGTCGAGTCAATGCAATCCCAAACAAAATTTCACCAGGGTGTGTGTGTGTGTGTGTGTGTGTGTGTGTGTGTGTGAAATGAGACAAGCTGATTCTTAATTTTACATGAAAATTTAATGGTTAGAGAGTTAGCCAAGATAATGTAAAGAACCACAGAGTTGAAGAACTACTACTGGAAAGATAGCAGGACACATTATACATTAAGGTAATATGCCAGTAGCAGTGACAGAATGAAGTTAAGACACTGACCCCCACACAATTTATGATATCAGTGACTCTGCATAGCAGTAGGGAAAGGACTGTTTTTTCTTTAAATGGTGCTGGGTTAATTACACAGGAATATAAAAAATATATTGACTCCTACTTTATGCAGTGTAATTACAGTTCAGTCTACAATCCCAAAGAGTAAAAGGTAAAACAATAAAGCTTCTAAAAGTAAATAGAGTAGAATATCAGTATAGCCTGAGACATCCAAGATTTCCTATCAAGACTCCAAAATTCACTAGCCATAAATAAAAAGATGGTGAATTGGACTGCATTAAAATTAGAGACTTCTGTTTATTAAAAAAAAAAATACAAATGGAAAAGTTTAGCCCCAAAGTAGGAGGAGATATTTGGAAGTCATGTGACATTAAAAAAGATTAATATCCTAAGTAAAAAATGCCTACAAGTATATAAGTAAAAGATAACTCAATATAAAAACAGGCAAGATACTTAGATATTTTACAAAGGAAATATCCAAGTGGCCCATAAATACTATATAAAACTCTTATTAATCACCACCAAAAAAAAAAAAGCAAAGAAAATCACAGTGTGATGCTACCACCAAATCCATGAGAATAACTGAAAGGAAAAAGGCTAACAATGTCAAATGGCAGAGAGGATATAAAGTAATGGAAATGTTCATAGTTACTGGTGGGAGTGAAAATTGGTACAACCACTTTGGAAATTTGTTTGGTGGTAATGATTAAAGGTGAAGATAAGTATATCCATTAGCCAATAAGTCCTCTGCTAACTACATACCAAACAATGCATACAAATGCATACCAAAATCCATGCAAGAATGCCCATAATAGCATCATCATTCCTAATAGCCATGAGTTGAAAACAACACACTGTCCATCATTAACAGAATGGATTTTTTAAATGCTGCGTTCATAAGATGGAATATCCTATAACAGCATTCAAGCAAACTCTTTCTGTAAAGGACCAGATAGTAAATATTTTAAGCCATGAATCCTGTCTGGTCTCTGTCAACACTACTCAGCACTGCTGTTGTAGTGTTAAAGCAGCCATAGATAGATATGATGTAAATAAATGAGAAATGAATGAACTATTGCCACAATAAGGAACCCAGATTAATCTCTTAGTAATGCTCAACAACAAGTTGAGCAAAAGAGTATTTTAAAGGGTGGAGGAAGATATTGGGAAGGGCACGAGGGAGGCTTCCAGAATGCTAGTAGTTGTTCTATTTAATGGTCTAAGTGGTAGCTAGAACTGTTCACTGTGTGGTTATTCACCAAGCTGTGCAATTATGATTTGTGCACATTTATACACATAAATATATGTCAATAAAGAGTTTCGTTAAATAATAATTATTTGAAAGCACTAAAGGATGTTTCAACGATCATCTAGAGATACTTTTCTTTGAAGAAAGCTATGAAGGCGGCCAGATCGGGGAAGCATTTGCATGATGTATTTTGGGATAACTTTAATTTTATCTTGTGCACAGGGTACTTGGCAAAATTAGGTGGCCATTTACTGCTCAAAGATGAAATTGCAGTCATGCTTGAGGGTAAGTGTTGAAGTTATAGTGAAATCTGTATGTGGAAGTCTAAGTGAATTCACTATTTGTGATTCAGTTCACATGTGTGTTCTGTAACGGTGACAGGGATGAGTGGTAAGGGGGAAACAGTGGAAGGACTAGGTTATAGGGCATCTTTTCTTTTCTTCCTTTCCCCTCCCTACTTCCCTTCCCTTTCCTTCTCTTCCCTCCCCTTCTTAGGGTGTGTGTGTGTGCACGCGCTTAAATCTATCTATCCCTCTCATTATTTGAGACCCATCTATCATCCTTGAGCCCTTAGGAACTACAGAGTTGAAGGTTTATTCACTCATTCATCCATCCAACAAATTTTTTTCCAGCATCTACCATGTGGCAGCACTATTCCAGCTGCGGAACATAGAGCAGCAAACAAAGCAAAGTCCCTTCCTCAGAGAATTTACATTTTAGAGGATAGCAATGCACATTTGCACCAGAGGGAATTAAAGAAGGAGAATGTTTGCTTTCAAAATCAGAATTGCAAACAGGTGAAGTAGAAAATAGGGTGGCAGTCCTCCTTCCTTCCCTTTTGTGTGTGTGTCATAGACTTACTTTCTCAGAGCAGTTTCAGATTTACTGGAAGGAAGGTACAGAGATTTCCCATACACCTTCTGCCCCCCCACACACACACACGCCTCCCCCCTATCAATATCCCTCTCCCCTGTGGCATGTTTGTTACCACTGGTGAACCCACACTGACACATCATTATCTTCCTTCCTTTTCCACTTGCTCATTCACCCATTCACTCATTTATTCAATACATATTTGTTGACTGCCTGCAAACGGTAAGCACAATAATTCTGCCTCTATGTCCCTCAAAATCTTTTTCTTCTTTCTCTCCTCCTTCACTTCCTGCTCCTTCTCCTCTCTCTTTTCCACATCTGTCCTTGTTTTCCCCTCTCGATTTCTTTTTGTTCAGAAGAAAATAACTTCTACAAGCCCGGCATCTGGATAAAATGATATTAGCATTTTGGTATGTATATTATCTCAGATATTTTTAAAGAATATAAGCTATTACATGTTTATTTTTTAAACTATCATAAGTGTCGTATAGCTCTTTCATTTCTTCATATATTCAGGCCAAGAAACTTGGGTTTTCATCATCACGTTATTATGTGTATGCTATTTCATTTTATGATATGCCTAATTTTTACACGGGTCTCTGTTGATGAACTGAGACTGAGTCCCAACTTTTTTCATTATTATGAGCACTATTGAACCTCTTCATGAATATATGTTTATGCTACTTAGCAGAATGTTCAGCACATAATAGGCACTCAGTAGATATTTAGTGAGTATTCCTATTTTTCTTTATCGAGGTCTGGTGGGGATAAGCAGATAAAACTTCCTGGATGCTTCTAGTCGAAATAATGAAAATTGGGAGGTTAGAGAAGAAAAGGAGAGATTCTGTGAAAGGTGGTGGTGCTGTTTAAGGTTACAGCTTCTCAACCATGAGAGAGATGTCTTGAACTAAAAGGCCTTCTGCTCTTACAGCTATTGACCGAGTGCTTCGGGATGAAGACCCTGTGATCAGGGAGTTGGCAGAAATAACCTACAAAATATTCCAGGAAATAGCCCATAGATTGACCACCTCAAATCTTAAACAAATCTTCCGAAGAGTATTTAACTCTATCTACACAAAAAAACTGAAGCCTCTTTATAAATATAACTGGCCCGACAACCTGGCAGGCAGCCCTATGAGGATTAAGGAAACCAAGAATGACAAGGAAGTCCATGCAGATGAGAATTGTGAATAAAATTTGGTAAAGAATGAGATGTTGGTCTGTTGCTCGGAGCACATCTCAGAAGAGAAGTGATTTTCCTTTCCCTCTTGATAACTTGAGTCTGTATATACACGCTTTTCTGAAGGATGCTAGAAGCCTTTCCTGTCACTTAATTCTCTATTCAAATATAGAAATCCATTGCCTTTCTATGTTTGACAGTGATCAGAGGGCCACTAATAAAATTGAAAAATCATATAAAGAAAGTGTTTGATGAGAAGCTCTTGGATTTTGACTTAATCAATAAGCATCTATTGAACACCTTCCAAGTACCAGGCACTATGCTAGGCAGTGGGGACATTTGGGTGGTATAAACAAGGTTCCTGCTCTCAGGAAGGTCACAGTCTAGTGACACACGGTATGGCTATTTCCATCCTGTGGGACAAATGCTGCCTAGAGCAGTATTGACAAAGGAAGAAATGGGACTTGCCTGGAAGAAGGAAGGGAAGTACGGAAATGTATTCCAGGTGGAGACACTGAGGCAAGAAGAGTGCTGGGAGTGGAACTGGAGACTTTGTTATGGACGCAGGTGGGCAAGGAAAGGATGGGGAGAGCTGACATGTGAGGGGGAGATGATGCTATGCTAATCACTTTAAACTTTCTGAAATGAAAATTGGATAACCCATCACCTTAGTGCCCTCAGGATCCAGTCTGGCACTGCCCTGACCCATCAGAAAGTCCTCAGTGATCTTGCTTGACCTGTGGCTTGGGCTCATCTTTCACTCCCCTCACCGTATCTTCCTCGCACCCTGTCCTCCCACCCTAACATCATCCCCTCCAGTCACAGGAAACTACTTGTAGTTAGTTGAAATCCCGGATGATTCAGGTGTTGTGTCTTTGTAAGGTGTCCGCTCACAGTGCCTGCGTATTTCCGTTCTCTGGTGTGGGGCAGCAGCCACTGCGTCTGTCCCGGGTCCTCCTTCAGCCTCTCTAACTTCTGAGCCAGTGGGTTTAATTCTGTTGACAAAGGACACCAGCTTCTCCTGTGAGACATGCACATCATCAACACCATCGATGGTAGAGGCCATAGGAGATTAACACAGTTCCAAGATTGTGGGTTCTACCCTAACGTCTCCCACTCCCACTTTACACGCCCCTTCCCCTCCCAACTGCACGCCCTGCAGACCTCAAGCTCCAGCATCAATGTGAAGAAAACAGCCTTGCAGAGACTACTTAACCTGCAATTCCTTGCAGTCAAATCCCTGATTCTGCCTCTCTACTTGAACCCTGACTGATATTCCTAAGATGCATTTTCAGAACCCTTTGATCAAGGATGTTCGTGTTGCCCTTTATGTTTTGCCTTTGTATTCCGTGTAACTTTCATTGCATTACCAGCCTATAGCGAAATTACTAATTTTTTCTCTTTCTGCCTCACAAAATTGTAGTTTCTTGAAGGCAAATGTATTGTACACTTGGTTAAGTACTCTGGAACTGCAGTGCCTGGCACGTAATGGATGTTAAATGAATACATGCCAAATGAATGAGATGCTAACAGGACATATTTCCCTCGCGCTTCAATAAAAGTTTTCAGATGTTAATGAGTGTTACTTAATATTAAAAATAATGAAAGAATGGATAATTTTAATTTACTCTTTAATCCATATTGCTTCATAGTACCCAGATGTTCCAGACCTCACTTTTTCAAAATCAAGGCAAATTTCCTTACCCACCTTCTAAACTAGCAGGATGCCTAGGGTGATAGGCTAGTGACCTTCTCAAAGATATCCAATTCCTGATCCCCAGAATCTGCGAGTATTTTCCCTTTCATGGCAAAAGGAACTTTATATATGTGATTAATTAAAGGATCGTGGGGTGGGGAGATTATCCTGGATTATCCAGGAGGCCAATATAATTATAAGGTCTTTCGAAGGGAAGGTAGGAGATCAGAGAGGAAAGAGATTTTTGGAGATGCAACACACTTGCTTTGAAGATGGAGCTGGGAAACAGGAGCCAAAGAATGCAACTCTGGAAGTCAAAAAAGGCAAGGAAATGGATTACCTTCCAGAACCTCAAGAGGGAGCATGATCTGACCAACACCTTGATTTTGGCCCAGTGAAGCTCTTTTTGGACATCTGAACTCCCAAACTGTAAGATAAGAAGTTGATGTTGTTTTAAGCCACTAAATTTGTGTTAAATTTGAGAGTAGAAATAAGAAACTAACATACCTAGATTTCTATAAAACAAAGCGAACCAAACCAAATTATAACCCTCCCCACTCCGAAAAACAAACAAACAAACCGATATAGCAATGAGTAGAATGGACTTTATACAAAATTTGAGGTTTGGGATTTCTGTAAAAGATCTGACATTCTGTGATATTTATATATTAGACATTTTCTTCAAAGTCTGTTAGACTACCCTCACCCTCACTCAATCTACAGTGTAACCTCCTTCATCACCTCCTGGTTCTCTCTACCTTCTCCCTCCCATCTCTTCTCTTCCCTCTAGAGATCCCTGATTCCCCAGGAACTATGAGCTGTTTTCATTTTGTTTTGTAGAGTCAGCTTTCCACAGTTCCCAATGCTGACCTGGATACTCTTCTCTTCCATATGTTCTAAAGACATAAAGGTATCCCTTAAAAACATCCTACTTTCTTGAGGACTCGTTGTGGTTATAAAGGGCACGTTCCCCATTGGCACATGTCTGTTATTCCCATTATCTTTTGACTTCTCCATGAGAATAGTTAATATGACCTTTGATGTTGTGCAGAATGTACCTTTGCATCGTTGACCACGTTCCTGTAACACTCACCCCTCACCCCCTGCTCTCCATAGCCACTGGCCTTCTCAACTCTTTGTGAGCCATGCATTAGGGACTTCATTCATGCTCTTCCTATGCCTGAAACACAATGCCTTCCCCATCACCCAGTCCGTTCCCACCCATCTTTCAAACTCCAACTCAAAATCAATTTGAACGGATTCCACAGAATTCCCCATATGCATTTGTAGCACTAACCACAATAACTTGAATAATTAGCTAGGGTAATAACTAGAATAATTATGAAACAAATGAATGGAAAAAATAATTTATTTTACAATTGGTTGCCTATATTCTGATCCTATTGCTCAAATATCAGCTCTATGAGGCCATGAATCATGTCTGCTTGGTCAGCCCTGTATCCCCAGGGGCCTGGCACAGTGCCTTGCGCATAATAATATCTAATATATATTTATCACATGGATGAATGAATGAATGAATAAAACATAACCAGGTTTTTTGATACTAGGTGGCTAGATACGTTGGTAATAATGTTCAAGCGAAGAGTCAGCCTGAGCTTGATTAGGCACATTTTTGTGGCCCATGGTATAGGGTAATGGGCTACCATTTGTTGCACACCTACTATGTGATATGGGCACTTCGTTATGATTATTTTATTTTGTCTTCACAATAACTCTGGGAAAGAGATATTTTTGCCCCATTGTGCAGATAAGGCACTCCCATGCGCTCTATTAGCTTTGATATCCATGTAGCTGGAGGGGATGCAAGTAGTCCCTGGTGAGGTCATTCTTCTGGAAATGACAACTGGCCTCTATTTTGTACAATAAAATGATGGTGGCACCTGGCCAGGGAAGAAAATATCCTCCTACTGAGATATCTTCTCTAACTCTCAGTGTGTTCCCGTAGCACACTCTGCCTACTTTCCTCAAAGTAATAATAATAATTGATAAAATTGAGTGGCTACTATCTGCCAGACACAGTACAAGCGCTTCGCTTGCACAATCCAAATTTATTCTCCCCAACATCTTAATAGTTGGCTATTATTACTGCTTCCATTTTACCCATAAGGAATCTGAGTCTCAGAATGGTTGGGTAAAACATCACCAACTTAAGNGTAATAATAATAATTGATAAAATTGAGTGGCTACTATCTGCCAGACACAGTACAAGCGCTTTGCTTGCACAATCCAAATTTATTCTCCCCAACATCTTAATAGTTGGCTATTACTGCTTCCATTTTACCCATAAGGAATCTGAGTCTCAGAATGGTTGGGTAAAACATCACCAACTTAAGGAGAGGTAGGTAGTATATTTGACCTCAGGGACTCCAGACCCAGGGCTCTTAATCACTCCACCACTGTATTTGCCTTTTATGGATCTATTTTTCCCACTGAGTATAAACTCTAGTTAGACACTGGAATTACTTGGACTGGTTTTTTTTTTTGTTTTGTTTTTTGTTTTGTTTTGTTTTAAATAACAACAAGCAGACTTCAATCTAGACAATTTACATCAAAATCTTTGTGCCGGAGGCCTGGGCATCAGTGTTTTTTAAGAGCCCAGGTGGATCTAGAGGGAAGACACTACTGTAAATCAATGTATCATTTTGTCTTGGAGATTGGATTTAGACATTTCTGTATCTCAGCATCCAGCACTGTTTCTTTTTTTTTTTTTAATGATTTTTTATTATATTATGTTAGTCACCTTACAGTACATCCCCGGATTCCGACATAAAGTTCGATGCTCCATTAGTTGCGTATAAAACCCAGTGTACCATGCAATACGTGCCCTCCTTACTACCCATCACCGGTCTATCCCATTCCCCCACCCTTCTCCCCTCTGAAGTCCTCAGTTTGTTTCTCATAGTCCATAGTCTCTCATGTTTCATTCCCCCTTCTGATTACCCCCCCTTTCTTTATCCCTTTCTTCCCCTACCGATCATCCCAGTTCTTATGTTCCATAGATGAGATAAATCATATGATAATTGTCTTTCTCTGCTTGACTTATTTCACTTAGCATTATCTGCTCCAGTGCTGTCCATGTTGCAGCAAATGTTGAGAATTCTTTCTTTCTGAGAGCTGAGTAATATTCCATTGTATATATGGACCACAACTTCTTAATCCAGTCATCTGTTGAAGGGCATCTCGGCTCCTTCCACGATTTAGCTATTGTGGACAATGCTGCTATGAACATTGGGGTGCATATGGCCCTTCTCTTCACTACGTCTGTATCTTTGGGGTAAACACCCAGTAGTGCGAGCTGGGTCATAGGGTAGCTCAATTTTTAACTTTTTAAGGGACCTCCACACTGTTTTCCAGAGTGGCTGTACCAACTTCCAACACTGTTTCTGACACGTGGAGAAAAACGTCATAAAATGTATCAATTATTTATTACACAGTAGGAACCAATCAGACAGGAACCAATCATTTATAAATAAGCATTTATTAAGTGTCCAGTGCAAGCTACTGTACTGGGGAATAAGGACATAAATTAAGCATTTCCAGACACATGATTCTAATAAGATATTGCCAGTCAGTCCTTCCACAAAAGGGTGAGCAGCAGAAGAAGAGAGTCTATTTCCCCGTAAAAAGAAAAAGTATCAAAATTCTAAATAGAGTTACTGTTTAGACCAGCATAGTCAAGATTCAAACATCTGACAAAGTAAAAATTGGAAGTTTAATAAACTTACATTAATTTGTTTACTTTCCAATATATTTTGCTTTCTTTGAAATATCTAAATAGACATTGATGCCAAGTTAATAAATAGTGAATTGTGTCCATGGTCTTGAGGCAGCAACATCTTACAATAATCACGTGGGTAAACAGGATGGCACATTTGGTAAAGAATGTGTCACAGTTGTCCTAACAAGGAAGTGTCACAGTGGTCCTAAAACCTTTCAGCAATCAATGTGAACCACTGCTACAATGTCTCCCTCTTGCAATAACAGTAGAAGAGCCTAGGCTTGAATTGAGGAGACATGGGGTTGAGTCCTGTCTTCTCTGCTTATTGGTTCAAAGCCTTAAGTAATTCACTTCATTTCAGGTTCTCTTTCTGTGAAATGAATGAGTTAATATTCTCCAAGCAAGCTCAGGATTATTATGAAGCTTTAATGGTATAATTATATATGAACACCTTGTAAAATAATTGTGTATAAACATAAATCATTGGGTCAGTAAAGGCCACATCTCTGGTCCAGTTATTTCCCCTAATTTGGATTCCTGAGTTTGTAGGTTATTCCTAGAAGCCTCTGAGCTGGGAGAGATGGTCTCTCCATGCACCCCCCCCAACCCCCACCCCGGCTATTCAAGCTGTGGGGTCTTAGAGAATCAACAGCTAGGTGACTGACCTTCCACAGCAGAGCTCCTTTCCTGGACTCGGAGCCTTCAGCTGGCATCTCATTGATTTGGGGTTCATCACTAGAAGTCTTGTTCTGGTTATAGGATTCGCCAGGGAAAACCCAAGCGTACCACTCTCCTGATAAGCCTTCAATGAGTCCTGGTCGTACTCAGCATAAAATTCTAACGCTTGAGCTTGGCAAACCTTCCCTCTCCCAGCCCTGCTTACCTCTCTAACCTCATTATGTCCCAACCTCCTCTTATTATGCATGCTGCTGCCATAGGAACTACTTGCAGTTGTCCCAACACAGTGATCAGGAGCAAAGACTTTAGAAACAGGTGGCTTGGACTCCACCACTTGCTAGCTGCGTGGGTGTAGGCAGGATCGCGGACACCTTTTTGGGTCAACTTCCTCCTCTATAAAATAGGGATAAGGACTGTACCCAACTCTTAAAGTTTGAAGACATTAATTTAACTTGCCCTAAGACAATAAGTATAGACCACTTAAATACACTGTCTAATAGTTCATCATTCATGAACATTACTATTTTTATTATTGTTCCTGCCCTTACAACCCTCTTCTTCTTCTTTCCCCTTACAATAATAACATCAAGAGCTCCCATTTATTACAAGCCTACTGATTTCAAAGTACTGCTCCCAGGAATTTTAAACATAGTGTTTTTATGTTTTTCTTATTGTTACAACTCTAATGTTACCCCAACTTTACAAATATAAAAGGTGGGGCTCAGAATCTTAAGTTGAGTGATTTCAGCCTGCTTAATCTGCATGATGTTTTTACTTCACTAAGTCCCACTTCATTTGGGGATTCAGCCCATTCTTCACCTCTTCCTCGTGCCCTGCCTTGGCTTCCTAAGACTAGCAGAGGTGTCCTTCTGTGCTTCCAGGAAGAGGCACAAAATCCCAGCAGATTTTTACTGCTGCATTCAAATGTGTTGTCCACTAGATAAGTGTCCCTTGAGCAAAGGGATCTTTTTTATTCATTTCTGTGTGTCTGGTAGAGTGCCTGGTTCAGTGAAAGAATGAATGTAGGATAAAGCAATGGGACAGCTATTAGGCCTGAGGAGATGGTTCTGCCAAAGGAATAGGAATTTGTGAGTAGCCAAAGCCACCCTGAAATGAAAAGGAAGTTTTAGTTCACTTGACAGCAGCAACTGCCTTTGGCCTGATGCTCCTGGGCTAGGACCTGAGGCCTGTAATTGCCGTCTGGGACCACGAAGGCATGTCAAGGTGATCCCAGCACTCCTTCCATCTTGGCAGCCAGTCTTCTCTGAAATGTATTCAACACTTTTATGTATTTGAAGGGAAGCTAACAAGTACAAAATATGCTAGTCCGTGAACAAGTTCCTCCATCTAAATTTTAACTCCTACAATCCTACGATAACAATTTAAGGCAAACTTTATTATCCCACACTTGCAGATGAAGAAAGTCTCTAAGATTTGACTAAGGTCAGAGAGATAGTGCCAGGCAGCACAGGGTTCACACACAGCTCTGCAGGATTCCACAGAGCTGGCTCCTCCCAGAACATGGCTGGAGGTTCTCTGACCTCCTCCTCTAGCAATGTGACATATTGTTTACAAGAGTCTGAAAAGGCAAAAGTATCTGGTGTGTTAGTTAACAAGTCAATGGTAACTGAACACTGGGATTCTCAGAAAAAAAAAATTAAATAACAGTGTGTCTGTTAAAAAAAAAAATTAAATAACAGTGTGTCTGTTAATTCCACAGAGCTGGCTCCTCCCAGAACATGGCTGGAGGTTCTCTGACCTCCTCCTCTAGCAATGTGACATATTGTTTACAAGAGTCTGAAAAGCAAAAGTATCTGGTGTGTTAGTTAACAAGTCAATGGTAACTGAACACTGGGATTCTCAGAAAAAAAAAATTAAATAACAGTGTGTCTGTTAAAAGTAAAAGAAAAAGGGGAAAACAACCAAATGCCCATCAGCAGATAAATGAATAAACAAAACATGTTTTATCCATACAATGGAATATCATCCAGCCATAAAAAGGAATGGAGTTTGATACATGTTATGACATGGATGAATCTTAAAAATATTAATGCAAGATAGTGAGGAAGAAAGGCAGGCAGGGACAACCCCCCCCAACCCCCCTCCCTTAATGGAAGCCACCCTTATAAGGATTTTACTCCACCCTGGAAGGAGCCCTCCACCCTTTCCCAAGTGATAGATAGATGACAAAAATCTGATTAGATGACAGGCTCATGGAGGGTTAATCAGATTAAAACAGCCCACCAATAAGCCCATAAAATTTTCTAGACTTAGAAACTCCAGTGTCAACACTCTTGGGTCCCCTCCCTCTTCAGGAGCTTTGGACTATCACTCAAAAAACTTTACTATCCGCTCGATAAACTTTGATTTGGTGCCCAACACTCTTCATCTGGTCTACCTCTTCATTCTTCAAAGCAGTGTGACCAAGGACCATGGGCACTAAAGGAAAAGAAATCCTGTAAAAACATTATGCTAAGTGAAAGAAGCCAGACACAAAAGACCACATATTATATGATTCCATTTATATGAAATAATGGAGCAGATAAATATACAGAAACAAAATGCAGATCCGTGGAGTCCAGGGACCGGGAGCAGGGAGAAATGGGGAGTAATTGCTTAATGCGTACAGGGGTTTCCTTTTGGAGTGATGAAAATGTTCAAGAACCAGACAGACATGGTGGTTGCATGAAATTATGAATGTTCTAAGTGCCACTGAATTGTACCCTTTTAAATAACTTTAGGTTGTGTGAATTTTATCTCAGTTTTGTTTTTGTTTTTGTTTTTAAAGAGTGCTAGAAAACAGCCCCACTCTCCCTGAGCACCGGGAACACTGACCCCACATCTTGACCAAGACCACTATCCTCCCTGAACCATGATCTGCAGACACAGTGATGCTTTTAGCCTCTGCTACAATGTCCGTGACTCCCACATTACCCGTGAAGGCATGGCCTAGGAGGAGTGTCTCCAATCTCCCTCCTGCTATGTGACCTTGGGTGCACTGAGCCTAGGCAGCAAGCAACTGTCATCCGGGCCTCAGTGTGTCCTTATGAGGCCTGCAGATCAGCCAGTGAATGTATTTGGTAAATGAAGTCAGTCTGCAAGTGAAGGTATCAAAGCCCAAAAGAAAAGCTATTTCTATGGTTGTGGACACACTGCAGGGAATGGTTTCCCTATTCAAGCTCTGCTTATCATGGCAACTGAGATATCTTCTTTCTTTTCCAAAACGGGAAACAAAGTATAACTTCTGAATATGGATTTGTGTGGTGGCGAAGTACATGAGGAAAGTCTTGGGAAGTGATTTCAAGGCAAAGAAAGGCACTCCATAGTGGAGAACACCCCTGCATTGGCACATGGCTTCTCAACCAGAGACCTTTAAAACTAGAGGTGGCCAAAGTTCTCACCAATGGAAGGTGAACAGAAGCAAAGCGTACAACTTTTGAATCCTTGGTTAAGAGGAAATCCCATACCTTAGTCATCTGCTCTATCCCTTCCTGCTGGCTGAATGTGGTGGTGGAACTCAGTTTCAACCTTGCAGAGACAGTCTTCTGTTCTTTGGAGTATGGAAGAGCCCTCCACCAGCCTGGGTACCTGGATGGCTTCTCAGAGTAGAACTTACCCATCCCAGACTTTGACATTACACACAAATAACAACTATCTATTTTAGTCTTTGCATTTACAAATCTCTTTATTGCAGTGACTTAGTCTTCGCTCCAATTAACAAGGCCCCACTCCAAATACCCAATTCCCACAGCCTACAATTACATTTTCAAATCTTTAACTTTGCCATAAACACATCCCTGTTAAAATGTCAGTGCTGTACCTTAAAGATTATCATAATATCTTCATTAATTGTGTCTTCAAATGAGTGAGTTTAAGAGATCCTTTCTGGAGGAGAATAAAGAACATAACACAAGTCTTCCATCCCACCAGAACAATCCCCTCCCCTGAGGAAGACAATGGTTTCATCCAATTATTGCTCTCAGCTCCTATTCTGTGACCTCTGGGTAACATGGCCGCTCCTAGTTAGCCATGGATTCCCATAGTCTGATCCAATGCACAATGGCACAATTCTTGCATGGGACTGACAAAAGTAAATCTGTACTCTGATCCAGTTTTTTTGTATAGTGCTGAAAATGAACGATTCTATAGGAGCTTGAATTTTATTAGTATAACCAGTTTAATAATGGAATTTGTAGCAGAGTAACTTGATCCTTAGCAATTCCTTTACCCTTTCTAGTACATAAGAAGAGGAGACTTCCCAAGCTCCTTTGTACTTAGGTTGGCTAGTGCCAGTCATATACGAGTGACGGTGATGAGTGTCATTTCTGGGCCTAGATGTTTAAGCACTAGATACGCTTGCTCTTCCTTTTCTGCATCAAAGGTCATTCATTTGTTAAAGATGATGGCAACATAACATGAAAGATCTTTGGATCCTTGAGTCACTATTTGAAGGAAAACTTCCCAGACAAGGTGCCCAACCCACATTATGTGAGCAAAAAATACACTTCTTATGTTAAACCGTTGGATTTCCAAGTTTGTGTATCCCCGAAGTATATCCTAATTATCTGGACTAACATAATGTCTCATGCGGAATTCAGATGTATGGGCAAATGTTTACATATGATAGCTTCTTACATATCAAACAACAAATCGCTTGAGACATAGGGTCTTCAAAACAAACTTTTTTATGTACAACTTTCATGTTTCCCTATCTTTATGTTATACCCTCAGGATATACATTTGGTGTTTCCTTAAAATCTTACCTGTTTCCAAATATCCATTTACCATTTTGAATATTATATTCAATCAGCAACTGTCTTTCAAAAGGTATCCAAAGTGAGAATTCTCAAATGTTTGAAAAGTTACTTGTTATCTTAATAAAACTCTTGCTATATGGGCAAAGAAAAAACTTTAGTGTTTTTCAGAGTAAATTATAGTCCTGCAAGGTTAGTTCTTCAGTGGTTCTAACGTTCATGATGATTTATGTCTTTAATTCATCAATCCATAACTAAAGCAATTTTATTTAACATCTTCTAGACTAGTGTTTATCATCCAAATTGCCACATCTCTGTTTACTTTCAGTATTATATGAAAGTGACCATTTTTATTTTTATTTCATTTGATTGAATAGTCCCAAGTATTCATATGAATGAAGGTTGATGGGAGCCATTACTAGAGCCTCAGCTGGGTCTGTTGTCCAGAGCAGCTACCCATAGCTTCTCTATGTGACCTGGGCTTTTTCACAACTCTGGGAGTGAGACTCCTATGAGAATAGAAGGGACCTGTATCACTTTTTTATGACCTATGCCACTTCTGCTGTAGCCATAAGCAACCCAGATGTTTGGGGAAGGAACTTAGAACCCATCATTCAGTAGGAGAGGTGTCACAGTAAGACTGTAAGAAGAGCATGGAGGATTGTGGATAACGTTGCACCCATTTTGGGAGAACGCCATCTGCCACAGTCCCACAGTTTGTAGCCTTGCAGAGTTAAGAAAGCCAACTGCTACTGTACTTCAAACGAAAGGCATTACAAGCAGAGGCTTAAGGAGATAACATCAGTGCTAGTATCCTATGAAAGCAGAAAGCTTCTGTTGCAGATAGAATTTGCCATTTTCTCAAATTTCCTCACAGCAGCAGCCATCTAAAAAGATAGTACAGAGGCCTGTAGAAAAAAAGATCAGAATTTTCACATGTAAAAAGCATGTCTTCACAAGATCTTTGGCTGTTGTTTCTTATGTGTGGAAATGACTGGAAGCAAGCAGACAGCAGACCTGCAAATTTGAATAGAAGATATTGGTCAAAGGAGCCCCACGCCTGGCCTGTAAAAGCTTTTAAGTGTTAGAGTAATCTCAGTGCACTCAAACTGCCATCAAAATAAGTGGACTTCAAAAGCTGGGCAAACTCCTAGAAGTGCATCCATCATAATCCACACCCTGGAGAGAAAAGATCCAGGTCCACAGAGGACAATGGACAAGGGGGATTCTCCCAGAAAGCAGAATTAAATCAGGAGTTTCCAGATTGCCTAACCAATGAGCTTACCCCATGCTAGGGCCCAGAGTCCTCACCATGTCCGCCAAGCAGAATTTGATGATGACCTATGACCACCACATTTCCCATCCTTCCTTTTTCTGAATGGTTGTTTCTTATTATATTTACCTGTTCCTTCTCCACTGTTGTATATTGAATGTTTAGAGGTAGATGACATCCCTTCTGCCTGCCTGGAATGTGGTTACTGTATCATGAAGAAAAGAGCCACCATGTGTAACCACCAGGAGAAGCAAAAAGACAAAAAGAACCTGACCTAGTGGGTCATTAAAGCCATGCATTAGCTCTGCATTCTCAACTCAACTTCTTGTTAGTTAAGGAAAATTTACTTCCTTTTTTTAGCTACCATTTTTAATCTCTGTTACTTGCAGTCTACTATAATTAGACTGGTCTAATGCAATCCTGGCTGATACAGTATTGTATTCTATTCTCGTAATCAAGTCCTGTACCATACTTTATTAGTGCAATCATAAGACTTTCCCTTATTTTGTATATCAAAAACAAAAGAAAAAAGTATCCTGCCAAACAGAACTGTAAGATGGCATTGATTGTAAGACACATACCCATTGCAGTGAAGTCAAGTGTGACCTGATTAAATATATTATGTAGAGTTAGAGTTTGATCCATTTGCTTAAAAATAAAATAGTGACACATATTGGCATAAACAGAGAACATTTGGGAAAGCTATAAAAAGCCGTTAATGGTAATGACCTCTGGGGAGTAGAAATGAAGGGAATAGGGTAGGAAATTCAATTTTTGCATTTTGTTTTCTATAATTCTAGGTATGTATTATTTTTGTGAGGAATCTCAGCCAGAAGGAGAGCACTGTGAGGGTGAACATTTAATTTTATGCACCCCCGGTTGTCCCAAATGCTAGAACAGTGCCTGTCATTTAACAGGCACTCAAATATATGTTGATCAGATAAATGATTTTTTAAATAAGTCAGTGTCATTGAAAAGGAAATAAAGCAATTACTATGGCATGAATATTAGCATTTCCCCCAAAATTCACACGTTAAATCCTAACCCCTAGGGTGAGGGTGCTAGGAGGTTAGGAAGTCATGAGAGCAGAGCCTTCACAGAAGAGACCCTACAGAAGCCCCCAGCCCCTGCCACCATGTGAAGAAGACACAACACGAAATCTGCTACCTGGAAGAGCGAGCTCAAGACCATGCTGGCTCCCTGACACCAGACTTCCAACCTCCAGAACTGTGAGAAATAAGTCTGTTGCTTATAAGCCCCCCAGTCGGGGGTACTTTGTTATAGCCCCTGAGCAGAGACAGAAATCATCTGCTTTCCCATCATTCGTCTACAAGCTTGATGAGGCTCCTGTGGTATTTGTCATCTAATCCCTAGCGCTTTGCTCAATGTCTGGTCCATATTAGGAACTAGATAAATATTTTAGGAACTAGATAAAGATGAGGTCCATATTAAGGACTAGATAAATATTTCAGCAATTAAAAAAATGTTAGGCAGAGGCATTTAAGCTCGTTCTGTTGAGGATTCAGCGTTGATATGGGGCAGGGGCATGATTTCGTCAAGCTATCAGAAAAAATTCATTTGCTGGCCATCTGCAGGAGATGGGAGAGGGGAGAAGTATAGTCAGGAAAGGGAGCTGCACTGACACGGGGAGTAAGCTGCCGCAGGTGAAGTCATGCGAGGGCTTCTGTCCAGACTGACACTGGGAACGAGAGGTGGAACTTTGCCTTTTCCTTGTGCTTTTAATATCTCAAAATACAATAGGACACTTATCACAAAAAGCAATATCCCTCTTTGTCCTCCCAACCCAGTGAGAATAGGGCAAGATGCGCAAAGCTTAGCCTCAAGAAGTCCAGCCAGCCTCCTTCAGCCTCCGAGCCTCAGTTGCAGAGCTGGCGTGGGATTCAGCGGTGTTGCCTCTAGTGCTCTGGTTTCCCTAGACTCCGCTGATTCCTATTCAAGAAAACCTCTCGGGCCCTCTTCCCCCACCACTTCACCATGACATAGAGAAAAAAAATTGAGAACTACAAATCTATAGCTTGGGAGGAGATGGTAAGAAATACTCTTTCTGGAGATCTTCATGAAAGAACATGGGAACCACAATTCTATAATCATATATTGACGGGAACTGGACCACCCCTTAGAAATAGATTTTTGAGGACAGAAGCACTAAGCTCTGCTACAATGTCAGGGAATTTAATTCCTGATATTCTGGGGTCCTATTTCTTTACAGCTTGATTTCAGTTAATGCCTTTCTCCCTTTTATTCTCCTGGGTGGTTCAGTGGTTAAGCATCTGCCTTCAGCTCGGGGCATGATCCCAGAGTCCTGGGATCAAGCCCCGCATCAGGCTCCCTGCTTCGCTGGGAGCCTGCTTCTTCCTCTCCCACTCCCCCTGCTTGTGTTCCCTCTCTCGCTGCCTGTCTCTTTCTCTGCCAAATAAATAAATAAAATCTGAAAGAAAGAAAGAAAGAAAGAAAGAAAGAAAGAAAGAAAGAAAGAAAGAAAGAAAGAGAGTCATTTGCCTCCCAGGACAGCAAACCAAAAATTACAGTTTCAACCTATTTCAGGAATGTGATCTTTGAGCTGTCAATCTGAAATTTCCTGATCAGTGCTAGTGAAGTAATCTGCATGATTAAAAAAAAAACTCTATCAAAACCACAATGAAATATCAGCTCATACCTGTCAGAATGGCTCACACCAAAAAGACAAGAAATAACAAGTGTTGGGGCATGTGGAGAAAAAGGAGCCCTCACGCACTGCTGGTGGGAATGCAAACTGGTGCAGCCACTGTGGAAAACGGTGTGGAGGTTCCTCAAAAAGTTAAAGGTAGAAATACCGTATGATCCAGTAATTCCACTTCGGAATATTTATCCTGAAGAAAACAAACAAACAAAAACACTAATTCAAAAAGTGAAGTTCAAGGATTCAAACCCAAATTTTCTGACTTTAACCTACCCAACTGTTGATTGTTAAGCTCTGCGACTTCTAGTCTTTTTAGGCTCATAACATAAGGGCATCACACTTTGATTATAGGACCTTATATTCATGCAAACATCCTGATTATTACAAACCATTATACATTTGTTACCTTCACAACAACTTTATTTGTTGTGGGAAGGATATATCCCTATTTAAATTTTTTTTAAATTAGGTCAAGAACCTTCCTTAATCAAAACCTGGTCACAGACCCACCTGGCTTTAAGTATATGGAGAAGTGTGAACCTGGGACATCAGAAGGACACCCAGCTTCCAAAGCCAAACCCAAATACAGTCCCTGCAATTCTTTCATTTGTCATGAAGTTAATGTCACAGGATTTCTTTTCTTTTAGTGCCTGTGGTTCTTGGTCACACTGCTCCAAGAATGAAGGAGTGGACAAGATGAAGAGTGGAGGGCAGCAAAGTTTATTTATCGATAGTAAAGTTAATTGAGAGATAGTCTAAAGCTCCTGAAGAGGGAGGGGACCCAACGCATTGCCACCTGAGTTTCTAAGTCTAGGGGTTTTTATGGGCTTGTTGGTGGGCTGTTTTAATCTGATTAACCCTCCATGAGCCTGTCATCTAATCAGAATTTTGTCATCTATCTATCACTTGGGAAAGGGCGGAGGGCTCCTTCCAAGGTGGTATAAAATCCTTTTAAGGGTGGTTTCCCCTTAGGATAGGGGCCCCTTGTCTCTGCCTGCCTTTCTACCTTCATCATTAACACTTACCAAGTGCTGTCTACCAAGCAGTGCTGGTGGTAGAGCAGTTAGCTCATGGAGTTTACTATTTACTGGCAAGGCAATCTTACACATATAAATGTACAAATTAGTGTCCAATTATAAATTGTTCTGTATGCTATGAAAGGAAATAGAAGAGGCTCTGAGGTCATATCATAAAAAGACCTAATATAGGGGCGCCTGGGTGGCACAGCGGTTAAGCGTCTGCCTTCAGCTCAGGGCGTGATCCCAGCGTTGTGGGATCGAGCCCCACATCAGGCTCCTCCGCTGTGAGCCTGCTTCTTCCTCTCCCACTCCCCCTGCTTGTGTTCCCTCTCTCGCTGGCTGTCTCTATCTCTGTCAAATACATAAATAAAATCTATAAAAAAATAAAAAAATAAAAAAATAAAAAGACCTAATATAAAGTAGCGATTTGGGAGGCTTCTTTCTGCTGAGATGCGGGGTTGTGTAGAAATGTAGCCGTGGAGGAGCTGGAGATCATTCAGGCGGAGGGGACATTGTGTGTGAAGGCACAGTGGCAGTAAGGAGTTGCCCTTAAAGACAGGTGGGATCCATGAACATAGGGGAGGGGTGTGGTTCGGGTGGGGCGTGTGGCACAGGATGATCCTGGAATTCTTGACATGAGAGCAGCTGTGCCAAATTTGGGTTTTTATTTCAAGTCCCATGGGAAACCAATGAAGAGTTTTAAGCAGGAAAATGATGTCCAATTTGAGGTTTTAAAAAAGATCATTTGGGCTGCTTTGTGAAGAAGGGATTAGAGGTGGGAAAGTGTAGAAACAGGGAGACCAGGTGGGTTGTTGCCCAAGCCCAAGAAAGAAGTGGTAGTGAACTGTACCGAGATAGACTGAACCAAACCAGGGTGTGCAGCACGAACCCCCCGTGCATCAGACCCAAGTGTTCCAAGAGAAGACCACAGATTAACTGATGCAACAGTAACTCTGAACAGACCCATGTGTTCTATGAAAAAAAACAGGCCCAAAATGGAGTCACTCACAGTAAGCACCACCATGATTTAATACCTAATCTAACTGCAATTTCAGCCTCTCCCAGGAGTGGAATTTAAACCAATGGGTCTGGAATTTTTCTGACCAACACTAGTTAGGTAATCTGCATGGTAAGACCTCCTGCCTTCCTGTAAGGGAAGGTAACCTTGCCTGAAACAATCCTTTCTTTTCGTTTGGTAATAACCTCCTTGTCCCACCCCATTTCTCCCTTACAAAATCCTTCTATTTCGTGCAGCTCCTCCAAGTGCCCCTCTGTTTACGAGAAGCAATGATGTCCAGTTCATGAACTGTTGAATAACGCCAATTAGATCTTCAAATTTACCCAGTTGAATTTTTGTTCTTTAGATTCCAAGACCAGCATCTCTTGCCAAGTTCACAAACTCCGACCAAGACCTTGCTTGCTTTCTTGTCTTAAAACCTCCCTTTGATAATCCCAGTCCCCAGAAGGTGTAAGTACCTTTCCCAGTAACCCCTTTTAAGACACTATCAAAGTTTGACAGGGCAGTTCTCTCTCAGTTTTCTATGGTCTGCCTGTTGCCTTCTGGTTTCTGTACCTAGCGGCTTTGAAAGTCCCTTAGGCTATGGTGGTACCAGGCAAAAAAAAAAAAAAATGAGTGGAGTCAATATATATTTTGCATGTAGATGCCATAGGTCTTGAAAATTGGATATAAAGGGTAAGAGGAACAAGATGGTAAAGATTAGTCCCAATGTTCTATTATTTTATTTCAACTCCAAGGAGATAAAGCCTGAGAAACTGATGTGAAGTACTTGGCACAGTTCTTGGCATATATTAAGCAATAAATGTTACCTACTGAACGGAAGATTTTCACAAGCACAAACCCAGTATGCAAGCCATTTAGTTTTTCTATATCAATTGTATTTTTCTACAATAACTTAATTTTTGTTGCGAGCCCCTTTTCTGCCCAGTGACAGAAACTTTCTCAGTCACTCAGCTGTTGCCCCCCATCCATCGTGTAGACAGGATGCTAAAGGGCTCAGGTGGCTCCAAGCCGGCAGCAGGTGTTCTGGGGACAAGAAAGTGGATACAGCTGGTCCTTGCTCAGCATCCCCACAATGACATCTGCTGACACTACCACATGTCTGTCAGGTGTTCTGTCATTCAACCATTAGGTCATCCCTGGGCCCTGTTCATTCCCACCTCAAGACCTCATGACCCTCAGCTGTCTCAGCCACTCAGGCCTCCCTGACACATGACAAAACCGGTTCCTTTTTCTAAACAGCAGCTGTGGGACATTAGATGGGGCTGCCCAAGGCACTTTGCCTTTTATATTCCACTGTCCCCACTTCATGCTGGACCAGGGAAGCTCTGGGCTCTTATCAGCTTCCTGGTGCCTGCCCGCATCTATAAGGGTGGGCAGGAGGCTCGGGCCCTTTCTTCCCAGATCTGCGGATCCCTGGAGTGCATTCGTCCCTGTCACCCATCAAGAGAATTTAAGGGGAGGGTGGTTAGAACCACACTTTCCGTTCTGTCTCCCCAAATAAGGAGACAAGCCCACCGGGCCTTGGGGGGGTGAGATAAAATGGCATTCTTTCAAATCTTTTGTTTACGCCCAGAGCTTACAATGCAATCCTTCTGTTTTCTGAGTTCTTTTCTCCATGAGGACACTAATTTGTTAAGATTTGAAGGAGGGAAAGGATCATAAAGTTCAGGAAATACAGAGAACAACAAAATGCTTTAATACATCAAAATATTGCCCCACTATATAGTTATTATCATTGTTCATATTTATGGTGAATTCATTGATTTAAAGAGGCTTCATAGAGTAGTAATTAAGTACTTAGACTCTAGAGCCCCATGGCTTGAGTTCTGATTCCAGCTCCACTAATTGCTAGTTGACCTTGAATGATTGTTTTTTAGTGCCTCAATTTCTTCATTTGTGCTATGGACATGATCTTAGTACCTCCCTCAGTGTTGTTTTGGGCTTTGAATGAGATAACTAATGTCAGAACAAGTCACTTCAGAACAGTGCTCATAGTGAATGTAATGTGTTTGCTGCTACAACTATCAAGCTTGTCGTGTTCTTCTTCCAACATTTGGCAGAGATCCGTTACTGAACACAGGGCAGTTGGTTCCTGTGATTATTGGAGAAAACAAAACACTGTGTCACTTCCAAAAGAAAATGTTGTATATGAGGCTATTAAGATGACACTACAATCTGTACTCTTATCAGCATTAAAGGTAGATATGGAACATAAATTTAGAGCTGTGGAAATATATACAGTTGGAAAAGACTCCTTGCATTCGTTTCTTCACTGATTTTACTTTTACTCAATTAAGTACATATCTGCTAGCACAAGGCACTGCTCTAGAAACTGGGGATAGGGTCTGGATTTGATGGTCCTCATGATCTGGTGGAGGAAGACGAATGTAAATAAACTGAGAAAGAATAAACAGCTGCCAAAATGATACTAAGTCTCTGCTAAAATAATAATCATTCTCTGCTTGCTCTGTAAGACATTCCAGAATTTTTCTGGAACCCTGACACCAGTTTTCCAGGCAATGGAGGAAAATTCTTCAAACCCAGTCACGTTCTACTGGGGGCGATGAAGGAATACTCTTCTGAGAATCACCAGATTACCGGAGGGAGACAGGAAGCCAGAGAGATCATTATGCATACTTTGCCACAGCTTGTGATCCATGTTAAATGCTAAGCTAGCTGTGGTTTAGTAGTGTTTAGGGTGGCAGTAGGGCCACCTGGCAGGGTACCGGGCAATGGCACATATACCTCTTTGCAGCACATCGCTGTGATGTAGGTATTATTAGCATTAGCGTGCCCTGGAGGAAAGCAACACTCAGGGTGACGTGACCTGCCCACTGCCACAGACACTTGTAATTTCTCCCCATAGCTCTGACGTGTGCACAGGCAACTGTAGGACACGCGTTGCCACATAAATAAAAACAGTTTCCTGTAGCTTCGTGGCCTCGATGGAAGCACAGCCTAGTAAATATTCACTTGAGCCCTAGTGAAGTTAAAAAGCTGGATAGACCAGTGATGGGTAGTAAGGAGGGCACGTATTGCATGGTGCACTGGGTGTTATACGCAACTAATGAATCATCAAACTTTACATCGGAAACCGGGAATGTACTGTATGGTGACTAACATAATGTAGTAGGAAAACATTAAAAAAAAAAAAAAANGTTTCCTGTAGCTTCGTGGCCTCGATGGAAGCACAGCCTAGTAAATATTCACTTGGGCCCTAGGGAAGTTAAAAACCCGGATAGACTGGTGACGGGCAGTAAGGAGGGCACGTATTGCATGGTGCACTGGGTGTTATATGCAACTAATGAATCATCAAACTTTACATCGGAAACCGGGGATGTACTGTATGGTGACTAACATAATATAGTAGGAAAACATTAAAAAAAAAAAAAAAAGCCGGCTCCCAAATCAAATTCCTGGAGAATGAGTGAACACTGGACTCTTAGGCACAGTTAGGGCAAAGAGGACACATTTTACTGGGGTTTTTCAGCTCATTTTACTGGGGGTTAGTTACTTAGTAGTAACTATATAGTTACTATAGTTGTACTNGTAGGAAAACATTAAAAAAAAAAAAAAAGCCGACTCCCAAATCAAATTCCTGGAGAATGAGTGAACACTGGACTCTTAGGCACAGTTAGGGCAAAGAGGACACATTTTACTGGGGTTTTTCAGCTCATTTTACTGGGGGTTAGTTACTTAGTAGTAACTATATAGTTACTATAGTTGTACTAAGTTGCTGGATGTCAGGCACTGTTCTAAGTGCTGGGGAAACAGTAGCAAATAAAATCAAAAGGAATCTTTGCCTTTATGAAGCTTATATCCAGCAGAAAGTAAGGGAATAGACAATAAACCAATAAACCAATAAATAAATAAATAAATAGATAGATAGATAGATAAATAAATAAATAAATAAATAAATAAATAAATAAATATCAATCATGGGAAGTTCTGGTGGGGAACCATAAAGTAGGAGAAGGGGGGAAATGTGGGTAAGAGAGAGCTGTTCCANTAGCAAATAAAATCAAAAGGAATCTTTGCCTTTATGAAGCTTATATCCAGCGGAAAGTAAGGGAATAGACAATAAACCAATAAATAAATAAATAAATAAATATCAGTCATGGGAAGTTCTGGTGGGGAACCATAAAGTAGGAGAAGGGGGGAAATGTGGGTAAGAGAGAGCTGTTCCATGCACCCTCTTCTACTCTGCCCATGTCCCCAGTTGTGCAACCACAAAAGGCCATCTCGGTGCTGGATACATCACGACAGGGCTGGTTTGCTCTTTCCCTATCACTGGGGATCATGGCTAACAGAGTTGCTCTTCTTAGAGTTGCTTGGATGAAGGACTTGAGCCTACTTGCTCTGAGAAAAACAGTGACATGGGGGCTATGGAAATTCCAGATGGGAGGCTTCTCCTACATTGGTTGGTAATATCCTGTTATTGCTAAGGTTGTTTATCTTAGGAGATCCAGACAATTTGGCAAGTACACTACTGGGAGGAGGAACTGGACGGCTCTCCCTCTGCAGAGTCACTTACCAGTTCAACAAACACATCAAGATGCATGCCAGGCTCTTTGCCTGTGAACCCTCCACCCATATAATTTCATTGCCATATAAAACTGAGTTTATAGGGGAGGAAAAATCATGGGACAATAGCATTTTGTAGGTCAGATAAATCAGATCATGCTTCAGAGAACATTTATTTTTTAAAAGGCCTCTATTCTTGCATACCAGGCTTCAGAGATTTTATTTTATGGTTTGAAATAAAAAACCACTTTCACATTTATTATCTCATGAGCTTTTTTGTTATAAAGGACATTAACAAAGCATATTGTAAACTGATCCCTCGAATGCCTTCAACATGTTAAATTTCAGTTTCTTACTACATCATGAAATTGGTCTTAAGTCAGTTCCCTTTATATTGTGTGCTTTGCTTTCCTTGCATCTAGTGATCATCCCCTCACCCACCTCAATACCACAGCTACAGCCTGGACCCTGTCATCACCAGGAATTACTCCACCACTCATATCTTAAATTCAAGCAATCCTGCTTCAGGACCCCCACCTGTTATATTTCCAGAACCCTGAAACTTCTATATGAGTTTCTTAGACTGGGCGTCTTCAACAACAGAAATTTATTTCCTTACAGTTGTGGAGGCTGGGAAGTCCCAGATGAAGATGAGGCAGCTTTGATTTCTTGCGAGGCCTCTCTCTGCTGGCTTAGTCAGGGTTCTCGAGAGAAACAGAACCAATAGGGTATTTGGAGGTAATATAACAGAAGATTTATTATAGGAATTGGCTCCTGTAATTACGGAGGCCAAGAAGCCCACTATCTGCTCTCTGCGAGCTGGAGAACCAGGACTAAAGCCAGAAGTTCATTGTTCGAGAGCAGGGGTTGGATGTCCCAACTGAAAAAAAGAGAGAGCAGATTTACCCTTCCTCTGCTTTTTGTTCTATTCAGGCCCTCAGTGGATTGGATGATGGCCTGCCTCCTAGGTGAGGGGAATCTTTACTCACTTTACTGATTCAGTACTAACCACAAACTCTCACAGACACACCCAGGAGTCATGTTTTACCTGCTGCCTGGGCAGCACTTATCCCAGGCAAGTTGAGACATAAAGTTAACTTTCACAGCTGCTTTTGCTCTGCCTTCACATGGTCCTTCTTCCGTGTGTCTGTGCCATAGCTCCTCTTCTTCTAACGACACCAGTCATACTGGATTAGAGCCCATCCCATGACCTCATTTAATAATTACTTCCTTAAAGACCCTATCTCCAAATGCAGTCACATTCTGAGCTATTGAGGGTAGGATTTGAACAAAGGAATTTGAGGGGGACACAATTCCTCCCATAATGTTCATTCCTACCACACTAGGTCTCCACTTTATTGGGACGTTCAGACCCTTGAGCCTATCCCCTCACATCTTCATTTCCTCCTCTGCACAGCCTAGGACTCTTGTCTTTCACTTCAGCCATCTTGTTAACAAAAGACACAATTCCACCACCTTTCTTCTGTAGGACCAATCTAAGAAAACACAAATCTTGAATCAATTCAGCTGTTATGTAACTGAACAAATGTGAATTCGCTCCTTGGTGAGACACAGAGACTACGTTGGGTGGAATTGTCACCCAAAGGAAACCTTATTAGATGCAAATAAGGAATCATGGGTAATAACTTCCAAAGCAGTGACTCCCTGAGTGCAGGTGAGTGGGTTTGTTTTATTTAGGGTTAGGATAATTACAAAGGGGAGTTCTGTCATCACATGTAAAGGTGGGTGTAAGGTCATGCATGCATACTTAGACAACATACCTGTACATGCATCGTATGTTATGTCATTAACAAGGACTTTTGTTTTCCTTTTTAGGCAGAGATTTTAACATTATAATGGGGTAGATTTAACCATCAGACCATAATCCATCTGTACAGGTGTGAGTCTGTGGTGAAGCTCAAATTGGTCTAGCTGCTGGAGCTCTCCCTGTTGTTTGCTTCTAAAAGATAAGGTTAACATTCCTGTAAAGAAGAAGGGATCAGTGGGGGTCTCGTTGGTGCTAATTTTAACCTCATTAATCCTGCGGGGCACAGTTTCAGTTATAACCCCCTTCTAGATCCTAGATTCTAGATTGACATTGTTCCTGGAGAAAAACCACCCAAGCACCCAGAAGGTGCTACTGCATATGAACAAGTTATGTTCTATTAGAAATTCATACTCCAACTAGTCCCTGCGGCCCCAGGCAAGCCATGTGGCTAGTTCCTACCTTTAACACTTTCCCAAAGTTTCTTCCTATACCACTTGCCCACGCATTCTCAACAGATGCTTTGCTCCCTATAGCATAGAAAAAATAGATGCCATCATCCAAGACNAAGTTTCTTCCTATACCACTTGCCCGCGCATTCTCAACAGACGCTTTGCTCCCTATAGCATAGAAAAAATCGATGCCATCATCCAAGAAACTGCTCAACTCCATGCTCCGGACCCATAAACATTTGCTTTTATTCCCTTTCTTACCTCCGATCTCTTTGATTTGGAATCTATTTGATTCCAAAACTCCTGTGATCTGTTTCTCCTGGAGGGAGGGAATAGCAGAGGTAGCAGGAGAGAAGGAAAAAGGTGTTAGTAAGCGAGATGGCTATTTCTGTCTGTAGCTAAGCATGAACATAAAACAAAATTTGTGTTCATATTTTAACGCAAAGTTTTACATTTATTTATTTTGTTTTAGAAACTTTCATATAAAATCATATCCTACCAAGCTCTATTAAATATGTAGGTTTCTACACTATATTGTACACCTGAAACTAATGTAACACTGTTTATTAGCTATCCCGGCATTAAAATAAAAAAAACTTGATAATAAATTTTTTTTTAAATAAAATCATCAGAGACAAAGAAAAAAAATATGTAGGTTCCTTCTTTCTTGAGAGGATATCATAAGATCTTAGGAAAGTTACAGGTCAAACTTGAAAACTAAAACTTCCCCCAGGGACTTGAGCAGTGATCGTATGTGTGAACATGAAGCAGATATCAGCTATTTTTAGTTCCAAGGTGGAAGCCTATCAAACCAGGTAGGATTTGGATGAGGATTCGCTCCAGGTGTCCCCAGAACATCCCGTCAGGCCTCACCTTCCTTTTCGGCTTTTTCCCAGCTCTTTGCTTTCTCTTAAACTCATAAAAAATCTTTCATGTTTATGTTTAATAGCTCCTTGTATGCAGTTTTCTGAGGTGATCACATATGAATCACTTTTTATCTCTTGTACCACCATCAGCTTCAAGCTGTAGACACGATATAATTTAACTCAATCATTATGTTCGAAGTAGGGGAAAAAATCAGAAAAGAAGCTTAGTTGCAAATTTGGAGGAGTTTTTAGATTGCACGTGTGACATTTTATGACTCACTCCTATTTTTTACAGTACAAAATTTGTCTTCTCAACCAAGAAAAAAGATCATTTCTAAGCATTCACCATGCATTATTGCAGATCTATGTATTGCTAACATGAAAAATCTGGCAGTGTTTTCTAAGGTCAACTTCAATATCTCTCACATGTTCACATTTTTACTGACTTTTTTTCATTCCCAAAGTTCTTTCCATCTATTCATTTCCCTTCAATATGTGCGCAATCTATTTTATGTTCAAGGCCACGTTCAAGGCCACATTCCTATAAAGAGAGCATTAGGAAAACCAAGAGGTAATGGCTCAGATGGTTCTTCCACACCTGGTCATGGAAAGATCTCAGAACTCCATGCACGGACTCCTCAGGTTAATACCACTGCACCATCCCTAGTGCCTCTCCGCGTCCGGAGGCCTTACGTGTAATATCTCATTGTATAACAACAGTGTGAGGTAGACTGAAACGAATGAGGACTCTGATGCCTAGAGAATCTAAATGACTTGCTCATGATGAGGTACATAGCTAGTGGGGAGCGTTAAGTCTATTAAATGAAGAAGTCTCCAATTTGAACTTTATCGTAATTTTTATTTTTCATTGTGCTGGTGACTTTGCTTACTAAGCTGTTAGCTGATAAAGAGACACAGTCCTAGACTCTAAATTCCCAATAGAATATCTATAAAAGGTCTATCACTTGTTGTTGTAATCTAGACAGTCATCAGTTATGAGTTAGAGAGAAGTTTTACTTTAATATCCTTAGTCTTCCAGTGCGAGTCTAATGGGGAACAGAACTACATTAAATACCTGCAGCCACTCTGCCTTTAGTCTATGTAATACAGCTAGAAATGGATTAGGACCAAAGATCTGAGCACTAAGGAAGTTCAGAAAGTAGAAATAGTACCAATTTATTGTGTACTTATCTGACGCTTTCACTTTCCCCAGCCCNCTGATAAAGAGACACAGTCCTAGACTCTAAATTCCCAATAGAATATCTATAAAAGGTCTATCACTTGTTGTTGTAATCTAGACAGTCATCAGTTATGAGTTAGAGAGAAGTTTTACTTTAATATCCTTAGTCTTCCAGTGCAAGTCTAATGGGGAACAGAACTACATTAAATACCTGCAGCCACTCTGCCTTTAGTCTATGTAATACAGCTAGAAATGGATTAGGACCAAAGATCTGAGCACTAAGGAAGTTCAGAAAGTAGAAATAGTACCAATTTATTGTATACTTATCTGACGCTTTCACTTTCCCCAGCCCTTGTTTCCCAGAAAACAACACAAACTATCTGATATTTTATTACTTCCCACAGAAGAGTGATACCAAGGACAGAGCTAGGGGGCCACAGATCATAAATCTGTATTAAGGTCATCTAAGGAGATGATAACCTCTAGTGATTTCCCCATTACAAAAGGTTATTCTAATTATATGCCTAATAGTCAAAGTCATGAGAGATTTCCCCACATATACCAAGCACTTAGGCCTACTAACATATATTCAATTTAAGGGAAGGCAAGTAAAGAATTTATTAATAATAAGATAATAAATTATAATATACTTGACTAGGGACTCTTCTTTTTACAGTGAAATTATGTCAGTTTCATCTATAACAATAGAAGTACCATAGATTTGGCATTTACCCATTCTGCATGGAGGAGCAGAGAGGGTGACCTTCCTGGAGAAAGAGAGAGTTTAAGGGGCTGAACCCCAGCAGGCTCAGCTCCTTACCCCAAATGCTACTGGGACTTCATCTCTCACTCAACATTCTGGGCTGTGCTAAAGGTGCAGACCCACCTGCCTTGTCATACTTTCATTCCTGGCGGCTGCCCCACCATCATCACAATGCCATCTACTACCACCAACACCTGTAATGTGTCACAAGAGCAGAGGTGGTTTTGTCTATATAACTCACACATACTACTACCAGAAAAATTGTCCAAATGCCTGCCCTTTTTTGGAGTCATGGCTTCATCTTTTTAGGAAGGAGAACACATTTTCTAAACACCGTGGTAAAAGATTTGTACCTGTGGGCCAGGCGAATAAGGCACAATTTAAACCTGAATGAAGAGCCAACACATCCTAGATTACTAGTCACCTCTTCAATTTCAACAAACAGTGTGCTCAGCAATTTCCCATAGTAGTAGTGACCTTCCCAATGTCCCAAAAACATGTCAGGCCATGTTTTTACAAGGTCAAATATGAAGGCATTTATAGAAACAGTAGTGCCCTTTGAAGATGGCACCAAGGAGGAAAACACTGATGCTGTCATCTTTGCCACTGGTCAGTCCTTCTGTTTACCCTTCCTTGAGGAAGCCATCCTCAAAATCCACAGGGACAATCAGCTCTTCCTCTACAAATATGTCAATTTCCCCTTCACATTGGAAAAGCCCACACTGCCATTATTGGCCTCCTTCAATCTCTGGGAGCC